>NC_139224.1:151087525-151445025 GCF_055691185.1 Crinia signifera
TCAATATCATTGATGGATTTTGGAGCTTTCACACGGAACATTCCGCTGTTCCTAGATGAATACATTCTGTACTCAGATCGCTGTCTGGACACTTCATCAATTTGCTGAAAGAGAATTTCTGGCTCTGTAGCCATCCTTACAAGACCCCTGACCCTGGTAGCATGGGATTGTTTTGGGCTGGGGTGTTAGCGGTCTCATGAGAGTGAGTGTACGGACTAGAGACCCACTGTCATAGTCTGCTTTGTGCTGGACAACAAAGGGAGAAAATTACTAATATTGGATGGCTACAAATCAGCCATTCTTGGCCGAGGATACCACAATCAGACATTACTAAAACACACAAAAAACATTGTCCGATTTTGCTAATTTAGAATGATAATCACAGTAGAACTCACAAGTACAAATCAATAGACAAGGCACCAGGACAACAGGGGAGTATACCATCATTCGTATATATGGCAAAGTCAACCGATAAATCGGTTAAAAATACGAATGGAAAATAAACCACCTTTTGGCAGCCAAGTTTGCAGAAGCATGGCATGTATCAATGATTCTGGGGTAGATGTAAGAAGCCGTGATAAGGGAGAAGTGATAAAGTGCCTTTATCACCGGCCAATCAGCTCTTAACTGTTCCTTTTTAAACCCAGCCTACAACTTAAGTTAGGAGCTGATTGGTTGGTGATAAAAAAAGTACCAGGCACTTTATCACTTCTCCTCCCTTATCATTGCTTCCTACATCTACCCCTCTATGTGTAAAAGTAAAGAAAGAGGTAAATATCAATAAGGGTAAGTATGTGTGTAAGTGTGTTTGAGTGTTCAATAAAACTTTTATGTTCAAGGGTGCTGGTACTTGTGGTTCTCCAGCAAGGGGGGTGTTACTGGGACTTATAGTTCCACAGTCAAACACAATATATAGTCTATCTTTTACACTTCAATGCTATCCACTCTGCACCCACCTCCCAGGGGTCCAGGGATAGCCACGGGCTTCAGCCCTCGCTCTTGGGTGACCCTTCATTATGGGGAGGGGGGTATCCCTACTCCCCCAGGGACCCCCAGCCAGGGCTTACTAGTTGGGGGTTAATGCCGCGGCTGCAGGAACCGGTATAAAACATGTCCCCCGAATGTGGCATTACTTTACAGACTAGTGGAGCCCGGTGCTGGTTTTAAAAATACGGGAAGACCCCTGCATCTTCTGTCCTCCGTATTTTGGAACCAGGACCTGGTGCAGGTTGTTAAATACAGAGACCCCCTACATATCATGTTTGGAACCTGGGCCGGCTCAAAGAGACCGGGACTGATTATGCTTAGGAAGGGGGAATCCCATGCCGAATATATATATTTTTTTAACACATATATGGCCCTTATTCTGATCGGTGCGGCCGGAGCCGATTATGCGGCCAGGACCGTGCGTGCGAAACCCCGCCTTCCATACGGATCGCCAACTCCGTCCGTATGCGGTAAGAAGCTGTCCGAACGGACCGCACGTGTATTTTTCACGGAATACGCCTCCTCCATCTAAGGGAACCTCCCCCATCATTCGATGGTCGCAGACCATCGAATGCAGGACCGAGTGCTCCACCAGCACCCGCAACCTCAGACCACACGGACATTTTTCCGTGCAAAAGCAGGGATCTGGGCGGGCAGCTGACATCCGGCGATGTCATATGTCCGCCCCCTACACGTGCGTCACGGCCGCATTACCATACGTACGCCCAGCGTTTTCATGGGAACTCCCATGAAACGCGGGGCGTATGCATATGGTAATGAGCCCAAATAGCCCTTCACGCCCCTCTCCACCCCCTGTTCGGAGTGTTCACATATCATGCGGAATTTGGCCGTACGCCCCGCTCGCACATGCGCAGAGACGCCTCTGCACATGCGCAGACACAAAACATCGGCGGGCCGAACGCACGCGGATATATCCGCACCGATCAGAATAATAGAGAGATCTCATGGATCTGACTGATATCGCTTCAAAGTTGGCATAGTTTGGCTGCCGGCAAACTTGGCAGCCAAATACGAATGACTTCACCATCGGCATATACGCATGACAGAGAACACGGCGGCTTAATGAATAAATTCCCACAGCTGTGATCATGTCCAAATCAGGCCCATAGTGTGCCTATATACACTCACACATACACACACACACACACACACACACACAACACTGTCAGCGCAAGCTGTGTATACGGTTCTAATCATGGCTACATCCATCTCACTCACTTGAATTTAGATGCTTGTGTTTCCACGGTGACTGAGAAGCCCAGGATCCCAGAAGTGTTCCTGCAGGTGGGATACACATGGTACCTAGAGAGAGGAGGGAGGAAAGTTTCCATATAACTTGCATGTACATGTGACCAATCAGAGACAGGCCCCTATGTGAGGTATTATTGGTGTTGTTATTCTGCAGCTGTTGTAGAAGTACAAGTCCCACCATGCCCTGTGTGTCTGAGGCTGATAAGGCATGTTGGAAATTATAGTTCAGGTCAAAGGTTAGAGAAGCCAGGTCTATGTGTTTCTGTATTCACAGATCATACGCTACACGCAGTCAACTCTTACGCCCGAGTCCTCTTACCCGAGAGTCTGCTTCGTCCGCAGGAAGTCAAAACAAGGTTCTTCCATGTGCATCTGAAAGGGAGCAGAGACTTCTGTCAAGGCATCTGGATTTCAGAAGCAATTAGGCGAGGTAGATCAGGGGTTCTCAAACTCGGTCCTCAGGACCCCACACAGTGCACAGTTTCCAGGTCACCCGGCAGGTGCACAAGTGCATGTATTACCCATTGACACATTTTAAAAGATCCACAGGTGGAGCTAATTATTTACTTGTGATTCCTGGAGGAGACCTGCAAAACCTGCACTGTGTGGGGTCCTGAGGACCGAGTTTGAGAACCTGTGAGGTAGAGTATTAGATGAGCCATTTCAAGCAAGTCAGACAAGACTACAAGGTCCCAACTCTTTCAGCTGGTGAGCCTGGGGCAAACATGGGAGGTCATTGCCGTCATTAATGTTACAAGGATCGGTATAATGCCTGTAATATTGTTTGTTGGCTGATTTACATTTGTGAATACTTGAAGAAGTAGTCATACAAAAAGGGTTAATTGTACCTTTTTGATAATACTCAGAAATGTAAAACAAAGTTGGTGCAATCTGGTACAGGTTTTAAGAAACACATAGTTAAAAACCCATCAAAATGACGGCTCCTGCAATGTACTTTCACTTTGAGCTGTGACAGTTTTTAGCCCACAAACTCTCCACTCCCAGTCCCGGTCTGCTCCTACCTCCAATCTCCGTCTTCACGGCTCTCTCTCTCCATATCGAGCAAGTTTGAAACAGATGAGTGTCCCTGCAAAAATTGCTTCACTTTCTGCTAAGGAGTAATTTGGTCCATTGAGTAGTCACTGGCGGTACTTCACCTCAGAGATGAGTACTTATTTTTAATACTACTACTAGTCGTTACTTATAATACTTTTTATATTATAGCAATTGCTATGAGATCACAGCTACTACTTAGCGGCTGACGACAGTCACTGACCACTGTTTATGTAGGTCCAAGGAAGCGGGCTGAGATACCTACCACTAGCAGCTCCATCAGTGTGTAATCCCACAGATTCCTAGCACCAGACTGCAAAATATAAAACATGGTTAAATACAAGACAATTCATTGCGAAGCACAGATCTCATAGTAGGAAAGTTACAAAGGCTTCCATTTGCCATCAAGAGCATGACATCACCTATGACGGTGGCAGGACGTGGTCTCACCTGGTAATACACGGTGACCTCGGAATTGGAGTCTCCTTTATTCAGCGACTTTACTTTACACAAGTGATGAGCAGTCGGCAGCTCCACCACCTGGAACTGCACCGGTACTGCGCTCTTCAGGGGCACAAACTGCAGTTTACTAATGAATGAAACTAATTAGTGCAAAGGAAAATACAAGAGATTTGTTATACAGCCTGTTCAATTCCGTAAGGTAGGTGCATGCTAGACGAGGTTATGTATTACCAATAGGGCAGCCTAGAAAACCCTTGAACCGGTTTACGCCCTAAAACCCTCGTGTTCCCTTTCTAATAATTAGGTGTCTTTCCCAATTCCCTGCTCAGGGAGTCGGCATCAGGCTTTTTGTCCTTACATGTAAATATAATAATAATTTTATTTATATAGCACTCTTTTCTCCAATAGGACTCAAGGCGCTTAACAGATAGAATGAATGTAACACAGTACAGGAACAATGAAGTACAGAAAAGCTCTTCATAAACTATACTTAAGGGAATTATGGAAATGACTGAGTAAACCGGAAAGTCTTAAGTTTGTTTTTGCAGGATTTTGGAGTGGGAGCTTCTTGCACTGTGTTGAGATGTGCGTTCCGTAGAATCGGAGCCTTTATGAGGTTTACACCTTCTAAACCTTATCCCCTGGTCTCGGCATGAATAATAATATGAACAACCATAAGTATCACTTGTTTGTTTAGAGTCATTGTGCTCGGTCAACACCGCTTTACATGGTTTGCTGTGATAGGACTGATCAGGAGAATCAATACATAACTGCTGTATGACCCTACTGTGTAACATGCATGTATACAGCCTCACCTTACAACATAGCTCAGGAACTCAGCCGAATCCTAGGTGGGGGGAGAAAAATAGAACAGGCTACATCAAAATGGCAACGATAGTGATAGTGGTGCAGATAACAAACAGCGGCTCAGCCCTAATCAGATATCTGCCATTACCCGGGACCAATCCTCCATCCACACAGAGTATACGTGAGAATGAGAACGACCCATTTAAAGCTTTGATGTTAATGGGAACAGTTTGCCCCGCAGCCACCAATATGTGGCCCTAGAAACATTGCAGCAGCTGCACACTCACCTTGTTGGTCAGATTGCCCTGGATTAATCCCTCCACATACAGCTGAGATTTAAACTGGTCAAAGAAGGAAAGGAGCTGTTCCAGGCGTAAGCCCTTCAGTATGGTCAGGTATTTCTCTACCATGGACCAGCGATTACGCTCCAGGATCAGGAGTCGCACATCCCTGGTGAGGACAGAAGAGGGTCAAATTGCACCTAGCACACATCTCACTTGTACCGTTAGGGGTATATTTAGTGTAAGTGTTAAGAAGTGTAGATGTTGCCCATAGCAACCAGATTCTAGACATTAACTTGTAGAAGCTGCTAGATCAATGATAAGTAAAGTGTGTTTGGTTGCTATGGGTAATATCTCCACAATACAAAGCAGATTGTTTGGTACTTTATCTCTCACCACTTTCTCTCTTAAGGCTTTTGCATAAAGTGCTAAATCAGAGGCCACCTTTCAGAAATGCACCATTTGGGAAGTGTCCAGCCTCTACATCTGCCGATAGCTCTCGGCTCAATATTCAACTCACCCCGTTCACTTGCCACTTCCACCACCGCTGGCTGTCAAAATGGCAAGGCTCACCGCTATATACAGCGTGCTCACTGCATTTGCTGCGAACCTCGCCATTCTGGGGAGGACAGTGAGGATTTCCCCGGAACATAGAATACGTCGAGGGGGTTAAACGGTGAGGAACAACCCCCCTCGCCGGCGGTATTGAATACAGCCCTATATTGCAGGATGCAACAGTGAAGACCAGGGGAACTATTTAATATAATCCCTGTTCTCCTTTAACTCACGCTACATGTTCTAGGTTCTAATACAGAATATTTGGAATCAACAAGACAGGGAACGTGTGTGCCAAACCAATAGTGTTTTTGAATCAAGTACAGTACTTGCACAACATATATTGCCCAGACAACCCCGCACTCACTTGCCCAGCTTCTCTGGTTTAATGAGAAGATTGAAGTAGGTCTTTTTGAGTTGCTCGGTGATCATGTCAAACACGTCGGGAGAAGCCGTGAACTCAGCCAGGTGGTCAATGATCAGTTCGAAGAGAAGCTAGAACCAGAGGTGATATGGCATCATATATTATGAAGGAGTGATGCTTCCGGTGATACATATCAGGAGACTAGGGTAACACTGACTTCCCCACTCTCTTCCAGCAAAGGGACTTCTGCCCAGTCAGAGCAGGTACCCACTGTCTAGGCCTACCGCTGTGATTGGCAGGAGGATGCGGCAAATCATACTTACAGGCAGTTTGTGGTTGAATCCCTTCACTTTGATGACTAGGCCATGTTCCCCAGCCACCAACTTGTATTCCAGCTGAGCGACATCTGCTTCGTAGGCCGGCTCTGCCAGCGTGTGCGCCAGGATATTGACAAATAGGTCAAACAGGACCAAGCTGGAACAACAAAAAGCAGGAACAAGCTCAGGCAAGACAATTGCCACCAATAGGAACCCACTTTGAGAGTTACAGCACCAAGTCACATCTGGTAATGAGGATGCTGTACACAAGATAAGGAGCCTATGAGATAAGGCAAATACTTTCCAGGGACTTTTCACGCAATACCAGCAAATTATTTATTTGCCAAAACTAAAAACTAAAATATATATACTTTTTTATTTAGCCCCTTCTAGAAGATCATAGATAGTAACCAATTGGTTGCCCATATGTCAAATAGAACTCTCATACCTATGATAATACTGCAGGTAACACGGATATAATAAAAACGTTTATCTATTAAACTTGTACAAATATGTAGGTTTTCCAATTCTTTTAATAAAACCGCAAAACAAATAATTTTTTTCAACTGTAGAAATCTATTCAACGGACAGACTCTGACATCCACACAGATTGTGGCTTTATTGTTCTGGTATTAGAGTGCTGCCTTTTGGGCGTTTTGCATTTATTGCTTTCCAGCTACAAAAAGTCTTGATATCCATCAATCCTAGGATGACGGGTCTGATGGAGAATGTTCCTACCTGGCTAATTGGGAATGCTGACAAATCTCAGATAATCGTTGGGCTGTGATACAGAGGTGCGGGATGCTGACCAAACGCAGACTTTTTTATTTAAAAAAAATAGTTATTCAGGGGCATATTTATTAAGCTCGGTGAAGTGACAAAGTGTCTGGTTTTTTTCACCGGCCAATCAGCTACTAACTTTGAAGTTACAGGCTTGGTTTGAACTATGACAGGTAGGAGCTGATTGGTCGGTGATAAAAACCCAGACACTATCACTTCATCGAGCTTAATAAATCTACCACTCATTTACAAGGCACGGTGTGAGCGGTGCTTTAAAAACGTCAGTCGGCATTCCCTACCCTTGGCAGTTATATTCAGAGCTTCACCGCTGCGGTGTGATGGGAGGAGAGTGCCCTCCACGCTCAACCCCTTTGTAGAGTTCCGGTGTTCACAGCGCCCATGTGACACCAGGCATTTCCCACAATAAGCCCCGATAAGGACATAAATCGTAGGTCTTTTGTGATATAAGGGGTGCTGCAAGCTCTAGAAAGATCAGCAACCCCATGGTTTTTGGTAAACAAACAGTCCCCACACAGACATCGGAACACTTCCAACAACATGTGACCAAATGCCTGGGTGATTTCCAGCAATGGTATCCTAAGCAAGTCAGTGTCACTGGTGAATCCTGTGGTCACGGAACACTTCTCCCTAATAAAGCAAAAACACGTAACTCACTTTTCAGGCGATTGCTGGATTAACGGGGAAATCAGGTGAAATCGGATGTAAGCTGGAAAGAAACAGGAAGAAACAATTTTAGAACTGCAGTGGGTCACTGCTGCGCTCAATGTAGAACTTTCTATATAAAACTACAGGTTTCTACCCCACTGATGTCCGCATCGTGCAGGTGTGTGAATGGTTACAGTCCCATAGAGACCCTGTGAAAGCTGTACAATGATAGGAACCCAGCTTTTACAACACGTAGGTGCAAGGCACGGAATATCGCCTGGTTCCTGGAACAGTTATATGCCGGAAGCAGATATACACCAAACTGACACCTCTATGGCCCTCTGTCAAGTACCAGCAGGGTGCACAAGACAGGGGTAGCCTGACTCCAGTCCTCAAGAACTACCAGCAGATCACGTTTTCCAGACCACCTAGCATGAGCACAGGTGCCCTCATTACTCATTGACACATTTCAAAAGATCCAGAGGCGGAACTAATTACTTCACTTGCAATTCTGTGAGCAGACCTGGAAAAAAACGTTAACTGCTGGTAGCTCTCGAGCACTAGAGTTGACTACCCCAGGCCATAGACCTATCCACAATCTTACCTTTAGGGATCTTGAACTTGTTGTCTTTCTTGTACCAAAGGCAGCCCTGCTCAATGTCCGCTATCTTCTCAGGATACTCCGTGTCTGGGCAGTCCGAGCTCTTCAAGGAAAAGTCAGTGGCTGTAAAAGACATCAGAGGACTGTAAACCCCATAGGGGAAGGAGCCTTAGAGAGACCGCAGAGTCCCTGTAATACTCACCAATGTACCGGTTTTCTGCGGGAAGATGAAGGTCAGGGTTTAAAAGAAAGTCAGTGGTCCAAAGTTCTTTCCATTTGGTATCGATGTCTGCGGAAAAAAACAAAATCATACATTACAATAAGAACAGCTGATGTGTAAAGAGATAAGTAACGGGGTCTCTGGTCTCGCAGAGTCTTCTACAAGAGTTACCTTCGATGCTATATTGGGTACCGAACCACTTCTCTTTCAGGTCACACTTGCCCTCGTTGGCTGGAGAAAGCAGCAGCAGATTTGCCTTCTCAGGAGTTAGGACTCTAAGAGCGTCTGTAATTATCTAAGCACAGGAGAATGTGGGGAGTGAGAAGTTGTTAATTCAACAATGTGGGTTAATTGGAAGGAAAAAAAACATTATAACCAGATTAGGACGAACACATTTATATTTCTTAGGCCATGTTTCAGTGGCGCTGCAGATACCGACAGTCAGAATTCTGCCGGGCTCTGCTGGTAAGTGAGGGGGTTAAGCACTAGCGGAGGAATAGGGTTTAAACTTACCAAGAGCCATCAGGGCTTTGATTTATGGGATGCCACTGTCGGCATCCTGGCAGTTGGCACACAGACAGCCAGGGTTTTGTACCGAACCCTTTAAAGTTTACCGCACATGAAACGCCCACCTGAGGGCTGATTCAATGAGATGAGAGCTGCTGACGGCACATCTGTCAGCCTATTGTGGTGAGCCTATTATCTGGCTGACCCTAACCACAGACTGCAAACAGGTGAAGCCTCCGTGAGCGAACGCGCTAAAGATCCACGCTGAGGAGAAACTGACCCTTATTGGGCTTAAGTATTCCCAGCAATAACAAAGCACAAGGGACAATTGTATGCGGTTCTTATACTGATAGAATGCTGCCAAGTCTGTCTACACAGTATATAACCTTTTTTTTTTTTTTTTTTTTGGGGGGGGGGGGGGGGGGGGGTGTTTGTGCTGTTTTTTTCTCATATCTACAAAGCATGAGCAACACAAGCACCAGGTGCAAACATAGTATGTGATGCTATTACCACCAGTGTCAGAAATGCCATTACACTCAGCTTTCTCCTGTGTCACACACACACACACACACACACACTCACATCAGGACTGTACTCAAAGAGGAGCTGGTCACCGGTCAGGAAATCTTCTTTGGGAAACAGCTGCATGTTCTCACAGATACTCTCCACATAGTCTATAGGGTCCGTCTAGAAAACAAAATTATACATTATATTTCTATATATGAACACCCTACAAATGCAGTAAGATATACTACTGTATACAATGACAGCATTAGTACTATAGCGCATATGACCCCCACCCTCCGCACCTAATGTATACAATGACAGCATTAGTACTATACAGCATACTACCACCACCCCTACTGTATACAATGACAGCATTAGTACTATACAGCATACTACCACCACCCCTACTGTATACAATGACAGCATTAGTACTATACAGCATACTACCACCACCCCTACTGTATACAATGACAGCATTAGTACTATACAGCATACTACCACCACCCCTACTGTATACAATGACAGCATTAGTACTATACAGCATACTACCACCACCCCTACTGTATACAATGACAGCATTAGTAGTATGCAGCATACTACCACCACCCCTACTGTATACAATGACAGCATTAGTACTATACAGCATACTACCCCCCCCCCCCCACCTCCCCTACTGTATACAATGACAGCATTAGTAGTATACAGCATACTACCACCACCCCTACTGTATACAATGACAGCATTAGTAGTATACAGCATACTACCATATCCCTACTGTATACAATGACAGCATTAGTAGTATGCAGCATACTACCACCACCCCTACTGTATACAATGACAGCATTAGTAGTATACAGCATACTCCCATATCCCTACTGTACACAATGACAGCATTAGTACTATATAGCATACTACCCCCACCCACCTCCCCTACTGTATACAATGACAGCATTAGTAGTATACAGCATACTACCCCCACCCACCTCCCCTACTGTATACAATGACAGCATTAGTAGTATACAGCATACTACCACCACCCTCCTCACCTAATGTATACAATGACAGCATTAGTAGTATACAGCATACTACCACCACCCCTACTGTATACAATGACAGCATTAGTAGTATACAGCATACTACCACCACCCCTACTGTATACAATGACAGAATTAGTAGTATACAGCATACTACTATATCCCTACTGTATACAATGACAGCATTAGTAGTATGCAGCATACTACCACCACCCCTACTGTATACAATGACAGCATTAGTAGTATACAGCATACTCCCATATCCCTACTGTACACAATGACAGCATTAGTACTATATAGCATACTACCCCCACCCACCTCCCCTACTGTATACAATGACAGCATTAGTAGTATACAGCATACTACCCCCACCCACCTCCCCTACTGTATACAATGACAGCATTAGTAAAATACAGCATACTACCACCACCCTCCTCACCTAATGTATACAATGACAGCATTAGTAGTATACAGCATACTACCACCACCCCTACTGTATACAATGACAGCATTAGTACTATAGCGCATACGACCCCCACCCTCCGCACCTAATGTATACAATGACAGCATTGGTACTATACAGCATACTACCACCACCCCTACTGTATACAATGACAGCATTAGTACTATACAGCATACTACCACCACCCCTACTGTATGCAATGACAGCATTGGTACTATAGCGCATACGACCCCCACCCTCCTCACCTAATGTATACAATGACAGCATTGGTACTATACAGCATACTACCACCACCCCTACTGTATACAATGACAGCATTAGTACTATACAGCATACTACCACCACCCCTACTGTATACAATGACAGCATTAGTACTATAGCGCATACGACCCCCACCCTCCTCACCTAATGTATACAATGACAGCATTCGTACTATACAGCATACTACCACCACCCCTACTGTATACAATGACAGCATTAGTACTATACAGCATACTACCCCCATCCACCTCCTGCACTGTATACAATTACAGCATTAGTATTGTACAGCACAGATACATAAAAATTTAAACTAAAACATCTTTGCAGTATGAGCCACTACCCCCTGTGCCAAGGGCAAGTGACAAACCATTGCGCTGGCCAGTTGAAGCCACCCTTCAACTGGGCAGCGCAACTTTTTGTCACTTGCCCTTGGCACAGGTGAGTAGGAGGAGCCAACAATACCTGGAGTGTAAGGCCAGAACGGCATCCACCCCACACATTGCGCCCCAACCCCGTCCGTTACTGTACCTGCTCCTGATAGTAAAACTCATTGGCCTCGATTTTCTGAATTTCCTGGAAGATCCTAAAAGTGCAGAAGCTGAGATTTAGGCCATGAACACTTAAGGATGTAGATACAAGTTAATACATTGGGGTTTTCTGTAAAACAGGCGGGGGAGGTTAGGCTGAAAACAAAGAAAGTGGTAGGTGTAACTTGTATACAAACATTTATTTTGTTTGACAGCAAACAGATCAGCATTACAACATGTATTCCGGCAGGAGACCACGCACGTCACATAGACAGAACACAGAATAGGAGAGCAGAAGGCTGTCAGGCATAGACAATTGCTGGTTACCTCTCTTGTGGGCCCAGCTGCTGCAACATCTTTAAATACTGGAAGACAATGTGAGTAACCTAGAGGATAAATGACAAAGGGAAATCTGATTGAAGAGGCAGATCGAGAAAGGAAGACTCACTTATATCAGATGCATGCGAGAGGGTGACCGTATTTCACACACATACTGTTTTAAGGCGCAGGATTTATCTTAATTCAAAAGTTATAAAAAAAAAAAATGTAGGTCTTATTATATTGGGTGCAAGTCCACCATGTTGTTTCAGCATGGTTCATTTGTCCTCACTGTGTTGGAGAGCACAATCTGCACTGCATCAAACCAACCAATCAGTGGTCAGATAAGTCTATGCAAAGTAACCAATGGAAACAGATAAGAACAATTATTATTTAGTGCTAATTATGCACCTTAATGAAAACCCTATAAAGTTAACTGCTAGGTACAAACTCTGAATCTCAAAGTCCCAGGGTTCTATGTCCCAGCCTGCAATATGACATTGCCCATATTTTTTAAGGTCGCAATAACTACATTATATGAAGGTAATTCAGCTGTAATGCTGCCAGAGTGCATGCACAGAGAGGAGTATATTCGCCTATTTGCAATGTTGTACATATCTGCCACCAGGTCTTCCTGATCAGTAAGCTTGGCTTCATACCAGACATCATTATCTGCGCACAATTGCCCTATACCTAGTGGTATTTTTACCGAACATCTTTTCGGACAAGTATTTAAGGCAAGTACTAACGATCCCGTTTATTTTTGTGTACAGATTAGGTCACAGTGTATTTCCCCTGACCGCTGCATCCGTGCAGGTTTGGTGCGTACCTCATAGAAGTTTTCATATCCGGCATCAGTCAGTGTGATAGAAATACTGAAAACGGAGTAGGTGGTGTTCTGCTCAAATCCTGTCTCACTGTTACCTCCAAACAGAGCCAGCGCCCAACACCTGAGGGGGGAGAGCAAGAAATCCTGACACAGGGGGCACAGTACGAGACCATCTGCTGATCAAAGGGTACCTGACATGTAGCCCAAGCAGCCACTGTAACTGCCAGCCCAACAAAATAACCAACACAAACCCCAAACATGGATACAAATATTTTACTATCTGATCCCTCCCCATCATGTAGGTCTCTAACAAAATGCCACTGCCCTTAGATTATTTCACAATCCCACCCCAAGTACAACATTCCTCATTACTCTTCCCCCCTCCCACCCAAAGTACAATGCTTCCCACTCATCACCACACTACCCCCACCCCCCTTCCGCCCCAAGTACAATATTCCTCATCACACTCTCCTCCTACCCAAAGTACAATATTCCCAACTCATAATCCAACCCCGCATTCCACCTCAAGTACAATATTCCCCATTCCTCCCCGCACTCTCCTCCTACCCAAAGTACAATATTCCTCATCACACTCTCCTCCTACCTAAAGTACAATATAAGTACATTGCCCACTCAGCATCCCACTCCCCCCACACAAAGTACATTCCCCACTTAGCATCCCACTCCCCCCACCCAAAGTACTATATTCCCCATTCCTTACCTCCTCCTACCCAAAGTGCCTTCATGTCCTCACTCATCATCACTCTCCCCCCACCCCATGATTACACTGCGTAACACACCAACCCCATACAATAATTGCTGCATTGCTCTCATTGTTTAATAAACAGCTTCCCTTTCCCACATTCCCCCCACCAACACCACTTCCCTTTCCCACATCCCCCCCACCACCACCGCTTCCCTTTCCCACATTCCCCCTCACTACAAACCACTTCCTCACTAAACACCCCTATCCCCTATCCAATATACTGCTTCAGTCCAGAATCTACATCCATCTGATACATATAGTCACTTGTCACACAAAGGAGAACTTTCAACTAAGGTTCTGCTAAAAATCTTGTGTGATATGCAATGCGCATGTGGTGGGAAATTATGGGGGGGACCTTGCTCATATCTATAGCTTGCCCTTCTGCGGAGTGTAGGAACTTAACAATAAAACACCCTTACTAATTCACGCATCCACCAGAAACAGATCTGCTGTTCCTTGATGCCTGATCTAGTACAAGAACCGCAGCACTACAGCAGGCACATCACATAGGGGACTCCTATGACACTTACTTCTTACGCAGGAGAGAGAGGATACTGCCTTTGCCTTCATGTCCTATTAGCCAGGAAATGTAGTGAAGAGGTTTCACCCTAGAATTAAATCACAAGTCATTAGGAGTTGGAATGTTAAGGAGACCTAGAGCTTGTTAAATGCTCACCTACAGAATACAGTGTCACAAAAATGGGTACTTGTTTCCTAGAACGGCCACAATCGCGGGCATCGTGTACCTTAAAGTTAAGGTACACGATGCCCGCGATGGACCCGATTTCCTTTGAAATCAGGTCCATTTTGCCGTCAAAGGCAAAATCGGGGGCATCACATCGGTCGCGGCCATTAACATGGCCCCCGACGCGATGCCCGCGATTTTGCCATAGGCTTCAAAGTTAAAATATTTTTTAACATTGAAAATCGGGAGCATCGCGTCGGTCTTGTGCCATTATAATGGCACAAGATGAGATGGACTTGATTTTGTCCCGAATGTCGACATAGTTAACTTGGACCGCGTCCCCTCGCATGGCTTGCTGTGGTCGCCATGCTTCGGGCACACTTTTATTCTCCCACCATGCAGTAGTGGATGGTAGGGTATGTAATACCGCCTGTCAGCACATGTCGGCTCTAAAATAAAGAGAGTGAAAAATTCACATCGACCATTCTATTGTCAAACCAATGCTTCTATCGGCCTGATGATGCTATGCCCCTTTTGTCCTGCTTTCTGTTTATCTGGGCAGTTCAGGATTTTGCCACTGTAGGGATCCTAGAGCATGTTTCTGGCTTGTGTAAAGATACACCATAAAACCAGGGTTAATAATATTACAGCCTTTGTGGTAGGGCTGCATGAACCAGGCCATTCTCTGGGCAGGAGCCATGTGATCTCTGATCCTGGTGAACCTTCTTGTTCATCGCCAGACTCTAGAAAGCCTGCGCCGTGTTTGCGGTATCTCCTGGGCACCTCTTACTGTTTATACAAGGTGCAGGCACGTGGTTCGGCTCCACATCATTGCGAATACCTAATAATAGTGCATTTTTGGGTACTTGTTTCCTAGCATGGCCACACCGATTTGCATCGGGGTGGTCGTGTCGGAAAAATCGCGTAAGTCGCATCGCATGCGATGGACCCGATTTTTACATTGAATCAAATGTGAATAGGGTCCCTGGGACCCTATTTTACATTAAATTTAATGTAAAATATTCCCCAGACCCCCAATTTTACCCCCTCAACGCCGCCACCCCACGATTGACGCCAACCCGAAGCGTGGCGAGCGGCGGCGGTACGCGTCCTCCGACCTTTTCATACCCCTACTATCCACGTCGGCGTGGAGTTGAGAATATAAAGTGTGGCGAGCCACCGAGCCCGAAGCGTGGCGAGGGGACGCGTATAACTTCACAGGTATACGCGTCCCCTCGCGGGGCTCGCCACACTTTATCTTCTCAACTCCACGCCGATGTGGATAGTAGGGGAATGAAAAGGTCGGAGGACGCGCACCGCCGCCGCTCGCCACGCTTCGAGTTGGCGTCAATCGTGGGGTGGCGGCGTTGAGTGGGTAAAATTTGTGGGTCTGGGGAATATTTTACATTGAATCCAATGTAAAATAGGGTCCCAGGGACCCTATTCACATTTGATTCAATGTAAAAATCGGGTCGATCGCATCGCATGCGATGCGACTTAGTCGATTTTTCCGACACGACCACCCCGATGCAAATCGGTGTGGCCGTGCTAGGAAACAAGTACCCAAAAATGCACTATTATTAGGTATTCGCAATGATGTGGAGCCGAACCACGTGCCTGCACCTTGTATAAACAGTAAGAGGTGCCCAGGAGATACCGCAAACACGGCGCAGGCTTTCTAGAGTCTGGCGATGAACAAGAAGGTTCACCAGGATCAGAGATCACATGGCTCCTGCCCAGAGAATGGCCTGGTTCATGCAGCCCTACCACAAAGGCTGTAATATTATTAACCCTGGTTTTATGGTGTATCTTTACACAAGCCAGAAACATGCTCTAGGATCCCTACAGTGGCAAAATCCTGAACTGCCCAGATGGACAGAAAGCAGGACAAAAGGGGCATAGCATCTTCAGGCCGATAGAAGCATTCGTTCGACAATAGGACGGTCGATGTGAATTTTTCACTCTTTATTTTAAAGCCGACATGTGCCGACAGGCGGTATTACATACCTTACCATCCACTACTGCATGGTGGGAGAATAAAAGTGTGCCCGAAGCATGGCGACCACAGCAAGCCATGCGAGGGGACGCGGTCCAAGTTAACTATGTCGACATTCGGGACAAAAGAACCGTGAAAAACTAATGTTGACCTTTTGATTGTCAACCTTCCCATTGTCGACCTAATGCTTGTCTTGACCTTTTAACCTCTTTCAGGTGTCAACCTTCAGTGATCGACCTAAATAGGGTCAACCCAATGACCCATACCCAACAAAAGAAATGTCTTACTTGTAATACATTTCCTGGGAAGGAAGAGCCCACGTGATAGTCAAGGCATGAACCTTCTTAATAGGGACAACTGCAGTGAGAAGATACAAGAGGACGCAAGATAAACATTTAGTTATGAAAACCTTATATAAGCACAGGTACATCATCAAATCAGGTAATGAAAAAGAAATCAAACTGAATAAGGAAAAAGGCTGAACTATGTCAGATGTCAATGTTTGTGCACCATAACAGAGACGTACAAAGAATAGGTTTCCCCAGAACTAGTCGGCACATAGGGCACTGCTGGTGTAAATGTAATCAGCTGTCCGGTGCAGAGAACTAGAGAAATAATAATTGCCCGGGCATCTTCCAGACCACCGGTGTAAACGACATTGTTTTTTCTAGACCAGTGATGGAAACACTTGGGGTTTTTAAAACTAAACATCCCAGCATGCCCTGCAACAGTTTGGTGTTTTGGCCATGCTAAAACGGTTTCACTGGGATGTGTAGTTCAACAACCGCCTGAGTGTCAAGGTTCTCTAGACTGTCTTAGCGGGGGTGAATGTATTCATTATGTCGGCATTCATAATATTCTGAAGGCTTAAATGACGACACTTAACAAGCCAGCATTTGCAAAAAGGTAATGTGTTCATATTGTTGACATTCTGCATGGATGGGCAGTGGAGGGTTATGGGTAGGGAAGGACGGTTTACAGTTAAGCACTAGTGGAGAGTTATGGGATAGGCATACCACCAAAAGCACCACTGGCCGAACCAGGCCTTGTAAATGATTGACACAAACTCTGGCAAACTCAGATTACGGGGCAGATGTATTAAGCCTGGTGAAGTGATAAAGGCTTTTATTCAGATCTGATCGCAGTACAAATTTGTTCTCAAAATGTGCAAAACCATGTGCACTGCAGGTGGGGCAGATGTAACATGTGCAGAGAGATTTACATTTGGGTGGGGTGTGGTCAAACTGAAATCTAAATTGCAGTGGAAAAATAATGCAGACAGTATTTACCCTGCACAGAAACCAAATAACTCACCCAAATCTAACTCTCTCTATACATGTTACATCTGCCCCACCTGCAGTGCACATGGTTTTGCCCATTTTGAGCACAAATTTGTACTGCAATCAGGGCCAAAGTGGAGATAAAGTAGAAGGTGATAACGCACCAGCCACATCCAACATATATCCAGCCACACTGTGATAAGGCCGAGCAGGCAACTTAGTTATCCATCCGACTAAAGGCCTTACAGCCTCCATGCAGGATGCAACATTAACGTGTCTTCATCACCCGGAGACGATGAACTGGACAGGAACCTAGAATACCAACCAAAATGATAGCACATCCCATACCTCTGTACAGCGAATTAAACCTGGGGGTGTCAAAGGGGTCAGTCAGGTGGCTAAAATCAGGTTTTTCCAATCCACTAGAAAGACAAAAGAGTAGATAGATTTAGTGCTGCAGACATTGCTCTACAATTAGCATTTCAGTGTAAAACCTTTACTTGTTTAGGAAATGTAATGCCGTTAAAAAATGAATACAATAAAGTGTGATAATCTTAAAATGCTGCATGAGACGTCTGGTGTATATAGATATCCCCGCCAGCTCGGTGATCCCCTGCTCCAGCCGAGAGCGCATCATCGTCCAACACATCAACCTTCAGGTGACGCAGGATGGCCGGTATGCGGTCACTAGGTTGAATAGGTGCGACCAATGAAGGTCGATAGGTCAACATAGCTTTAGGTCGACATTGGGAAAGTCGACAATCAAAAGGTCCTCATGGGTGGGGATGCGGTGCACCAATACGATGTCCATGTTGACTGTGTCAACATGCAGGACAAAAAAAAAAAAAAAAAAAAAAGTGAAAAACCCATCTTGACCTTCCCAAATTCGACCTAATGCTTGTGTCAACTTCATGACCCTGTCGACCTAAAGCAAGTCAACATTTGTTTGGTTGACCTAATGACCCATACCTGGATGGCCGGTGTTCATACTCATGGGGAAAACCTGTATGGTGCCCTGACTTCTGCATGCCTACTAACCAGGGACAATACACCTATAGTTGTACAGTGGTACCCACTCTGCTCCCTACTATGCCCCACACAGCCATGGCAGTCATCTATGGGAGCACTGCAAACAAGAACCAGGACCCATTCTGCAAACACTCTGCAAACAACAGGTCCAATAATACAGGACGTACTTATTTGGAATATTGCAGAAGATCTCCCGGACCCATTCTTCCAGTTTATCCAGGGTTTCTAATGGGGAGAAAAAATAAAATAAAGAATAGGAGCATATTATCCATATAGCCCTACAGAGTACAGGCCAGTTTATGGACCATATTTCCAGTGCCACGTACCATTAGACTGCACAGCCAGCGTCATGTAGTGGGCAGAGTAATAGGTCTTGTAGAACTCTCGGAGACGGGCATGGGTGTCTATATTCTTCTCTTTGGGATTGTATTTTAGAGTCTGAGCATTTCCTGTTGAAACATTGAGAGTCTCAATATACGTTATGTGCGTTTGTCTTGTTAGAAGAAGTGAAAGATCTGAACAGAACACTGTGGGCAGTAGTAGAACACATGTCCAAGGAGAAAGGATGGGAAAATAATACCAAAACTAAGCATCTAAACCCCCAATATTTCACGTTTTTCAGATCTCCTCACAGAGGCCCTTATTCTGATCGGTGCGGCCGGATCCGAATATGCGACCAGGACCGTGCGTGCGAAACCCCGCCTTCCATACGGATCGCCAACTCCGTCCGTACGCGGTAAGAAGCTGGCCGAACGGACCGCACGTGTATTTTTCACGGAATACGCCTCCTCCATCTCAGGGAACCTCCCCCATCATTCGATGGTCGCAGACCATCGAATGCAGGACCGTGTGCTCCACCAGCTCCCGCAACCTCAGACCACTCTGGCATTTTTCCATGCAAAAGCAGGGATCTGGGCGGGCAGCTGACATCCGGCAATGTCATATGTCCGTCCCCTACACGTGCGTCACGGCCGCATTACCATACGTACGCCCAGCGTTTGCATGGGAACGCCCATGAAACGCCGGGCGTATGCATATGGTAATGAGCCCAAATAGCCCTTCACGCCCCTCTCCACCCCCTGTTCGGAGTGTTCACATTTCATGCGGGATTTGGCCGTACGCCCCGCTCGCACATGCGCAGAGACGCCTCTGCACATACGCAGACACAAAACATCGGCGGCACGAACGCACGCGGATATTACCGCACCAACCAGAATAAGGGCCAGAATCACAAGTGACATAATTAGCTCCACATGTGATCTTTTAAAATGTGTCTGAATAATGATTGCACCTGTCGGGTGACCTGGAAAATGTGCACTGTTGGGGGTACTTGAGTACAGAGGTTGACAACCACTGATCTAAACCAGCACATTATTTACACATCTAGACAGAGTGTGTCTGCAGCTTTCAGTACAGGGGCGTCAAGCTCAAATCGGAGGCCTCGGGTGGCCAAACCGGTCCTCAACATCTACCAACAGATCATGTGTTTCAGGCCACCTGTAGTCGGACTGAATGCACCTTGTTTGAAAGAGTCGAATTATACTCACCGATAATTCCTTTTTCTTCCTAGAGATCCCATGGCAGCCATAACACTGGGATGTTCCCTTCCCCCACAGAATTAGACAGGATAATTTTTCTCTAGGACCGCCCACCTTGGGGTATAATAGCCTCCTCTTCCCCCTCCTCCATGTCTTTTCTTGTCTCCGAATAGGTCCTGGAGAAAAATATATAACATAGGGAGGGCAAACCAGTGGCTGCCATGGGATCTCTAGGAAGAAAAAGGAATTATCGGTGAGTATAATTCGACTCTTTCTTCTACGATCCCCATGGCAGCCATAACACTGGGACATACCCAAGTAAACACACGGGAGGGCTAGATACTGCATGAAATATTTTATATATATATATATATATATATATATATATATATATATATATATAGTCATTCACCCGTAAGGGCTTCTTGCAACACATGCGTCCCAAAGTGGGCAGTAGAAACGTTGAGTGAATAATGGTTTGAGAAAGTATGAATAGATGACCATGTTGCTGCCTTACAGATCTCAGCTGTTGACGCCTTCGCCTTATTCGCCCATGAGGTAGACACTGCCCGGGTAGAGTGTGCCTGTACTATGGAAGGTGGTGCTTTGCCTTCTTTCTTATAAGCGAATAAGATGGTCTCTCTAATCCACCGAGATATGGTCTGCTTCACAGGTGCTTTACCCTTTTTTATTCCTTCCGGAATCACAAACAGGTGCTTAGTTAACCTGAAAGGCTTTGTTCTCTCCAGATACAACGTTATCCCTCTCACCAGGTCTAACGTGTGCCACGCCTCTTCTTCTCTACCTTTAGGCTGAGGATAGAAATCAGGTAAGGTTATTTCCTGGTTCAGATGAAAAGCTGACACTACTTTGGGAACGAAGTCTGGATGTGTCCGTAATACTACCCTATTAGGGAAGATTATCAAATATGGCTCCTCCATCCACAGTGCCTGAAGCTCACTGACCCGTCGTGCTGAAGTCACAGCTACTAGGAATACCACTTTCCAAGTTAGATATTTTAGCGGGCAATCTTCAAGCGGTTCAAAAGGATCTTTTGTTAGCACCGTCAGGAGCAGGTTTAGGTCCCAGGGGGCCACAATCGATTTAATCGGCGGTCTGATCCTCTTCATCGCCCTGCCGAACCTTTTAACAATTCTTTCTTCTGCTAGAGGCCTGTCCAGTAACACACTTAATGCCGATATCTGCGCCTTAATCGTCGCTGTGGCCAAACCCATCTGGAAACCTTCAAACAAGAACTGTAATACTTGGTCAGTAGGAATGTCCATACAGTTATCTTTGAACCGTCCCCAACTGATAAACTTATACCAGGTTTTATAGTAGGCCTCTGACGAAACTTTCTTCCTGGCTCTCAGCATCATTTCAATTACTTGGGGCGACAAATTGTGTCTCTTCAGAATCTGCCGCTCAATTTCCACGCCTCTAGTTGTAAACTCGCCGGTTCTGGGTGCAGCATAGGTCCCTGATGAAGAAGGTCCCGCCTGCTGGGCAGCTGCCACGGTCCTTGTATTGCCATCCTCAAGACATTGGAAAACCAGGCTCTTCTTGGCCAATGTGGAAGAATTATCAGCACTATTACTTGGTCTTCCCTGATCTTTTTCAATACCTTGGATATCATTGGGAATGGCGGAAACAGGTATCCCAGTTTGAATACCCACTTGATTGAGAAAGTGTCTAACGTCTTCGCCTGTGGATGATAATACTTTGCGTAGAATTCGCTCACCTTTCTGTTCAAATAGGTGGCCATCAGGTCCACTTCTGGTGTTCCAAAGATTCTTGTTATCTGCAGAAAGACCTCGCTGTTCAACTCCCATTCTCCTGGCAATACAGTCTTGCGACTCAGGTAGTCTGCTATGACATTTTTCTTGCCTGGAATATAAGTTGCCGAGATTGACCTTAGGTTGTTCTCCGACCACTTCATAATTTCTTCCGACATCCTCATCAGTTTCAGGCTTCTGGTCCCGCCTTGATGGTTTATGTGAGCGACTACAGTCACGTTGTCGGACATAATCTTCAGATGTGTGCCCCGAATCTTGGGTTTTAGTTGACACATAGCTTCCCAGACTGCCTGTAGTTCTCTGAGATTGGAAGAGTTCCTTGCTTCTTCTTTGGACCAAGTTCCCTGGACCGACATATTTTTGAGGTGACCTCCCCACCCCACTAAGCTGGCGTCCGTGGTCAGGACCAGGAACTGTGGGTTCTCCAAACTTGAAGTCTTGTTTTCCAAGTCTTGGATCCACCAACCAAGGGATTGCTTCACCTGGCTCGATAACTTTATCATATGCTGGTCCCTTAGTCTTCTTTTTAGTAAGGGCAGAAGAAACCACTGAAGCGGTCTCGAATTCCACTGTGCCCACGGAATGACTTTTATACAGGAGACCATCATTCCTAATAACTGTACTGCTTTTATTAGGGGAATTTTCGTTCCTTGCAGGATTTCCAGAATTAGCTCCCTTATTTTCATGCACCTCTCGAGAGATAGGGCTACAGAATAATTTCTGGTATCTATCCTTACCCCCAAAAAAAGAATATTTCTGGTTGGTATCAATTGGCTTTTGTCTCTGTTTATGACCCATCCGTGGCTTTGCAGTGTCTCTGTGACCAGGTTCAGGCTTTGCTTCAGCTCGTCCACTGAGCTCCCAGCTATCAATAAGTCGTCCAAGTATGGCCAGATCTGGACCTTCTGCTTTCTCATTTCCGCTACCAGCGTAATCAAGACTTTGGTGAAGACTCTTGGGGATGTTCTCAACCCAAAGGGGAGGCACGTGAATTGGAGATGCTGACCAGCCACATAAAATCTTAGGAACCTTCTGTGTTCCGTACAAATCGGGATATGGTAATAAGCGTCTTTGAGATCGATTGACACTAAGTACTCGCCCTGTCTTATGCCCGTCACTATGGATGACAGACACTCCATGCGAAACTTTATTTTCTTGATAAAACAGTTCAGGTCCCTGAGATCCAGGATCGTCCTGAAACCTCCACTGCTCTTTTCTACTAAGAATAGGTTGGAGTAGAATCCCTTCTTGTGGTAAATCTTGGGTACCAACTCGATCGCTCCCTGCTTCAGTAGTTGACTTATCTTGGAGCATAAAGCTGACCTTTTTTCTTTTTCTATAGGTACTCTGGACGTCAGGAATCTGTTCTGTTGTGGAATTTCCATAAACTCGATATGATAACCCTGTTGGATTATCCTCAGTACCCATCTGTCGGATATGGTACTCTCCCATTGGCTTCTGAATTGGAGGAGTCTGGCCCCTATCACTGCCTCTTGGGCATAGTCATGATCTTCCTCTGTCAGGTTGGAAGCGTCCTCGAAAGGGCTGGCGGAAGGCCTGCCGTGAAGTGCTTGCTCCACCTCTCCTATAGTAGGGCCTACCAGGCCTATAACTCTTAGATTCCCTATAGGATTGCTTGGTCGTGCTGGGGTACTGGAAGCGACTCTTCCTGTCCTGCGGGAGACGTACAGATTTTCCTCCTGACAGTCTCTGTATCATTGCGTCCAGGTTTGAGCCGAAAAGAAATTTCCCTTCAAACTGCAGAGTGGTCAGCTTGTTCTTGGAATTCGCGTCAGCGCTCCAGGGTTTTAGCCACAGGGCCCTCCTAGCGGTTACCCCTGCTGCCATAGTCTTCGCCGCAAAGGCCACTGAATCCAGGGAGGCCTCGCACAGGTAATCTATGGATTTTTGCATCACCTCCAAACTTTTCAATATATAATGTTTAGATATTCTTTCTTCTATATCTGTCTGTAGGTTAGTCGCCCACAGCCTCAGGGCCCTGGACACCGACGCGACTGCTACCGTAGCTTTAAGAGACCCAGCTGAGGCCGTATGAACTTTTCTAAGTCCGTTCTCAATTTTTCTATCCATTGAGTCCTTGAATGCTGCTGCGTCCTCCACCGGGATAGTAGACTTGGAGGTCAGCTCTGCTACAGCAGCGTCCACCTTCGGGATAGAACACCATCCCAGGAACTCATCATCCTTATACGGATACATCTTCTCAATACGATTTCCCAGAGTCAGTTTCTTATCCATATTCGTCCATTCCTTGGAAATGGTTTCCCTGACCATCTTGTGAACCGGGAACGTTCTCCCTTTCTTCTCCCTATCTTCGAATAGGGGGTTCTTCTCTGACGTGCCTGGTTCTTCCTTATAATTCATTGCTTTATAGATGTTTTTTAATACATTTTCCACCAACTCCAAATTAAAAGATCTTACATCTTCAACTTCACCTTCATCTGTAGAATCCTTTCTATCACCCTCTATCTCTTCAGCTGTATCCTCCTCCTGGCTAAACTCTGCCTGGGTTCTGGATCTTTTCTGGGTCTGTGACTGAGCAAACTCCTGCTTTGACACAAAGGATTCTTTCATCCAGTCCATGAGTTCTCTAAGAACATCTGACTTCTTTTCTTTCTTCTCTAATCTGTCCTGTCTGGTCTCACATTCTCCACATAGAGACTTCTTCTGGGCAGATGCAAATGACTTGTCACATGACATGCAATTAGTCTGTATAAATTTCTTTTTGGCTGTTCTCTTCTTAGGAATAGCAGGTACATCCTCATCCTTTTTCTATAGGCACACTACAAAAAAGAAATTACTAAGTACTATTCTGTAGTAAAACGCTACAAATAAAACAACTAATGCCCACAAAAACCAAGGGCTTACCTCTGAGGGGCATTATCCGGCTTATGGGGAGAAGGCTCATCCATGATGTACACAGCAGTCAGACAGCCAGGCACTGAGATCAGTGTAAGGCACGCTGTCCATCTGCGCCTTTAAATATGGCGCCTTAACCCTCAGTTCCCTGGTTCACCTTCATTCAGGATGGCCAAGCGGAACCAATATGCTTCCCCTTGTTTCCGTGGGGAAGCATTTACCGCCCGTCCCCCGGCGTTTCAGGCGGAAGTGACGCGCGCGCACACTTCCGCCCCTTCTGCCTGATGTATCCGGAGCGTGCAGACGCGGCTTCCAGCCGGTCTGCCCCACTCCACGTGGAGCGCGCGCCAGCTTCACCATGCCGCAAGGATCCCGCTGGCGTCCTGTGTTCATCTCACTACAGGTACCTCCGCTCAGACGTGGGACTGTCACTATTATTCACCTCGCGTATACAGGCAGGAACCATTGCACTAACCTAGCTAAAGCTAGTTAGGCACTTCTTCTCCCCGGGGAGCCACCCCTTCAGCTCCATGCTGCATGAGGTAACCCTGCTTAAACAAAACATAACAGCCTACTCTGTCCTAACTCTAACGGAGACAGGAAAAAAGACATGGAGGAGGGGGAAGAGGAGGCTATTATACCCCAAGGTGGGCGGTCCTAGAGAAAAATTATCCTGTCTAATTCTGTGGGGGAAGGGAACATCCCAGTGTTATGGCTGCCATGGGGATCGTAGAAGAAAATGTGTCAGCGGGGCGGCGTTTCAATGCTTGTTAAGTAGCGATTTTCGCTGCTTATCGAGCCAAGCTGAATCAGGGTCATAGTCTTGTGTTTCTGGCCTCCAATTTTTTGCTGCCTGTCCTGACCAAAAGGATTTTCCATTTATTTGCGCCTTTCTTTTTTGTACCATGCCAACAGTGGTTCTTTAACAAATTCACCTTTAACACTGAGGCAGGTATTCAATGCTATTTGCGAGTGGTGACAGCGAGCAGGGCTTCCTGCTCGCTGTCACCACTCACCCTGACAGTATTCAACACACCCTCCGCATACGCCAATTCCCCCTCGCTCCGTTTTTTGAGTGAGGGAGAATTGTTGTATGCGGCTCGAGAAGCAGCGAAACTCGCGGCTAAAAACTGTGAGTTTTCTGCGGTAGCCACGGGTCTCGCTGTTTTGGGGAATTCTCGCCGTCCTCTGACGGCGAGGATTTCCCCAGAACGTTGAATAGAGCGAGCGGCCGGCGCGGGGGTTAAACAGCGAGGATCGCTGGTTTTCTGCAATCCTCGCTGTTTAACCCCCTCGCCGGCCGCTCGCTGCAGCATTGAATACCCGTCTTTGTGTCAACGTTGCTGTCACTAAAAAATGGCCAGCATTGCTCACAGCGACTGATCTTTTAGTATAAATAAATAGAGTACGGCCAAGTCAATTAATTGTAAAGTTTAGTTAAATATTGCACCCAAAAAAAAGAACAGACTTTGTATAAATATTTACTAACCGTACAGAAGTCCTGCGGCATCCGAATACTTGTACGCATATAATGCTTTATGGCAAAAGGAATGTGATTGGTGATGGCAAACGTTCTGCCTCCAAGAATTTATCAAGGATTATTGTGGGATTCATACATTTAATAGTACTTACCCCAGAAAAACTTGCCCATCGGATGACCGGATTTTGCTAAACTCCCAAAAAGCATTTCTTTGCGATTAGAATCACACGGCCGAGCAAGCTCAAATTCTGAAATAGGGATCATTCATAATTAAGTGGTTCTATGGGAGGGACACAAGGAAGGCAGGAGGGATGGAAGGAAGGGCAATCTTACCACTGTCCACAGCCTGTACTTCCCGCTCGATTGCATCACGGACCATCAGCGGGGAGATAAAGAACTGAGCCCATCTGCGTAGACACCAGTTCACAGATAACTATGATATATGACACTATACGCACGTGTATAAGCATACTCATTAATGCTTTCAGAAACCTCAGTAACAGCAATGGATACCACTTTGTGTCATTTAGAAATTATAATCTGTAACATGAAAGGCTGTCAGATATTTATGTATAATGTGTAATTATTCCATTAGTACTATGTGTCTTCACTAGAATGATCAAGGTTGTGCAGTAAACCAAACCTTTGACAAATAAAACTCATTGGTTTCCTGTCCACTACTGCGTTTAAAAGCTGTACTGTAAGCTTCTACAAAATTCTAGTATTAGTGTGCAATCGCTACAAAAACACTGTCACTCTCAACAGACACAAAAGTAAAAAAAAAACAAAAAAAGTGCTGGTTGGGTGATAAAAAATATAAAAAACACAAGTTCTACGATCAAAAGTAATTGAGAAAAATCAATCTAAATAAAAATAAAGTAATTCTAAGGTAAGTGAATAAATAGCCCCTGCACTCTTAACCAATAAGGATGCTGCGGGCAGTATAGTTGGGGAGGAGCTACAAACATGTTTTAGATATTAAATGCCTGCACTCCTGGATCCACACTATAATATACACCAATGTCTCTAGTGACCCCCAATAGGATGAGTAAGGAAACTCACCGGTCCAAGGCTTCCTTGAAATGTTTCCTCTGTACATCAAACTGGAATATGGTGCGTTCTGTGTCTGTAGAGGCGTTGTCACTGCCCCCATGTTTTTTAAGAAAAGCATCAAAGCCATTTTCATCTGGGTATTTTTCACTGCCCATAAAAACCACTGTAGCAATACAAGAAAATGCATAGATTTATAGAGCTCCGCTCTATACCCTTGGCTACCCAAAGCACTCACAAACTCTGTTTCAAAAACGGTTAGACCATTAATTAAAAACGAATTCTCCTAGAGCAGTGGTTCCCAACCTTTTTTCTCTCCCGTACCCCTTGATTAGGCTTTTCATTGATAAGTTCCCCCTCTCATTTTGAAATATGGACAGTACTTAGCGGCATGCGGATCCTTATGCATGTCCTTATATTAAGGAGGAGCGGAGTAGTATACAGCAAGGAATCATGCCCTTCTGTGTCTAGACACTGGTTGTGTATTATCTCGCTAACACCGGTAGGATTAATGCCGCTGCTTCCTCCACCTATGTCAGTGCTGGGTAGATGACTGCTGATGTCTGAGGGCAGCATGGGAACCTCCCAGTGGATTGCTGGTCAGGCATATGACACAACAAGGTTTGTCTCCATGGCAATGGGCCTTCTTCAGCCATCAAAAGACCTTTTCATCGTCCGCCATTACCAATATTATTTTCAAGTACCCCCAGGGGTACTAGTACCCCAGGTTGGGAACCACTGTCCTAGACAATGGTCTTTTTCTAGATTTTATTTTGCAAGCTACAAATTGTAATACAAAAATATGTATACACATTACAGTAAAAAGGTATTATGACCAAACCTATAAATTAAGTTTAAAAAACAACAACAAAACAGCCTACTTATTACTTACAGGATCTTCCCACCTAGGATGGCTTATTCCTGCGATTACGTGCATATTTTTTATGGCCTTAACTAGACACCTTTAAAGGCACGAGCACATTAAGTGCACCAACAGATCAGAAGCATGGAGCCCAAGCATTAGGTTAAACTAGGGTCACCAGCAGCAAGGAATGTAGGATGCCAGACCGTTGTCCAGTACTGCATAAGGAAAATCCCCTCAGGCCCATAGGCCACTCCCACTGTGGGATATAACACCAGTGTTCTGACCCAGTTACTGCCACCGCACATATACACTGAGCTACCTATGCCTCCAACCAGTACCATGACTGGCACCAGAACCGCCTTTTGCAGGTTAAGTGAACTGCTAGGCCCTGCTCAGATTTTGCTTACTCTGGTGGAGCATATCCATGAAACCTCTAAGTACCTGGAGGACACCGCCGTTAACAGCTTATTGGATCTATAATTTATCTGTCAGTTGTCTCAGCAAAGTCATGCTCTCTTGGAAGTCAGCAAGGAGGAAGCCTTAAGACAAACAGCCAATAGGACGGCCATTCTGTCTACTCAGGAACTGCTGTGATGGGATCCTGTGTGCTTCTCTTCCAGGACCAGTGATTTCATGTAACCTCACACACCTGGGTGAAAATCACCTGGGGCTACATCTCCTGAAGTCCCCACCCAAGACAGTATTGCTGCATCCTAGAGACTTAACAGACACTCAGTCCTTGATCTCCAGTTACTGGTTCCAGTCCCAGAAGAACAGTAGGAATTGGTCCTGAAGCAGAATTAATATCATTTCTTATATGGATGATCTGAAAATCCAGGCCTTGCTACAGGTTCCCTGTCATTACAATCTCATGTTTGGATTGGCAACAGCAAGCAGTCTAACCTGGCACCTTCCTAGTATTCCCCTGGCTCTTCTGTTCAATTATGGCCAGCGATGGGTGTTCTTCTCAGGAGGACAAGATCCTCTCACTACAAGGACTTTTGAAGTCTGTTCAGTTTTGCGTAGAAATCCTTTGGGAAGAGAACTTTCAATTTCCAGAGAATGCAGTTTCAGCAGCTCCACTTAAGGAGGTTCCACATGGAGCGAAGTCTAAATATCTCAGCGTGAAAAAAGGAATGAATAGGTCCAAAACATTCCTGAATGTGCTGCACATAAACCTATAGTTTATATAACTAAGTCCATGGAGTTCCGGACTCATTCTGCCTTACACATATAACTAGTAAAACACCAAATATGAGAAAAAAAAACTGTGGCAACTATGACAGTGGCTGTTTCTAATGAACATAAGTTAGCACCGGCGTGCAAATGTGACACTCACTATGCTCCAAGAAGTGTGCTAATCCCGGCAGGTCCTCCGGATCGCTGAAACTTCCAACGCCAATGCAAAGGGCAGCAGCAGACTGTAGATAAAGCAGACACATACCCTAATGCTTTATACATGTCGCAGAGAAACATCGAGCCCCAGCAAATAAGAACATATTAGTGCAGGGGGTTTGTTTTGTTGGAACAATTTCTGCTAGGTCAGGGTTGGGAAACCTTTGGTCCTCCAGCTGTTGTTGAACTACACAACCCAGCACACCTTGCTACAGTTTTGGCCTTTGACCATGCTAAAACTGTCGCTAGGTCAGTGACTAGGTCGACACAAGTTCAAGGTTGACATGGTCGACAAAAGTTTTTCACATTTTTGTTGGTGTCTAGGTCAACATGGGCTAGTTGGTCTAAACAAAAAAAAAAAATCACACACATGAAAAAAACTCATGTTGACCATGTCCATGTTGACCTTAAACTTTGTCCACCATTCTTAGGTGTAGACCTAGTCACTATTGACCATAAGTGGTTGACCTAATGACTTTCAACCGAGATAATGTTGACCCAGGGACCGGATACCGCAGACAGGACTTGTACTAGAAGCACCAGAGCAGAGAGCCCTCCCCCCCCCATGCAGGGAAGAGGAACTGCATGGGGTTTGGAAGATGCAGAGCGCTAGAATGAACACTACTGAAAGAAGAACCAACACACGTGAAATGGTCATCATGGATGCCCCACGTCCTATTAAACTCTGCTCAGGTTGCACGCACCAGCCTGTAATGAGGATGAGCGATGCCCAATGTAAAACACATTTGTGCTCCAGTGCATGCATAGAACGTCATCAGAAATCAGCAAAGTATCACCAATAAACAGTACCAGCTTTTCAGTGCAGCCCTTCTTGTGTCTGGTGTACAGGCTGTCCGACTCATGTTCATCTTCCTCGTCACCCTCTTCTTCATCATCATCGTCATCTTCAGAACCATCCTCGCTCTCATCCTCACTGTCATCCTCAGTCTCCCACTGCTCGTCATCGTCATTGTCTTCATCATCCGAGGATTCGGTGGCAGCGCTACCCGGCGATGTCATATCAGAGATGAGCAATGCTCCAAGGCCATTGTCCAGCTTAATAAACCTGCAGGGATTTAGGTGATAGGAGAAGGAGAAACACCAAGGTCAATGTTACACCTAATACACTGGTGAAACAAGGAGCAGAAATGGGGAACATCAAAAAGGTAGGCACTGTAAGTGTCTTCATCCAAACTAAATTCTATGGAGGAGATGAATTTCAGTAATACGTCATCATGACATAGCCATTTACAGTAATACTAAGTTGCATCAGGTGTTATCCCCATGTTAGTTTTGGATTGCTCCATGTGATTAGTCTCCTCCAACAGTCAGAAACCAAAAAAGCTGATTCATTAGTAAGTATTTGTTGAATATAAGCGCTGCCTAGGTGTTTTGCGTGACTGTGTGATGAGGTGTCAAAAAGAAATGAAAAGAAGATGAATTTAAATGAATCGATTTTTTAGGTTAAGAACATATATTTATCTAACACATTTGACTTGGATTGTTATCCAAAAATAATAATTAAAATTCATCTTCTTTTCATTTCTTTCGGACACATCATCACACAGTCACGCAACACCTAGACAGCGCTTATACTTAACAAATACTTACCCCCACTATCCACGTCAGCATGGAGTTGAAATTAAATAGTGTGGTGAGTGCAGCGAGCCACCGAGCCCAAAGCGTGGCGAGCGCAGCGAGGCCCGCGAGGGGATGCGGAATACATGTGAAGTAATCCGCGTCAGCTCGCCACACTATCTAAAATCAACTCCACGCCGACGTGGATAGGTTGGAGGACGCGTACCGCCGCCCCTCACGGGGCTCGCCGCACTGGATACTGGGGGTTGCATCTCATTGTAAGCAATTGTACGGTTGTCAAAATGATAACCGATCGCCATCAAGCATTAGCAATTACACATGCAATCCATTGCAGACTGACCAATATGTTGGCCAATCTGCAATCGTGATCAATTTTTGATCGCAAAACAATCAATTGGGGAAGCCCATTAATTAGCAATGGTTTAGACTTGAGCAATGATCACAACATTGTCAAATTGCCCCTATCAATTACAGATGTATGGCCAGCTTTATGCTAGGTAAACCCTGTGCAAAAATTGGGCCAATCAGCCAATTCTTCATTGGTTGGTCGGATCATTGCACAGTATATCCTCAGCACCGGAGATAACGGTTGTTCACAAACCCGACATCAAAAGTGCTGCACAATGTTTGTCATTCCCGATGAATCCATAGAGTACCACAAAATGCAGTGTGTGCAAGATCGGCCCAACAAAGAACATTCAAACAACTCACCACAACAACATTTATTGTTCAGAGAAGAACAATAGGTGTGTGAATTCATGGAACATTCCTCTTATCTGTCTGGTGTGTAACTAGTTTTAAACTAGGCTGTTCAAAGCTGTCAATCAAATTGTATTTATGCATAACATAAAGGTAAGTAAATGGTAGAAAAAAAAATACAAATAAATTAATTGTGGTTCCGGAGATTAAACTATTTCCCATTCTATAACAGGCATGTAGAATTACAGGAGTGTTATATATACATTAAGTGGATTGAAACCTTTTTGTGCATTATTCTGTAACACTAACGAGTTATAAATACATTTACAAAAAAAGGGGTAGCATGAGGGATGGACATTGGTGTGCCCAATATCGATGGCAAAACGACGAGGGGCCATCGATAGTCACCAAACATGGGAGACCATTGATTGTTTCATCCACCGATGATCATTCCTATTCTTTCAGTGAATGGCCCACGGGCCAATCACAGCATGGGAGCAGGGCTTCCCAGTTGTCAGGAGCGGAGCTATGCTACTGTAAGTGTCCCTGCACCTTGTAAAAAAAAAAAAAAAAAAATTTTGTGCCATCGATGAAGGGCAACCATCTGGTTCTCTCCCATCGATGACAACACCATTCAACATCGGTCATAAACAATCAATGATCATCCCTAGTAGCATGCTCTGCCCTTGCAGACTTGTATATACTACACTCCAACAGGATGGAGAGACCCATAGACAGAAACAAAAGCTAAACACACCCAAAGAGTGGAGGAGCCCATACACGGTGCAATCATTTCATGCATTTTGGTCTAGATCGCATTTGCATGTGATGCGATGCGATCGGGATCTAGTTCAAAAAGTATGTGCAGCACATACTTTTTGATCTGTGCGATAGGATGTGCGTGGGAGTGTGCATCGCAACATGTATGGGCACCTTTAGCGATGAGTGATGCCAGTAAGAGGCATCATGGACATGGCAGGGGCGGTACGAGTGACATCAGAGGGAGAAGTCAGGGGCGGAAAAAGTGACAGCAGAGGAAGAAGGCAGGGGCGGGATGAGTGACAGCAGAGGAAGAAGGCAGGGGCGGGATGAGTGACATCAGAGGGAGAACTCAGGGGCGGGATGAGTGACATCAGAGGGAGAAGTCAGGGGCGGGATGAGTGACATCAGAGGGAGAAGTCAGGGGCGGGATGAGTGACATCAGAGGAAGAAGTCAGGGGCGGGATGAGTGACATCAGAGGAAGAAGTCAGGGGCGGGATGAGTGACATCAGAGGGAGAAGTCAGGGGCGGGATGAGTGACATCAGAGGGAGAAGTCAGGGGCGGGATGAGTGACATCAGAGGAAGAAGTCAGGGGCGGGATGAGTGACATCAGAGGAAGAAGTCAGGGGCGGGATGAGTGACATCAGAGGAAGAAGTCAGGGGCGGGATGAGTGACATCAGAGGAAGAAGTCAGGGGCGGGATGAGTGACATCAGAGGAAGAAGTCAGGGGCGGGATGAGTGACATCAGAGGAAGAAGTCAGGGGAGGGATGAGTGACACCAGAGGAAGAAGTCAGGGGCGGGATGAGTGACACCAGAGGAAGAAGTCAGGGGCGGGATGATTGACATCAGAGGAAGAAGTCAGGGGCGGGATGAGTGACATCAGAGGAAAAAGGCAGGGGCGGGATGAGTGACATCAGAGGAAGAAGGCAGGGGCGGGATGAGTGACATCAGAGGAAGAAAGTCATGGCAGGAAGAGTGACGTCAGGGGTAGAAGGCACACTTAGAAGAGTGACGTCAGGGGTAGAAGGCACACTTAGAAGAGTGCTGTCAAAGGGAAGTGAACATGAGTAACGTCAGGGGGTAGACAGGGGCTAGAAGATTGACGACAGAAGTAGGGCACAAGATAAAAGCCTGCTATACTAACCGGTATTTCTTCGGGTCACTGGGAGACTTTACAATATGGAGGTCCTCCGTGTTGTCACCTGCATCCGCCTCCTCCCGGCCCCCGGGGCTCTCACCATGGGCGGCCGGAGAAGGGCGGGTGGCCTTGTGGGGGTTTCTAGCGAGCATGTCTCCGCGCTGACTCGGTGCCCAGAGTTCGCCAGCACCCGGTGTCCCAGCCCAGGCCTCACAGCTCCAGCGCCTGGGAATCCGTATTCTAGCCAATAACAGAGCGCGGAGGGCACCACGTGGCACGGGGCGATCCTGCCAGCGGAGAACGTACTGTCCGGGGAGCCAATCGGAGAGTGCTGTACGGCCGTGACGTATCCAGGAAGTGCGAGCACGTGGTGCTGCTGGGAACAGAGGCACTGCAGTGAACTGTGTAGTACTGGCAATGCCCTCACTATATTCTCCCGGCTACAGTGTGTGTATGCTGTTTACCCGTCTGTGCTCTTATCCAGGGGGGCTCTGCACACCGCAGCACACCTACCCATCCCGGGAGCCGCAGGGTGTTCCTATTAGTACACTCACTGATCAAATCCGCATGCTTTTATTTGACCAACTTAACCAGAAAGCAGCAGAAATGTCCTCTGCCCACAATCATAATACTCAGAGCCGGCTCTAGTTCTGGTAGCACTCTAGGTTGCCAGCTAAAGAACTGTAGCACTTGCAGCGGATTCGGTATGAAATCCTGACGGTCCAAATCCCGACAGGGTCCAAATCCCAAAAGGGTTATAATACCGATAAGGACAAAATACTGACATTTAAAATACCGACAAGGACAAAATCCCGACATGGTGAAAATACCGACATATAGAATGTGCAGGTGAAACTGTCAAACATGACTTTGGGTCGACAGGTCGCAAGTTTCGACATGGTTTTTTTCACAGTTTTTGACCCGAATGTCGACATGGATACAGTTGGAGGTGAACCGCAGCCCCTCGCTTCGCTCGCAATGCTTCGGGCACACTATTTTATTCTCCCACCATGCCCTAGTGGATGGTAGGGCATGAAAAACCGCCTGTCGGCACATGTCGGGTCAAAAAACTGTGAAAAAACCCATGTTGAACTGTCAACCCAAAGTCATGTTGACAGTTTCACCTGTAAATTCTATGGCCCTTATTCTGATCTGTGCGGAAATTCCCGCATTCTTACGGAGCGGTCAGCACGCAACGGTGTTTTGCCGCATGCGGCCATCGTCCGTAGAAACGCCCACGTGTCCTCCGCATTCGGACGGACTCACTCTTTAAGAACAGGGCGTGTTTACGGACGACATACAAACCATGCGTGTGCGGGAGAAACACTCCGATTCGGCACGGTATTACAGAGTATTACAGAGTATGCTCGGGAATACCGCATCCGAACGGGAGCCAAGCGGTGCTACCGCACGTAAGCGGAGTATTTACGCCAAACAACCCACTATGAAGTATCTTCTGCAATACATCACATGACCCACTTATTCAATTACCTATCCTCATAAAAAACTGCTTATTTGGAATTGGAATCAATTAGATTCCAATATATCCTTACAAGCATGCCTAACACATGCATTGCACACATTAACCCTTACAGCAATGTAAGTGCAATGGTTTGTATTACACCCTGTGTAAAAGATTATAACCAATCTACACATATACTATTTAAAGTGCAAATAAAACCAACAACTGTGAACTTGCATAAAGAATTTATTTAACCAGACAATTAACATCAATAAAAAAATATAAAATTATAAATTAAATAAGCAGGTCTTTGAGGTCCTGCAGGTCTGCTTGAAGGAGCCGCAGATGGTGCTCCGCTCGCAGGAGGGGTAGACCAGCCAACCCCTCCACATCATCTGCTCCACCTGCCCCAGCATCTGGCCGTCCCCGAAGAGCTGCTGCACAGGCCAAGGAGCCTACCAAGGCCAAACGTGGTCGGAAATGAACTTGTGGCTGCATTAATCTCCGCCGTTATGTGTTCCCAAATCTTCCATTGTGCTGTGTGTGTCAGCTTCTTGTGTCCAATCACGTGCTGAGGGTAACCAGCTGAGCCCTTGCTTCATATGTCCTTTGTGGTTCCCCTGTTGCCCTCTTTTGCCTGCCATTACTGTCAGCTGTACTTAAAGTGATGGCCATGGTACTATCTTGTGAAGTCCCCGGTTGTGTTCCAAATGATTCTGCTGATGGTGCATATGAGCCAGCTGCAGGTTGGCCTGCTGCAGAAGGGCCAGGTGTAGGGTGCCCTGCTGTTGAATGGTCAGGTGCAGCTTGCCCTGCTGTAGAAGGGCCAGCAGCCTCCTCATTTCCCACTGGCTGCATGTGCAGTGGCACATAGGAGGTGCTGGAGTCCATCTGTGTGCAATTATATTTGTTTTGTATTATTACCATATATACTCGAGTATAAGCCTACTTTTTCAGAACATTTTTAATGCTGAAAAAGCCCCCCTCGGCTTATACTCGAGTGAGGGTCCCACATGAGTCAATAAGTTTTCCCAGTTTTTTGTTGTAAAATTAGGTGCCTCGGCTTATATTCGGGTCGACTTATACTCGAGTATATACGGTATTTATTTTGCGGCATTCCTGCCATGTTGTTTATTGTTTGTATGTATTATTTTATGGTCATTGCATCACACTGGCATTGACTGTGACATGAATATAAATAAATGTGTTTACTTTACCCAAAATGTGTGGTTTCATGAGTACATGTCAAATACACATGTGTATTGCTAGTATTAATATTCTGTCATGTCCATTGTTAGCAGTTTGAAAGTGTCTGACAAGTACAGGATATGTGGGTGTTTAGGAAGGGTTCCTTGAAGCAGCAATGGTTTCAATTAAAGCACTGACAAGCGGCCTATTAGTGAGTAATGAGTAAAGGAGTAGATTCTATTGGGTTCAAGTGTTAATGGTTGTAGTCATTAGGCGTACGTTCGCCTAGCGCATGAACGAGTGGTGTCCGCAAAGCAATAGTACACTTGTGGACACCGCACATTTCTGCCCTTTTTGATCGCGTGCATTCGGAGTGGTTTCCGAATGTACGCCCCCCAACATAAGTGTACTCCCCCGTGTCCGCCCATGTTTCCTCCCCGTTTTGCCCACTTTGAAACTACGCCCATGTGTCATTCCGCATGACGCCCATAATACGCCCCTATTTCCCGAATGATAGCGGTGAACAGTTCTGGACGGGATCTGGCCGAACTGGTACCGAGTCAAGGCGTGGCACATGCGCGTTGCGTTCTCCACGCATGCGCAGACGCCGTAAACACGCGATCCGAAAGTATGCGGTAAAGTCCGCGTCAATCAGAATAAGGGCCTATATGTGGGTATTTTGACCTTGTCAGGATTTTAAATGCCGGGATTTTGTCCTTGTCGGTATTTTAAATGTTGGGATTTTGTCCTTGTCGGTATTATGACCCATTCAGGATTTTTACCGTCGGGATTTTGACTGCATCCCCTTGCAGCTGCCAGAGAGTGCACTACTAGTAGTGTTAAGGCCAGAGGTGTACACTCTGGCTGGAGGCTGCATGATTTTTATTGCGATGCCGCTACACACTAGTGTCTAGTTAAAACATTGTTGCATGCAGTGTCTGTTTGGCCGGGCGATAGCTACACTGTCTGCGGGGCTGCGATAATGTGATGGTGTGCCCCGGTGCTGGGACAGCTCCCCTGCTCCCAGCACCGGAGCAGCAGCAGGGACGAGGAGAGGGAGGGCTGGGTCCCCCACGGGACACCACCTCCCCCGGCGCAGGGATCAGCTGTCTGATCCCTGTGCCAATAGTGCAGGTAGCGATGAGGAGGAACAGCGCTGGGATCAATGCACCGATCCCAGCGCTGACAGTGCGGGCGGCGAAGCGCCGCTCGCGTCACTTTAAATCTCCCGCCGTTCGGGAGCCAATCATGGCTCCCGAATCGGCGGCCAATGACAGACGGCCGCGGCGAGCCAATCCGCGCTCGCCGCGCCGTCCTAAAGCCCGCCCCCGGCGTCTGACGTCAGACGCCGCCGGGAGGCGAACAAGCAGAAAGGTCCCACGCCGGCGGAGCGCAGGAGCGCCCCGGCTGAAGATAGAAGACGCCGCAGAGAGCAGCAGACAGCGGCGGCGGAGACCAGAGTTCCGGCGGCCGCTGAAGAGGCCAGAAGACGCCGGGATCAAGAAGGGAGATCTCCGGCGACTCCTGGAAGAACAGAAGAAGCAGCGCCGCCGCTGGCCAGGACAGGCCAGTGGCAGAAGAAGGAAGATGGCTGCCGCGCACGGAGAGGCCAGCGGGGGTGGAAAGCATCAGAGCTGAGGAAGCTCCCCCCTGCGGCCTCTCCCAACCCCAGGTAGGCGGCCCCAGGCCACCTACCCCCTACCCTTGACCACCGGGAGTCGGGCACTAGGCCCGTGGGTACATTCAGGCCCCTCCGGCCTGTGGGATTTATAGTCGGGCCCTCTTGGCCCGTGGCCACGTGATTGTTGGGCCCTCCTGGCCCTGTTGTATTGTGTTGAGTCTCCTCCCCGTGGCCCACTTAGCCGGGCATTAGGCCCGTTGCACCGTAGCCGGGCGTAAGGCCCGAGGCCCTCCATAGTTCGGGGGGCTAATTGAATCAGGCCCCTAGGCCTGTGCCCCAGTCAGGCACTAGGCCTGTGGACCCAGACAGGCACTAGGCCTGAGCCGTCAGTTAGGGATTGAAGTAGCTAACTGGTACTGATTTAGAGTGAGCATACGCTGGCCAGCTCTAGCCAGGAAGGGAGTACATCTGAATACAGGCAGAGGTTAAAGGAGCAGCTGGTTGGTAAGGTCTTGTACTGTATTGTATGTTGTCCGTGCAGAGCAAAGTTGTTTAGATTTGCATAGTTGTGTTGCACCACACACACTTAGTCAGTTCTAGGGCTTTGTGTTGTAGTTATGTAGTCGTGCCACGTTTAGGTTTGTTAGGCTCTGCACGGGTCTGGTGTTTGTCTCCTTACAGGGACCTGTGAGGAGAACCGTGGGTTAGAGTACAAGAGTGCGGACGCAGTACAAGAGTGAGGACGGTGAGTGTCGTCTTGTTTGTTTGTGTGTTCCTGCCTATCTCCCTTCCTTCCTTCATCCAGGGCGTACGCGGACCTTGTACCCCGTGCAAGGTCAAGGCCTCACCTAGGTGCGCAAGTGCCAATAGGTGACACTCCGGGCTCTGAGGCAGTGCGCCGATGATGATGTTTCCCGGAGCCCGGAGGGTGCCTCTGTAGAGACGTCGCGGGACGGAGGGCGCATCGGTCTTCATCAAGGAGGAACCGCTCTCACCTACTCTCCTTCCTCCTAGGTGTTCGTGTCCGGGTGCCGGAGAATTCCAGGACCGTGATTTGGCACGGCCTGAAGGTGAGAGGGTGCGGCGCCAGGTAAGTGGTCCGACGACACCTGCACGGCAGCAGGCACCACACCGCACCGCCCTTACACCCATCTCACATTTGGCGTAGTCGGCAGGATACGCACTGCGGACACGATGTGGAACGTCCCCAGGAAGACCCCCCAGCGGATTGCGTCGGAACCGATCCACGCCCCTGTGGTTGACGACGATGGATGGGCGACTGTGACAGGAGAAGAATTTAGGATGATGGTGGAACGGTCGATACAGAGAGCCAAAGAAGAGCGCCGGGAGAAGGGGCGCAAGAAGGCTGCTGTCACCCCCTGTAGGACGTGCCAACAGGTCGGACACCTCACCAGTGATTGTCCCTACGACAGATGGCTGACAAGACTAGAAGAAGTCCGCCAGCAGGCAATCCAGAAGGTCCAGGATGTCGTTCCAAGGCGTCGACAGAAGGTTCCGGTGAAGAAACAGCCCCGTTGTAAGCTCTGTGGGGAGTATGGACACAAGGAATATGGCTGCCCATGGGAGGAGCCGTATAGTGAAGACGACATTGGCCGGTGTGAGTTATGTGAAGATCCGAGACATCTGCGTCCGGACTGTCCTTTTGGGGACTGGCCGCCGAAGACCAAGTGGACAGAGAGGCCACAGACCGAGCAACGACGGAAACACGGGGACTCGGGCCTGATGGATGAAGAGTGGATGACCCCTGATGGCGGAGTCCAGAAACGACAGAAAGAAGCCAGAGAAATGGAGCGGAAGAGCCTGTTTGAAGCGAGTTCACAGGTGCCTATTTCGTCGGTGCCAGCCCCGAAGAAGAGAGGCGCTCGTGTGAAGAAGGTGGTCATGGTAACACCAGCGGAGTTCACGTGGAAGCCCCCCTGCTTGGAATGTTGGCGGCAGGGACGCTGGACTTATGAGTGCACCTGTGAAGATACCATGGCGATGTTGTGCCCAGAGAAGAAGTCCTCTGGAAAAGATTCGTTCCCGTTGAAGGCGGACGTGAATGACCAGGAGGTGAAGCAACCACGCATTGAGGAAGAGCGTGAAGACCCAGTGGCAAAGAAGCCCAGAAGTTCCCGAGGTTGGCAGAGTCCTCAACCTAGACGGTTGGAACAGGAGTGCCCTGGGTATCGTGAAGTGCCAGCGGAAAAGAGGGAGTACGCTGAGGAAGAAGGTCGGCACCTGGCGCCGGAGTCTGGGGAGAAGAATCCAGACTCTGAAGTGTTAGCCATGCCTGAAGAACCAGATTTGCAGGATGTGGAGCAGTGTTCGCAGTCGATCGCCCTCGGGGAAGAGGAAGAGAAGATCCTGGCGCAAGACCCCCTGCTGAAAGGATGGACTTCGATGGAGGAAGGGGAAGGAGAGGATGGTGATGCCATGGGAGGGACCGTTCCCAGAGATATGGAACCGTTGGAAGTGCCCCATGAAGAAGCTTGTCCGATGGTGACGATTGCCCGGGAGGAAAGAGATGCCCCGGAGGAATTTGCCATAGGTTGGTGGTCAGCTCCACCCCATGGAGCCCGCGATGACGACCCAGACCAGGTGGAGGAAGAAGCATGGGTGAACGCTGCACCCATTGAAGAGGATTCTCCCTGGTGGCCTATGGTGAATGGCCATAACAAGCAGCCACTTCCCCAGAGGATCCGGAGAGTAGTGTCAGGAGGGACGGAGATTGGTCCGGAGCCAGTGGAAGAAAGTGGGGTCACAGTCGGTCCAGACTGGGCTCCCGAAGGCTACTTCCCTGAGAGGACCTCAGAATGCCCTGACCCCCGGATATTGGTGAGGGAGGACTTTGTAGGGACTACAAAGGAAAAAGGGGGGGGAAATGTGATGGTGTGCCCCGGTGCTGGGACAGCTCCCCTGCTCCCAGCACCGGAGCAGCAGCAGGGACGAGGAGAGGGAGGGCTGGGTCCCCCACGGGACACCACCTCCCCCGGCGCAGGGATCAGCTGTCTGATCCCTGTGCCAATAGTGCAGGTAGCGATGAGGAGGAACAGCGCTGGGATCAATGCACCGATCCCAGCGCTGACAGTGCGGGCGGCGAAGCGCCGCTCGCGTCACTTTAAATCTCCCGCCGTTCGGGAGCCAATCATGGCTCCCGAATCGGCGGCCAATGACAGACGGCCGCGGCGAGCCAATCCGCGCTCGCCGCGCCGTCCTAAAGCCCGCCCCCGGCGTCTGACGTCAGACGCCGCCGGGAGGCGAACAAGCAGAAAGGTCCCACGCCGGCGGAGCGCAGGAGCGCCCCGGCTGAAGATAGAAGACGCCGCAGAGAGCAGCAGACAGCGGCGGCGGAGACCAGAGTTCCGGCGGCCGCTGAAGAGGCCAGAAGACGCCGGGATCAAGAAGGGAGATCTCCGGCGACTCCTGGAAGAACAGAAGAAGCAGCGCCGCCGCTGGCCAGGACAGGCCAGTGGCAGAAGAAGGAAGATGGCTGCCGCGCACGGAGAGGCCAGCGGGGGTGGAAAGCATCAGAGCTGAGGAAGCTCCCCCCTGCGGCCTCTCCCAACCCCAGGTAGGCGGCCCCAGGCCACCTACCCCCTACCCTTGACCACCGGGAGTCGGGCACTAGGCCCGTGGGTACATTCAGGCCCCTCCGGCCTGTGGGATTTATAGTCGGGCCCTCTTGGCCCGTGGCCACGTGATTGTTGGGCCCTCCTGGCCCTGTTGTATTGTGTTGAGTCTCCTCCCCGTGGCCCACTTAGCCGGGCATTAGGCCCGTTGCACCGTAGCCGGGCGTAAGGCCCGAGGCCCTCCATAGTTCGGGGGGCTAATTGAATCAGGCCCCTAGGCCTGTGCCCCAGTCAGGCACTAGGCCTGTGGACCCAGACAGGCACTAGGCCTGAGCCGTCAGTTAGGGATTGAAGTAGCTAACTGGTACTGATTTAGAGTGAGCATACGCTGGCCAGCTCTAGCCAGGAAGGGAGTACATCTGAATACAGGCAGAGGTTAAAGGAGCAGCTGGTTGGTAAGGTCTTGTACTGTATTGTATGTTGTCCGTGCAGAGCAAAGTTGTTTAGATTTGCATAGTTGTGTTGCACCACACACACTTAGTCAGTTCTAGGGCTTTGTGTTGTAGTTATGTAGTCGTGCCACGTTTAGGTTTGTTAGGCTCTGCACGGGTCTGGTGTTTGTCTCCTTACAGGGACCTGTGAGGAGAACCGTGGGTTAGAGTACAAGAGTGCGGACGCAGTACAAGAGTGAGGACGGTGAGTGTCGTCTTGTTTGTTTGTGTGTTCCTGCCTATCTCCCTTCCTTCCTTCATCCAGGGCGTACGCGGACCTTGTACCCCGTGCAAGGTCAAGGCCTCACCTAGGTGCGCAAGTGCCAATAGGTGACACTCCGGGCTCTGAGGCAGTGCGCCGATGATGATGTTTCCCGGAGCCCGGAGGGTGCCTCTGTAGAGACGTCGCGGGACGGAGGGCGCATCGGTCTTCATCAAGGAGGAACCGCTCTCACCTACTCTCCTTCCTCCTAGGTGTTCGTGTCCGGGTGCCGGAGAATTCCAGGACCGTGATTTGGCACGGCCTGAAGGTGAGAGGGTGCGGCGCCAGGTAAGTGGTCCGACGACACCTGCACGGCAGCAGGCACCACACCGCACCGCCCTTACACCCATCTCACAATAGCAACGCTGCGGGCCACTATTGCCCTCGGTATACACTTGGGGCAATTCAGGCAAACCTAAGCAATTTTGACAATGTAGTCAAAATCGCTTAGAAGAATCGCCCCGTGTGTACACCCCTTAAGAGTGGTATCGTGTATCCTATATGATCCAGCTGCTGGTGATTCAAGGGAAATTGTATGCGACTTCAAAGATGGCAAAATCGATTCAAAGTTGGCTTTACTGACTTTCCAAGTCCAATTTTAGCAGGATCTAAGGCACCTGAATCAGCTTCTGATTCCTTAAGCTCTGTAAACCCTATACCATTGTGTTAAGAACGTGCATAACATTCAGTGTGTACCCACTATATCCTTAACATCACACGACTTCACTTTCACCGCTTGGGTACTCCTGCGTTTTCCCTGACCCAGAAAATGTGCAGTTTCCACCCCCCAAACTCCTGCTTTCTATCAATCCCCTTGCGTACGGCCACCGGTCAAAAAAATAGCAGGGTTTTATTGCAGGACAGCCTTGCGCCCTCATAAACAGTGAGCTAGAAGTACCCTTACGTCAATTTTTATTGGAAGGGGTTCGGTTCATTTTAGAAAATAATTATTTCCTTTTTAATGATATTTTTATCTCCAGAACATCGGCACGGCTATGGGCACCAGGTTTGCCCCAAGCTATGCAAACATCTTCATGGGACAGTGGGAGGAGGAGTGTATCTGGAACCACTGTCCCTTTGGGGCAAACCTGGTGCTCTGGAAAAGATATATAGACAATGTGATTTTTATCTGAAGAGGTTTTACTTGAAGATTTTTACGTATATTTAAACAAATGTTTTTAATATTGAATTCACGTTTGAAAAAGATTTTAATAAAATTAACTTTTTAGATATATCCATATATATATAGAGAATAATGAGGTGCATACGATGAATTACAACAAACCAACTGACTCGAGTGCGTATATACAAGCCTCCAGCTGCCACCATCCGGACTGGCTGAAATCAATACCGGAAGGCCAGTTCCGGCGGTTGAGACGCCAAGCACCGGGGAGTACAAGCTGTATAAAGCGAAGTTACGGTTGCCATGGAAACCGGAACGCCATCGGCTGTAATATAAGGAATCCGGAAGTGACGGGGCAAATACCGGAAGTGAGATGACGGAGTTTGACGTCCTGCTGCGTCAGGACGCCAATTTCTCCTAGGTAACCCAGTTTGCATTGACGTGCAAGCCGGAAGTCCCGTGTGCCGGCAAAGGATCATGGGACTTGTAGTATTTCATTGATTAGGATCCAGCCGGCACACGGGAGCAGGGTATAAAAGCAGGAACATTGCTTACAGGTAACACCTTGAAAAAGTCCTATGGACAGGACGAAACGCGTTGGTGAGAGTGTGGCATACCTGCTGTGAGCTTGTGACAGACGGAGTACGGAGGACCCGGGACCGGATACCTGACGGGATTTAGTGTCAACACCACTACATAACTGTGTTGCATGCGCTATTAGGAACTGTTTGATCACCAGTTCCCAACTTATCTGGTAATTATTGGCTCGTGTCCTGCCCAGAATCACACCGTGACTGCACATAGCACTTTATTGTGATATTGTTGATGTTATGTTTTATCAGTGGATTATGCATTTTATTGTGTATTAAAGGGGAAAAGGAGGTTCATAAACGTGCTTCACTATTGCACTTTTTTTCTTCCTTCCATATTATCTCCATATCACTTGGGAGAGAGAATTCTATGATATTCCAGAACAGGAGCGCCTGAGAGGTTTTGTTTTGATTTTTTGGTGTTGTGGTTAGCATGCACAGTCTATCGATAATCACCCGGCCTGCAAAATAGCAGCCATTCGGTCTGGTCTAAATCAGGCCCCTCGCCCAAATCGAAATCTCTCTGCACATGTTACCTTTACCCCACCTGTAGGGCAACATGGTTTAGTCCGTATGCTAAAAATGTGCTTTGTGTTCAGCTCTGAATAACACCCCTGGTGCCTTAACTGCCGTAGCCCCTGGGCTTTTATCCCCATAGGAAACAAGTCTGCCTTCTGTTTTAATTGATACAATGGTTTTTCAGCATTTCAAACAGTGTATGTGGCTTACTAGGAACAGCTGCAGCTTTCAGCGGCCATATTGGGCTAGGTATAAATAAGGTCAACATATGAGGGATTGATACCTTTGAAAAAGCTGATAACCGGGGGCGTGGCCTGGCACGCAAGCCGAGAGGACGCAGCCATTGTGAGCTCCTGCAGCACCTGAAGCCTTATAGCCTGCCCTGCTTCATTAAAGCCCCCCTGAATCTCCCACCGACTTCTTCTGTGCGGGAGGCACCCACCGCAACCCCCGGTCCACGGCAGCGGAGCCGGGCAGTCCTTTTAAGGACTGTCGCAGGTTGCGGCCTGGTCCGGGATCTGAAGCCGGGGCCTCGAGTTTGGAGCCGGAGGCGGCGCGTTGGCGCGAACGGAGACGCGGCCACAGGCGAACCCCGCTCTCCCCCCTTACCGACCACTGACGCCTCTGCCGGCGGCACGCTTGACCCCAGCCCCGATAGCCGCATCCTCCCCACACGCAGCTTACCTGGGCGACGGAGCCAGGGACGGAGGCTGTTCACGCGACGCCATCAACGCGTCATCCCCCCGGTGAGTCTCAGACGAAGGCGCTGTATCCCCACCACCCGAAGGGTACATGTACCAGAGGTCACACTTTCCCCTCCAGTCCACAAATCGGAGGCACCAGCTACCAGCCCCAACCAGCACAGGCGCCCACGTGGTGCCCGCCACCTTCCCCCTCAGACCCCTATCATTAACCTGGGTCTCCCACAGGTGGGGGCACTTAGACCTTCTCCCTCCCCAGGGCCCAGACAAACAGACCTCAATCTGTGCCCCAATACACCCTGCCTCCCTCACAGACAGGGGGCCCACCGATTCTCTTATTTAGGTCTGCCATCACCAAAGGCTTTAGACCTAATATACACCACGGCTACTCAATCTCTCCTGGGACCGGACTCCACAAAGCTTACCTTGCGCCCATTCCCTATCTTTGGACTCCCCCCCCTACCAAATCACCCACCAGAGCTTAATGTGACCACACTGATCGCATGGCGGCCCCTCTGTGACGACCTCGACAAGGTAACTCCTATGTGAAAGCACACCTGCCAAAGGAACCCCCACAGTGCCCGATCTCTACTTCCCCACATACATTCAAATAGTGCCAGCTACCGCCATGCCTCCAAAGAGGCCTAGAGAAGTAGCACCCACCAAGATCAACATGTCTGCTAGAAAATCCCCACAAACCCCCCAACACCAACCAAGTCCTCTGAAACAAATGTATAATCACCCAAATGCCCCATCAGAGCCCAGCCCCCCTCCTGGATTAGCTGGAATAGACGCGGAATCAGACGAACCAGTGACGGTGAAGTCACTATGCCAAGTCTTCTCAGCATTCCAGGCCGAACTGGCCAGAGACCTTAAACTGGCCATTCGGGAGGTTAAAACCGAATTGGTGGCAATAGGTGATAGAACAGATCATCTGGAAAAGAAGATGGAGGAACTGGTTACTTCTCACAACGCTCTCGTATCATCCTATGACCGCCAGCAACTTGAGATGGACCAGTACAAAGCTAAACTAGCAGATCTGGAAGACAGATCCAGAAGGAACAATATTAAAATCAGAGGCATTCCTGAATCGGTGACCAACGCTGAACTTGAAGGTTATGCAATAGCACTGTTCCGTAGGCTCCTCCCCTCAGTCGACCCCAAAGATCTCCTCATTGATCGAATACACCGCCTGCCTAGACCCAAAACGATCTCTACCGACCTACCCAAGGACACTCTGCTCCGAGTGCACTTCTATACAGTTAAAGAACGTATACTCAAGGCGGCACGAGACGCAAAGCTTTCAGACACGCTGGGGGGCCTCCAGGTGTTCCAAGACCTCTCCCCCGCAACTCTGGCCAGCAGACGGTCGTTCGCCCCTATCACCACGGCACTCCGAAACCATGAGATTCGGTACAGGTGGGGGTTCCCGGTGAAGTTAATCATCATGCATGAAGACACCACCTACACCATATCATCCCTAGACGCTGGTGTGAAACTCCTACTAGAATGGGATATCTCCATCACCGCCCAGCAGGGGCAGAAGCGCCCACAACCACTTCGTAAGGATTGGACAGATACTTGAGATCTAGCTGTCGGTCACCACTTCCTTTCCTAATGATGGACTTCCCATGCCAGAGGACCTCCACCACCTCCCCACTGCGGGTCGAGGCTACATTGCTAAGTATTGTTTTTTTTTCATTTATTACTAATGGTGCGGGTTCTCGTGCACTGGGACTTTGCTGCTTACAGTTGTAGCAGCCCAATGTTAGTTTGTTAGCCTGTTCAAGACTTCGTTTTTCTACATAGGTCATTGTGCCCCACTGGCTGGGGTCCTGTTACTCCACTATTTTAAGTAGCCTTGACGGGACACAACCCCCGTTATAGTATGTTGCTCCCCCTGAGCTTTGTTTTCCTTTTCAGGTGGACTGTTATACTTATATGCTATGTCTTATAATATATATCAAATGTTTGCTTAGTTAATTATGTCGTTCCTGGAGGGGTGGCCAATATCTCCCCTAGCTCTATAACCAGAGTCGCCAGGCCACCACCCCCAATCTCTCCATATACTACTGCATGAAAATGTCTTTCTTTTCCCCTGCAGTAGTTGTGCGGGTCCTAGGTACTGGACCCTTTTGTTTTTCCCTATCCCTGCTCCCCCCCTCCTGTCAATACACTACTCCTCTCAAGCCCCTCCCCCCCTCCCATGGACTGCGCTATTCCCACCTACCCCCTCCCTCACTGCGCTGTACCGGTATAGATACAGAAGCTACATCTCCGCGCTACTTAACTCCATGCCATGCCTAAGTTGCTGTCATTGAATGTCAAGGGGCTGAACTCCCCTCACAAGCGCAGAATGGCATTGACATATTTTCACAAACAGAAGGCCGATATTGTAGCCCTCCAGGAGACTCACTTTGCCTCCTCCCGACCTCCCATATTTAAGGATTCCAACTACCCGACCGCCTTCTATGCCAATGGACCCTTTAAACGTAATGGCGTAGCTATTTTGTTCAATAGAAATACCCCCTTCATTTGTAGCTCCCAGACCGCCGATAAGAACGGTAGATACCTGATTCTGACCGGCTCTCTGGAGGATAGACCTATGACAATAGTATGCATCTATGCACCCAATACGAATCAAGTGGCCTTCCTTCGTAAACTTTTCACTCTGTTACAAAAAATCACAAAGGGCGCCTTAATAATACTGGGGGATTTCAATTTAACGTTAGACCCTCGCCTGGATAAATCCCAACTTCCATCTAGCCACCAATCCTACACAGACAATCAATCGATAGCCTTCCGTAATCTTCTCTCTGAGTTCGATTTATATGATACATGGAGAACAACATATCCCACAGGACGTGAATATACCTTCCACTCCCAAGTCCACAACACCTACTCGAGAATCGATTATATCCTCTGCGACAAGTGGTCCCTCCAGCACTCCGTAGGAGTTGACATTCTCCCAATCACGTGGTCTGACCACGCCCCAGTAGTATGGCAATGGAACTTCCACCCCTCTAAAATCCCCCCCAGACCCTGGCGATTGTTCCCCCATTTACTCTCTAACCCAGCTGCTAAAAGCACTATCCAAAAATCTATGGATCTATACATGTCCAACAATAAAATATCAGACACCTCAGTAATTAACCACTGGTGCGCTTTTAAAGCGGTCACAAGAGGGGCTGCAATTCAGGCAGGGGCAACCCTGAAGAGAAATGCTGCCGCAACCCAAAAGGCCCTAGAAGATAAATTAGCGGAATTAGATGCCAAAAACAAAACTACCCCATCTAACTCCCTGAAAATAGAGTTGGCCTCAGTTCGGAGCCAATTACAGAAACTACTCCTCACCCGTACTCAAGCGGCCTTAAATAGAATAAGACATAGGTTCTATCTAGCCAGCAACAGATCGGGAAGAATGTTAGCTCGGAAGCTACGCGCCCAGCATGCCAGAAACCGCATTAAATATATCACAGCCCCCAACAAAGAGAAAATACTAAACCCCAAAGACATAGCCAACCAGTTCGCAGAATATTATTCTAACCTTTACAACCTTTCCAACGACCCCTCCACGCCGCAGCCCACCCCTGCCTCAATCCACAGTTTTCTTGAGAGCCTTCACCTACCCACCATTTCCCAGGACCAACTAGACGCCTTAAATGCCCCCTGGTCCCGTTTAGAGGTCCAGTCAATTATAAAGACACTCCCTAGCAATAAAGCCCCAGGGCCGGACGGGTTCATTACAGAATTCTATAAAACATTCAGCGATCTGCTCTCCCCCTACCTTACTGATTTGTTCAATGAACTATCCTCGCTCGGACGCGCCCCCCCTGAACTCCTAGAAGCCAGAATTATCACTATCCCAAAACCCAGTAAGAACCCTGCCTTGTGCCAAAATTATCGCCCAATAGCCCTCTTGAACAGTGATATCAAGATCTTCGCCAAATTAATGGCATCCCGAATCAACCTCTACCTACCCTTGCTGATACACCCGGACCAGACGGGGTTTGTCCCGGTACGCCAGGCCCCGGACAATACCCGGAGAGTCTTTAATCTAATAGACTCCCTGTCAGCTAATCAGGACCTTCTCCTAGTCTCATTAGATGCCGAAAAGGCATTTGACCGCCTTAACTGGCGGTATATGCAGGAAGTCTTGTCTCGCTTCGGCTTCAAGGATCGTATACTATCATCAATTATGTCACTATATAGCTCCCCCTCGGCCCGGGTGTTCAGTAATGGCTTTCTCTCCTCCCCCTTCCGTATCTCCAACGGCACAAGGCAGGGTTGCCCACTCTCACCCCTAATATTTGTCCTTTCTATCGAACCTTTGGCCACGGCCATCCGCAATAACCCCAATATCCCCGGCCTTCAGGTGGGCCCCAACAAGCATAAATTAAGCCTCTTCGCGGACGACGTGCTATTATTTGTGACAGACCCCATTCACACGCTCCCACACGTCCACGAGACACTTACTGCATACAGCGCCGCATCTTACTATAAACTCAATACTTCCAAGACTGATGCATTGCCAATTAACCTCACAGACCAGCTCCCCCAATTGAAATCCTCCTACACCTATAACTGGCAAACTACCTCCATAAAGTACCTAGGTATCCACATCCCACCCAATATGTCATCAGTATTCGACGTTAACCTTACCCCCCTCCTTGCCTCCATTACATTATTATCCAGATCCTGGTCGGCTTATGAAATTTCCTGGATGGGCAGGATGGCGGCATTTAAGATGTCCCTTCTGCCCAAACTAATGTATCTATTTCGCACTATCCCCTATGTTTTTCCTAAAAAAGCCCTCCAACAAGCGACCTCTATTTTGACAAAGTATGTCTGGGCGGCCAAGCCCCCTACTTTGGCCCGCTCCAAAATGACACTCCCGAGAGCGTATGGGGGGCTGGGCCTCCCAGATCTATCCCAATACCAATTAGCCTGCCTCCTTGCCCCTTCCAAACACTATTCTGAAACTCCTACTCATAGGGCATGGGTAGATATCGAACAACACCACTCCCCCGATATCCCCCTCCGTGACCTCCTCAAGATCCCAAAACACACCAGGCCCCCTTTATCTTCCCTTCTCCCTACAACGTCTGCTACTTTGTTCGCATGGGACCAACTACTGTCCACCTTGCGTGCCTCCACCTCCCTCGTCAATACCCTCCCCATTACAACTGTGGCGAAACTAGTCCCCAACCTCAACCTTAACCTTTGGAAACAAAGGGGAATTACGGCCCTAGGAGATATAGTCAACGCCAACTCAATCCGACCGTTTCCCTACCTTCAAGAAGTATACTCCCTCCCCCCACATGAATACCTCCACTACCTCCAGGTGGCACACTGGTGGAATTCACACTTTGCTAACTCTCCCACTGCAGACCCCCGCCACCAGATGATCCTATCCCGCCCCTCCCAGACACTATCCAGAGGGGACATTTCTTTCTGGTATAATTCTCTGATAACCCCTGCAGAGCTCACCAAATCTCCGGCCCATAAAAAATGGGAATCTGATTTAGGCATTCAGCTATCTGGCCCTCAATGGCGGAAGATATTCCTATCTTCTTATACAATGTCTCGCTGCCTTAATCACACGGAGATGCATATCAAACTGATAAATCGCCTCTACTTAACCCCGGATCGCCTTCACACTTTCTGGCCATCGTGCTCTAATATGTGTTGGCGACAATGCGGAAATATAGGCTCCATCTACCACATTTTCTGGTCCTGCCATAAACTCAAGGCATACTGGAGTGAAGTTTTTGGACTCATTTCGGTAGTATTACAACTAACTCTAGCCCCTGACCCACTCCTAGCTCTATTCCAAGTATATCCACAGGAACTCCCGAGCGAGAAAACCTATGTCCTCGGACACATCCTCATAGCAGCTAGAGCAAACCTAGCACAACACTGGAAGCAGCCCGCGCCCCCCCCCTTTTATCCAGGTTATATTAAAAATAAACCACCATTTCCTCATGGAAACAGGCTTCCAGCCCCACTCCCCTAACCCTTCCTCGCCTCACTCCAAATGGGCCCCCTGGCTCACTTATATGTCTGCAAGGGAGAGCGCAACACTCTCTACCTCAACTCTATCGGGACAAACCACCCTCTTCAGCCTGAATGAACCCCCTGATTCGGATTCGAGTCCCTCCCCACCCCTCATCTAGGTTTAACTGAGGTTCCTGCATCCTAGACTAATTTTAATGTTATATCGATTTTGTATCTGTATGCCTGTTCTCAGGTCGCTCTGCGTAGCGTTCCTACATGTATGCTATGGTCATGTGTAATTCTTTGTATGTAAATTATTATTGTCCTTTATTGTTTGTATTCTCCTCCGACGGCAGTCCATCCACCCCCCCCCCCTCCCTCCCCACAGTCTCCCTCCCTTTTTCTCTTTTCTGTACCCCATATATAAAATTTGTATCAATAAAAATCTATTGATGTAAAAAAAAAGAAAAAGCTGATAACCCCACTGGCGAAATGCGTCAGTTATTTCACCCCCAAACTCCACAACAGTATTTGGATCGCCTACCACTTTGGCTCTTTGGATACCTGAACCCGGACCTGTTGGCATGCAATCCTTCTGGAGGAGCTCGAGTCCAGGACAAACCACAGCAGAAACCACTCCAAGGGCAAAATCCTACTATATCCACACATGGGTACTGGACTTCCAGGAATCGTGGGTGGTAAAAAAAACTGTCCGATTGAAATTACCAACTGTGCCTGTTATGGTCCGCCATAGGAACAGGATCCTATACTTATGGAGAAAAAAGGGGTGACTATTTCCCTCACTTGAAATTATGCTGCATTTTCATTGCCGCCCCTGCAAAATCCTGGGTTTTTCTTGCCGGATTTTTGGGGGGGCACAGAGCTTGTCAGCTCAACAGACCCCCTTCACACTGCACCTCAGACCCGGGAATTTCCTGTGTCTACCCCTTTCACACTGCTTTCCGTGGTCTGCCTTCCAACAAGTGTGTGGAATGTAATAGCAGCTTTGATTGGGTGTTGGGAAATTTGAACAAATTGCTGTGATAGGCTGTTTAAAAGCAGCTTTTATTGGCTGGCTAAAGATGATGTCACATATCACATGATTACATCCCCCAATGAGCTCGTTTTTGTGTGAAAAACCCGGGTCTGTGCTGTTCACACTGCCATACACCCTTGTATTACCCAGGAAAAATCCTGCAAAAAACCCGGGTGTAATTCCAGGGGCATAACACCCGGGAATTTCACAAAGACCCTTTCACACTGAGACAGGACATGGGAATTTTTAGCTTGCCCCGGGAAATACCTGGGTTTTTGTGGCAGTAAGAACGGGGTATTATTAGAAGCTTTACCAAAGTGATTTGGTTTTTAATACTTTTATTTTTTATTTTTATATGTACAGGTTGAGTATCCCTTATCAAAATATCCCTTGTCCGTAGTTTCCAGAATGTAATTTTGTTTTTATTTTTTGCTAAAAGCACTACTGGGACATCTGTAACTGGCACTACTGGGGACATGGCACTAAATATGTGCAAGAAAATGATTGATTGGCATTCAAATACAATGTCTGAGATTGTACACAAACTTTGTTTCATGTTTTAAAACCTTGTTTCATAAACAAATAAAGAATTTGTGTGTGTATTTTATGTGTTTGATGTTCTTATACAACTTAAATGCAAGATACCTAATAGCAAAATAAAAATATTCCAAAATACAGAATAACCTGTTATCCAAAATTCTTCTGGTACTATGCATTTTGGATAAGGGATACTCAACCTATATTAATAAATTGTGTGAACCTTTTAATACTTACGCTGTGTGAAATTTATTTATTTATTCCTCCAAGAAAATGCCTTTTATCCCCTTAAAAGCTGCTTGAGAACTGTGTACCTTTTATTCAGGTGTCATAAATTTGAGAAATAGGCATACGTCAGAATTTATAGATTAGTGCTTACAAATGTCCCTCATTTTCTCTATAGACTAATTACCCAGTATTTATTAACAGTTTCTTATATAGCGCACACATATTCTGCAGCGCTTTACAGAGAATATTTGAACAGTGGAGCTTACATACATCTATATTCCCTACCACATGTACACACACACTTTCTAGGGTTAAATTTGGTGGGAGCCAATTAACCTACCAGTATATTTTTGGATTGTGGGAGGAAACCAGAGTACCCGGAGGAAACCAACGCAAGTACGGGGAGAATATACAAACTCTGCACAGTTAGAGCCATGGTGGGAATCGAACCCAGGACTTCAGAGCTGTGAGGCCGTAATCTAACCATTACACCATCCGTATTGCCCAGTACATCTTCTATACGTTATTCTGTAACATACGTCCCAACATTGGTGGCAGTGGAGGAGGGACATGAGTGCAAGCCCGAAATTAGGGGAAAAGGTCCTCCCCTTGTTTTTACCGTTGTTTGGACCATGGCGAGACCCTCTGCAGTGAATAGGCACTGTGCGCATGTATGTAATGGGGGATTCCTAACTGCCCCCCACTACCAACACTGGATCCCAAAAAAAAATTGTGACAGTCCCGCAAAAAATTGGAACAGTTGGGAGGTATGGTTTTTGTAAAGACTTGAAATACAGTATAATTGTGTACTGATTATTTCTGGTGTTCATCATGGTGAGGCTGCATAATACAAACTGCCTGTATATTAGAATTATGCATTGGGTTAGCCCAGTGGGTCTCAAACTCGGTCCTCAGGACCCCACACAGTTCACGCTTTCCAGGTCACCTGACAGGTGTACTCATTACTGACTGACACATTTTAAAAGATCTGCAGGTGGAGCTAATTATTTTACTTGATTCTGTGATGCGACCTTCAAAACATGCGCTGTTTGGGGTCCTAAGGACCGACTTTGAGAACATGTGAGTTAGAGCAAATATTACAGAGAGGCCCTTATTCTGGTTCACTGGGAAAGGCAAATTCCTTCTCAAATTGACAAAACCATGTGCACTGCAGGTGGGGCAGATGTAACGTGCAGAGAGAGTTAGATTTGGGTGTTATTTTGTTTCTGTGCAGGGAAATTACTGACTACTTTATTTTTACACTGCAATATAGATCTTACTTTGAAGTAAAACTCCACCCAAATCTCTCTGCACATGTTACTCCGTCCGTTCCGTGCACATGGTTTTGTCAATTTGAGAAGGCATTTTCCTTTGCGAATGAACCAGAATAAGGGGTAAAATGTAATAGGGTGCCAGCTGTCAGAACTACAGATTTTTCAGCAATTTTACCGGACTTAAAGTGAGAAATGTTTAAAGGTCCTGCTGAAAAATCAGCGTATTTGACAACCTGTACACATTTACATATGACCCCAGAAATCTTGCAGCTGGACAATGCTGGGCCAAATGTATGCAGACTAAAGCCCCAATAAGGGCTTCCTGAGCGATATTGTTTACAATATTGCCTAGTGTGTACGCTCCCACACGTCTGGTACAAGGGAGTCCACCGGATTCAGACAGATCAGCCAAAAAATCAAGTGAAATCGTCCCAAATCAGATGTGTTTAACATCGCATCCAATGCGTGGTCCCATTCGGATCAGTGTTGGAGGTTGGACAGGCAGACCATAAGATGGGTCGGAATCAGACCTATCAGCGGTACTGCTCCCGATCAGGTCTGTAGGAGTGTACCAGCAGTAATGCAGAGCGAGGATGCATCGGGCAGGAGAGACGCTCTCCTCGCTCTGCATCCTCCGGGAAAGAGGCTGTGCTGCAGTAGTGGCAGGCAGCCAGGAGATTTAAATGAATCAGTGGCTGCCCACTCATTTGAATGGTAGTTTTGAAATCTACCAGCCTGCCGCTACCAAAACTGCCATTAAAGTTAATGGCTGGCCGCTGATTGCTCTCTCAGCCAATCAGCGGCCGCCCATTCATTTGAACATTTAAATTCCCTGGCAGGTCCCCTGGGGGCACTTTTTACATGCGATAAATCAAGTGCCAAATCGTATGTGAGCCTGCCGGGGGAGCTCAAGAGAAATCGGGTCCAACCTGTTAATGACAATGTCAATGACAAGTCGGCCTAGTGTATGGGTCCTTTACACTGCAAATTAGATTTCAGATTGAACGCACCTCACCCAAATCTAACTCTCTCTCTGCACATGTTACATCTGCCCCACCTGCAGTGCAGCATGGTTTTGTCCACCTGCAAAAATTGCAACCTTGCTAACAGGTCTGTATCCCACCCATTGTTATGGTATAAATGGTAGACAATGTCTACGTCGACAGTCACTAGAGAAACACCTTGAAATGGTTGACATACCCAAGGTTGTCATTGACAAAAGGTCGACGCAAGCTTATGGTAAACATAGACATGAATAAGGTCGACATTTGTTTTTCACGTTTTTGGTGTCTGTGTCAACATATGTCGACATGGACACCGTATAAGTACTCTGTCCCCTTGCACGGCTCTCTGAGCTCACCATGCTTTGGGCACGGTGCCTCGCTGCGCTTGGCACACTATTATATTCCCACCTGTATAGTAAAGTATGAAAAACCACCTTAAATAAACCATGAAAAACAAATTTCAACCTTATTCATGTCGACCATAAGATTGTGTCAACATTTTGTCAATGTCAACCTTGGGCATGTTGACCATTTCAAGGTGGCAACCTAGTGACTGTCGACTTAGACATTGTCTAGCTAGTGACAGCATACCCATTATACGTCCTTCCCTTCTGCAGCATATGTGAAATGCCATCTCTCTCTTGTCATGTTGTATACAGTCACACACACTCTGCAATTATTTGTTATCTGTAAATATTAGCACATCCTCTGTGTACAACTGACATTTACATTTCTGTTACGAAAACATAAATCTTTAAATACATACACCCACCAGTGGTTCCCAGGCTTTCTCGAATCATAGCGCCCTAGGGTATCAGCATCTTTTTCATGGCACCCCAAGGACATACTTACATCCAGGTAGAGATGGCCATCGACCATTAATGATTAAAAATAATCGCTGGCTTATGACCGATGTAGAATAGTTTTGCCATCAAAGGGAGAGAACCAGATGGTTTCCCTCCATCGATGTCAAAGCAAAACTGAATTGTTTCTTTTGGTACTTGTTTCCTAGCACGGCGCCACCGATTTTAATTGTATGCAATCGGGTTGCAAAAATCGGGCCAATCGCATCGCATGCAATGCAATTGACCCAACCGACACAAATTTTTTACATTGGAACCAATGTTAAATGGTCCCTGAGACCCGATTTTACATTGGCCCCAATGTTAAATGCCCCCCAGACCCCACTTTTCATTCTATGCCCCCCCATTGTTAACGCCACGCCACGATCAATGTGATCCCGAAGCGTGGCGAGCGGCAGCGGTACGCGTCCTCCGACCTTTTCATACCCCCACTATCCACGTCGGCGTGGAGTTGATATTATATAGTGTGGCGAGCGCAGCCAGCCACCGAGCCCGAAGCTTGGCGAGGGGACGCGCATTACTTCACACGCTTCGGGCTCGGTGGCTCGCTGCGCTCGCCACACTATATAAAATCAACTCCACGCCGACGTGGATAGTGGGGGTATGAAAAGGTCGGAGGACGCGTACCACTGCGCTCGCCACGCTTCGGGTTGGCGTTCATCGTGGGGTGGCATTAACAATGGGGGGGGGGCATTTGACATAGAAATTACCCATCAGGGTGGGTATACAATCAAAAATTGGGTATGGGGGGCCATTTCACATTGGTTCCTATGTAAAATCGGGTCCATCGCATTGGTTGCATTGTATGGCATTATAATGGAATACAATGGACCCGATTTTACATAGGAATTTAACATTACATACAATGCTTACAATGTAAAATCGGGTCGGTCGCATCGCATGCCATTATAATGGCATGTGATGGACCCGATTTTACATTTGTCGGGAAACCTCAAAACAAAAGCCCAAAATCGGGTTGGTCGGGTTCCATCGCATACCTTAAGTTAAGGTATGCGATGGGACCCGATGGGCGCTGTGCTAGGAAACAAGTACCTTTCTTTTTTCTTCTCCAAATGCCCAATATACGAAGCATAGTTCTGCCCCCAACACCCATAAAGCCTATCCCTAGGTTCTGATTGGCCCATGGGACAGTCAGCCAATCATCAATGGTCATACATCACATAGTATGCTACCAACGTTGGTCATTTGCACTCTCGCCATTGATGACAATAGCATCAATGGCCATCCCTACCTCAAGAAGGGAGCAGTCAGGACAGTGCAGGAGAGGAGTGTGGCATTCGCCATGGTGGGAGCCTATGTATATAAAAGGTGAGAATCATATCTATACTCTATAAATAGATGGTCATCTACTATATGACTGAATGGCCCGTGGGCCAATCAGAACTTGGGGGCGGGACTTCCGGGTGTCGGGGGCGGAGCTATGCTCCGTGTCCCAGCACCTTAAAAAAAAAAGAGAAACCACCTGGTTCTCCCACATCGATGGAAAAAGTATTCAACATCGGCCATAAACCATTTCAAATCATCGATGGTCGATAGCCATCCCTACAAAAAAGCTGCAGCCTATTAGTGCCAGTGCTGAATGTGTGTGTGACTCCTGAACTGTGCTTCTGTGTGTGTGTCGACAAAGTAGTGTCGACTGATTGCTGCTGCCAGTGCTTGGGCATGCCTCCCAGTATGACCCATTCCAGAAGGGACACTTGCTCTGTTCCTGGGCTTCCCTCTTAGGACCAGATGTATCAAGCTTCAAAAAGTTGGGGCAGTACGGATGGTGTAACGGTTAGCATTACTGCCTCACAGCACTGAGGTCATGGGTTCAATACCCACCATGGCCCTAACTGTGCGGAGTTTGTATAATCTCCCCGTACTTGTGTGGGTTTCCTCCGGGTACTCCTGTTTCCTCCCACAATCCAAAAATATACAATACTGGTAGGTTAATTGGCTCCCAACAAAATGAACCCAAGAATGTCTGTGTGTGAATGTACACGTGGTAGGGAATATAGATTGTAAGCTCCACTGGGGCAGGGACTGATGTGAACAGCCAGCCAACCAGCTCCTACCTGTCATTTTTCAACCCCACCCTACATGACAGGTAGGACCTGATTGGCTGGCTGTTTATCACTCTCATCTTTATCACTTTTTGAAGCTTGATACATCTGGCCCTCAATGTGTAAGGCCATCACCTGTTCTGAACAGGTAAATTTATTAAAGAGAAAAGTGTTTCACGGCAAGTGATGGCAATTATACATTAACAGGGAAACATAAGAACAGAGCATTTTGGCCCTCCTGGAATGGATCATATAGGGAGGTATGCTTGGGTGAGTCATCAAATCATTTTTATTTGTTTTATTGTTTGGAGGGGGGTTGCTGCTGTATTTTCAGTGACCAACTCAATCCTGGTTATCCGGCTAATACTGGGATTGAAAAAATGACCCAAGATTGGCTTCCCTATGGTGCAGTGTGTGTGGTGGAGTGTGTCTATAATTTGTGTTTTTAGCCCTGTCATTGGATCATGGTGCATTACAATCCCAACCCAATGTATATTAAATTGTATAATACCTGTTTGCACTGTAAATAAACTCTGGAACTCTCTTCCCACAGAGGTGGTGTCGGCCACCTCAATAAATACGTTCAAAATAAGGTTGGACAAACACCTATTAGCTAAAAATATCAGGGGTTATAAATAAGTAACATAATCTGTTTTTAAAATATAATAACATAATATACAGCATACCTAGGTTGAACTAGATGGACGCAAGTCTTTTTTCAGCCTTATCTACTATGTAACTACAGTATGTTACATGATATGCATTTGCGTCTACAAAGTTTGGTTCCCAAACTTTCTTGAATCACTGCACCTTAGAGTATAAGCAGAGGTGTAACTAGATATTCGTAGGCCTCATAGCAAAAGTTTTCAAGGACCCCCTATTTAGCAACTGATGGCGTTAAATGTGTGTAAGACATATTACTTAAACAGTAAAAATGGGCCCCCTTCAGCTCTGGGCCCCATAGCACCTGCACCCCTTGCACCTATGGTAGTTACGCCCTTGAGTATAAGCATTTTTCATGGCATCCCTAGGCCAAAAGTTGTGATTACCTGGCACCCTTATACCCATTTCACACCAGAAAATGCAGGGACTTACCCGGGAATATGGTCCCTGGATGATTCAGGGACATTCGCGGGCTTGCCTCTTTCACACCAACCTAGTCCCTGCATTTTCTGGTGTGAGGGTGAACCCAGCAGCTCTGTATCCCCAGCAGTCCCCCCAGCGACGGGCAGCGGTGGGTGGGAGAAGGGGGCACCCGGCAACTCCATCCCCAGCAGTCCTCCCAGCTCCAAGCTGATAACAAGTCACAGGACCATAAGGGCAAGCGGGGAGGACCCCCCAGCAGCACGAGCACGGCAGCAGCAGCTGGTTCACTTCCATCAACAGCGAGGCAGAGACCGGCGGCTTCCCCAGCGGCGGAGAGTGTGCAGCACTCGCTTCCAGCACCGCGGCCAGGACAGGAAGGCCAGGAAGTACCTTTCACACCGGCCTGCAGGGCCGCCGAGAAGGGGGTGCTAAGGGAACACCTGTCCCGGGCCCCACCACTTTGACAGAGAGGGTAGGGCCCGGCTGCTCAACCCACTGTCCCTTCAGTGACATTGGGAGCAGGGCCGGTCAGACCATTAAGCTGGGTATGCGGCCGCTTAGTTATAGGAGCAAGGTGCCTCCGGGATTCAGCTATCAGTAACCCAGATGGGCAGGCAGAGAAGCAGGAACAGTGGCATCATGGGAATTGTAGTTCATTTTGTACTGCTCAGACGTTGAGCAGTTAAAGATAAACTACAAATCCCATGATGCCATTGAGTCCTGCTCTGAGAGAGAGACAGAACACTGACTGTCTAGCAGCCCTTGAGGACTGAAGAGCATTGCTGGAATGTTTGCGTTTGAGATAAGGCTGTTTATTTTGAGAAAGAAGACAGCTTTCTTGTCCTCCCCCTCTCCCTCCTCCGTGCAAAAAGACTTTCTTCAAAACTGACAGGGAGGGTAATGGTCCTTTATTATCCATTTAAAAAAAAGTAAACACTATACATACAAGCTTGTATTGTATTGTATGTAATTTATATTATATTCTGCAATTAAAGTTTAATGCAATTAAACTGGTTTACATATCTATCTATCTATTTATCTATCTATCTATCTATCTATCTATCTATCTATCTATCTATCTATCGATATAATAACCAATCTTTTTTATGTGGGGGGGGGGGGGGGGGGGGGCTGTTTAGGCTAGTCCAGGGTTGAAATCCTGGGTCTTTGGTCCCGGGTTTTATGGCCCGGGAACCTTTCACAATCCGGGAATTTAGGCTGGTGTGAAAGGGGTATTAGGTTCAGTGGGTCAACCCTTTGGACTTTGATAAAGCTGTTTTGACATGGTGAAGCCTCTATCTGAGCAAATTATTGTTCATGGTACATAAACTTACTAGCGGGTATCCCCACAGGCCACACCCCCAGACCATCACATAAACCATAACTTAGCTTAACTTATCTATAACCTTATCTAAAATGAATACACGGACACAAGTGCTGGCGTTTCAAACAGACTGTCAAAATTTATTTTGAAAAGCAACTATATCTTACTATAAAATGGTGGCGGCACCAAAGAACGGTCATTATAGGAAAGTGGGGTTTAAAGATGTTCATGCATACCATTGCTGGGATTACTCTCCCTACACAACCACCCGGGCAGATGGTAACGGCCATCCCCCGTGCAGAAGCATGGCCCATGACAATCGTTGTTAAAGGAGAGCGCACCCCACTATCTACATACACACAGATCTATTAGAGATGACCGTTCTTTACCGCCGCCGAAGAAGAGAAAAATAGGGAAGGGTGGGCGGGGCTTCCTGAGACAGAGGGGGATCACACTAACTCGTGATCAATTCTAACCCTACTAAGCCCTCCCCCTGGCTCTGATAGGCCTTGTGCCCATCCTCATCAACATAACATGTGACATCTAGCAAGTGCAGCCTGCTGGAACCCTACGTGGTTTATGTCAGCCTCATTGCTTATTTAGCATTCGGTGTCTCTGTATGGCACATAGTAATGTGACTGCATCACAGTAGCTCCACCCCCACTTTACAATGCCCACATTACCAGCACTGAAAAGCGCGAGCTTCATGCCCCCTTCTTCCGAGTGAGTGGCAGATTAGTGGTGCGGAGGTATAGGCAACAGAGGGCAGGAAAGGGGGAGGAGCTTGAGCCTTCCCTACTTTTTAAGGGGTTGGGCGAATGGGAGTGCCACATGATTTTCAGAGGCGAGGGAACGCATAGTTAACAATGTTGAGCGTACACATAAACATCGTAGAAATCTTTTCCTCGTAATGGGGGAAATTTACTAAAGAAAATTTGTAAAAAAATAGGTGTATTTGTATCCAGAAATACACTTATTTTTGACATTTACTATCCCGAAAATACGGCAATTCGTATTCGTATTGATAGCACATCAATACGAATACGAATTGCCGTATTTTCGGGATAGTAAATGTCAAAAATGAGTGTATTTCTGGATACAAATACACCTATTTTTTTACAAATTTTCTTTAGTAAATTTCCCCCAATATTGTAATAATGATAATAAATAATACTACAATATTCTTTCCCAACATATGACTTTATTGCCTGCAGTTTCAACAAGGAAATATATTTATATATTTACATTTCTATGACAACCGTTAAAAAATACTGCGAACATTTATAGACATTAAAAGCTTACACAATAATAAAAACACCAATTGTCACAAGAGAGACTAATTCTGCATCACAGTACTACAAACATACAGTAATAAGACAGTTTACACCAGGCATGTCCAACCTGCGGCCCTCCAGCTGTTGTGAAACTACACATCCCAGCATGCCTTGCAATAGTTTTAGCATTCCCTAATAGCAATATTATGGCAAGGAATGCTGCGATGTGTAGTTTCACAACAGCTGGAGGGCCGCAGGTTGGACATGCCTGGTTTACACCCTTCATCCAATACAGTTACCTATCAGGGAACCTTCCATTTACAGTATACTACGTATGCATCAGTTACTGTTTGCACAACAGGAGGCCTTCTGTGTTGTGGGATGAGATTTCAGCCCTTGTACCTGGGGACATCTGTGAGAGGTGTACCAAAGTGGTTTTAGTAGTGGTTCCGATCCTACCCCCAGCACAGACTGGCACGGTTCTGCTAGACAGCGACAAGTAACGGTAATAGAACCTGGAGTTCGAGGTGCACCGGTTGGTCCCACAAAGGTGCTCAATGGATTAACATGAACATTTTTGCTGTAAAGGGGGAGCAGAGTCTGTAAAGCGCAGGTTTTTCCCACCGCTGCCGGCGGCGTTCTCGTTGTCCAGACTCTCCGACATCTTATCACAGATTATATCCACCAGCCGCTCAAAGACCTGTTTCACCTGTATATTCTCCTTGGCGCTCGCTTCAAAGAATTCAAAGCCTGTGAGATAAAAGAAAATAGAGCAATAAATAAGACAACTTCCACAGTTGGTGCATTGGCTAAAACTCCCTTTATTTTCTATAAACACAATATAACAAGTAAAATAAAAACACAAGTTACCCAATGGTCTAGTTTTTGTCAGATGGATCTGAGACTCAGTCGAACATCTGATCTGAGGAACGGTATGTCAGATCAATCTGAATCTGAAGTATGCAGGCCAAAGCTGACTAGTGGATGGGAGCCTTAACTTCACTGTCACCTGGACGGAGTACCGAGCGCCAGATTTAACCAATCAGATTTTTCGATTTCACAGGGCAAGTGCACGTTCTGTTCTAGTGGCAATTAATGGGAGCAGTGATGGATAATTGAGGCAATCGCATAGGGCAAACATCTGCTACTCTCTCAGCGCTGCCACTTTGAGCATTGGCCCTTATAAGATGGAGAAGCAGTAAGTACCCTGTCTCCTGTGATGCTGCCAGCTTCTGCTCTGTAATTGGGCAAGGAATGTGCTGCTTGGCAATGATTGCAAAACCAAGCATCACATTCATAGTAACAGCTGAGGGTGGGAGAGAGGATGCCACCTCTGTTGAGTTATTGCTGCTATAGGCACCTGCAGGCAGGGCCAGACTGACTGTCTGCCACACAGACTGGGGCTGGCAGAACAGCGAAGATTCCTGGCACTCTGCTTGGCCGCACAGAATACAGATACATGTGTACATGGGGCCCAACCACGCCCCCTTGTCACATGCGACTACAATGCCAGGGCATTATAAAGCCCCAGTATGTCACGGACTGTAACCGCTCTGAATGAGGGACCATTTAAATAGTTCAGACAACTCCAAAAGTTTCAAGCCAGTTTGACCTAACTTTTCACTTGGGATCCACGTGGGCACCAAGTTTCATCTGCAGCAATGTCCCTACACCCAGGGAAGCAAGTCTCCACGGTGGAGCCGTGCACCAAAAAGGGGGGGCATGGCCTAGTGGATCACAGCCGAATCCTGTTTTTATCACTGTGGGGGTCCAGGAGACGTAAGCTGCCCCCAGAGAGTACCTTAACTGCAACACGTAATGTTACAGTGCAGTATTTGCCTCCTGTTTATGAACACTGTGTGAGTTGACACTGTGGTGTCACCCAGGGCTTAAAGTGGTCATTGATAGGTGGTGGAACTCCTTTCCCCTGACATCAACCACCCCCCCCTCCCAATTTAGGCAAACTTGAGCCAGTGCCAGAGTTTTTGGCACCACCTGCAACTATAAGTTTATGTCCTGCCTCCCCTTCTTTATAAAGGGACAGTGGTTATATAATTGTACCCCCAATTTAAATGATTTCACACAGTAGCACAATCGCATACACATTACACCACATGCAATGCCCCTTACTCACTTTTCATGTTACGCTGCACAGTAGTACTCTTTATACATGTATGCAACACAGTAGCTTTGCTTATACACAATGCCCATAGTAGTACAGCTCCTTACACATAATGCCCACAGCAATAGTACCATGTGACAGCTTGAAATCTCATATGCTGTGCCAGAGAAGAAAGCTGCTGGGACAGTCTTTTCTGTTGGAATTACTGTGCAGGTCTGTGCTGGAGGTGGAAGTAGTTGCCCCTACCATTAGAGGTGGTGGAACTCAGTTCCCCCTACCATTAGAGGTGGTGGAACTCAGTTCCCCCCAGTTCCCCCTCACTTTAACCCCTGGTGTCACCCCTGTCTAAGGGACAGGTATAAAACATGGTTGCCTACCTGACCCTCTCCTTCAGGGAGAAAATGCTCTGTTCCTGAGCTTCCCTGGTAATGTATGATTGCCATCACCTGTGGTGAAACACCTTTCTTATCAATTACCTAGCTCCCCACAGGTGCTGCCAATCCTACATTACCAGGGACGTCCAGGAAAACCTTCTCAGTATAACCCGCTGCCTTTAACTTGTCCACAGTCACAATATTATTTGGCAATTTTAGCACAAGCTTATCGGATGCTCCAAGTGATTCTATCCTCAAACATCTAACATTTCCCACCACCCCTCAATGATATAGTTCCCTGTACAAGCAAAACGAATAAAAACACATGGAACAGTGCTAATAAAATACAATATTGAACAGTCACCATCTGGCATATCCAGACTCATTAATAAAAAATAACACATAACTTTAAAAGTTAATTTCAGGATTCGTTGTAGGTAGTTTTTTTATTCATTGTATACATTTTTCAGATTCATTTTGTGTTTTGACTTTTTTTATATATCAGAAGCCACTCCTTAGTAAAAAAAAAAAAAAGTTTCCCAAAATGCACCTGAAGGAATCTCAGACCATGAGAAACAAAATTCTCTGGTCTGATGAGACAAAGATTGAACTATTTGGCGGAAACCAAGTTTGGAGGAAATCAGGCACCGCTCATAGCCAGGCCAATACCATTATAAGTATAAATAGCTCATTTCAATGGGGAGGAGGCCATCTTGTTACTGGGTGGCCATGTTGAATTTACAACACAGACTCCTTTAACTGGATCTGCTATTAATCAATGATTTTCAGCCTTTTACAGTGTGGATCCCCCAGGTTCTAGGTCAGATTGCAATTAAACAGATCTGAAGTAATATTACTATATACGTTTAGTTGCGGTAAGTACCTGGGTTTCGCGGTGTTGGGAGATGCATGTCTGACACTGTGGGTGAATGGCACAGAAGCAGGATTGGTTGTGATGGACAGAAAGCAACTCTGCAGCATTACAATGTAGAATGATGACTTGGGATGTTCTATAGAACAGTAACACAATGTACATAATCAGCTGGAATGGGAACAAAGAGAATCCCAGCTTCCAGCTGACACGGTACTTGTAGTCTTTACACAGCCATCAGCTAGCATTGTCCTCTATATTGCTGATCAGAGCCGCAGAGTGATGGGGAGAGATGGCGGTGACATATAGCAGGGGCCACTCGTATCACCCTGTAATGAGCATACTGAAAGGAGACCAATTACAGCAAGATTCACTCAGGCACCACAGGAGTTATAATGTCTTCCCTCTTAAATTAGGACTTTTCTTTCAGCAATGAGAGTTTTAGCATGTATAATTAAATAGCCTTGCCAGCCAAGGCTGGTAGACATTAGTGCTGCAAAGTGAAGGTGCGTACACACTGGCCAATATATCAGTCGCTCCTTGAATGGCCATTATATTGATGCACCATCAGCCAGTGTGTACGAGCGATATATCTGTGCATAGCGTCATTCATAGATATATAGCATTGGCTCTGCAACACAACCGATGCCCGATATATCTTGATATATATGAGCGTATTGTGCTGTGTGTGTCGGCAATCCGCCCACCACCCGTACAGCCTCGCTAGGAGCCACCGGTGGTTGACCGCTCAGTAGGAGGGTGCATGCAAATGCACCCGCCCACTTGTGATGTCAGTTCCGACGGATCGGGCAGTGTGAATGGAGAACATGCAGATATATCAGAAGATCGATTGATCTGCATATAGATCTATTAGTGTGTGCCCAGCTTTATACTCAGATGTAGTTGCTTTGGGGGTTTAAGGTTCCTATATATGTTACAATTATTGTATACAATATCGTAGCTCATCGCATCTCGGTTTTGTGCAGCACATACTTTTTGTACTAGATCTCATCTCATCGTAAAACCGAGATGCGATCAGATGTGATATTGTATACAATAATTGTAATGTGTATGGGCACCTATACTTAGCTTACAATCTATAGGGCCAGTGGCGTAAGTTCTTTCCAGTTGCCCGGAGGCAAAATAAATATTGGTGCCCCCCCCCCCACACACACACACACACAATAAATAAATATATGTATTTATGCATGTGTGTATGTATGTTATGTATATTATGTTTAAAATAAAGAGAGTGTGACATCTATGGAGAGGGAGTCAGACACAAAAGCGATATTGACAGCTTTTAATTAACTGATTTAAACTTGCAGGAGAGGAGAGGTGCCCCCTTTGGAGCAGGAGCCCGGCGGCAGATGACTCCATTGCCTCCTAAAGTTCTGCCTCTGTATAGGGCAATAGACATTGATTACACCAGAATGCAAAGGTTCCTGGTGTGCTGTATGATACGGTGACCCAGCAGTTTGGCCAGGGGTCATGAAAATGGAAAATGTGAAAAAGAAGAGGGTGGATAATTCTGGTCTGTACATTGGGGATGTCATTAGATAGGAACGGCATATGAAGAATCGGCATAAGTAGAATCTTCTATCTATCTATCATGTATTTATTACAAAAAAAGATAATAAATATATCTATCCTATCTCCAATAATCACTCTATTAAGACTTTTTCCAGAATGCTGGAAGCCCGTGTTCCGATAACCATTCAGGACCCGCCTCTGAATTATTCTAACTTGACATGACAGGAATCCTTAGTTATAAAATTGCTATGTGAGGATCCATCTATAGTAATACATCCGTCGGACAAGGGCGGTTCAATAACTGTGCTCATTCAAAATACTAGGGAATAAAAATCTGCATTAACAGTAGAACATCCAATTATTCCGTGTTATACATGGTACCGAGTCATTAAGTAAACCCCCGGCCAGACCGATTATCTCTTCCCGGGGGTCATTTTCCAACCTCTAGCAGATCATTTCCTACAGACCGGTGTTCAGAAATAAAAAAACTTTCTTGAAAGACACGACTACCCTTCTACAACTTTTGGATAAGTTACCACCTATAACTCCTAACCTGGCTAGTGACAGTTGATGTAAAAAGCCTGTATACCAGATTCAGCAGGTCTACAGGCTGTACGGCAGTTGTTGGTCTATAACAGTGCTTATACAGGTCGTGACATTAGTCTATTTGTCACATTGGTAGAATTAACGCTTACAAAAAAGGATTTATTTTTTTAATAATGAGTTCTTTCTACAAATAATGAGTTCTTTGTACAAACATCGGGGTGTGCCATGGGTTCTACCGTGGCACCCTCACTGGCAAATAGTTTTATGGGTACTTGTGGAGTATCACGGCTCCCATCGCATGCCATATGTAGTGGCATGAGATGGCATGCGATGAGATGCGATTTTTACCGTTTTTTAGCTATTTTTATCAAAAATCGCATGCAATCGCATCGCATGCAATAAAATCGCATGCGATGCGATGCGATAGCATGCGTTTTTGCATTGAAATGCATCCAAATGCATTGAAATGTGCAGGAAACATGTTAAATGCCCCCAAATGTCATTTTTCAGAGTGTACCACCCCCACTATCAACGCCAACCCGAAGCGTGGCGAGCGCACGCGGATACCTGTGAAGCCCGCGAGGGGACGCGGATACCTGTGAAGGTATCCGCGTCCGCTCGCCACGCTTCGGGCTCGGTGGCTCGCCACACTATTCTATTCTCAACTCCACGCCGACGTGGATAGTGGGGGTATGAAAATGTCGTAGGACGCGTACCGCTGTGCTCGCCACGCTTCGGGTTGGCGTTGATAGTGGGGGTGGTACACTCTGAAAAATGACATTTGGGGGCATTTAACATGTTTGCTGCACATTTCAATGCATTTGGATGCATTTCAGTGCAAAATCACATGCGATTTGATCGCATGCGATTTGATCGCATGCAATGCGATGCGATTTTTTAGCTTGCAATGCACATCGTGGGAGCCGTGATACTCCACAAGTACCGTTTTATGTTTAAAAGGAGAGTGGGATTTCTTTTTTTATCAATCCAGAAGTAACACTTATTTTTGTTCCAGCGCTACATTATTGACCTACTTATCCTTTGGTCGGGTCCAGGGCCGTCTTAACATTAGGAAGGGCCCCTGGGCAACCTAGTTCACTGGACCCCCCCCCCCCCCAAATTAGTTTGCCCAGGAGCCCACAGTCACCTCCCCAACCCTCACCTCTCTGGCTCCGTGCGGCAGCCAGTCAGCTTCCGGCGTAATGTCCCTTACACATAATTCCCCTCGTAGTGCCCCTTAAACATTGCCCATATTACTGCCCCTTACAGAATTCCCATACTGATTCCATATAAGAGGAGAGACCTCATTGCCACGTCCCTCTATCCCCACCACAAACACCCTGTCCCCCAACATACACCCCATAACCCTCTATCCCCACCACAAACACCCTGTTCCACCCACAGACCCCCTATAAAGCTTTACTCACATATACACCCTAGTCCCCCTGTTTGTGCCACATTCACTCCCTATTCCTCTACACCACTCCCAATTACATACCCTACTCTTTCACTGTCCCCAACATACCCATACCATCCAACACCAGGGTGGTGAGTCTGGACCTCTTTTAGGTTTGTTATACTGGAGCTCGAGCATGGTCCCCCTTCTGATGGCCACAACTTACCAGCACATTGGGAGCCGGGTGGGCGGGATGATGATGTTAGCTGCGGCGGCTGTAATGGCTGTCACGAGAGGGGAGCAGTGCCGCGGATCGCCCCTGCGCGCGACATCTGACAGTGGGGACCCCCCAGCTGTCCACTGCCCAGGCGCTCCCAGTCCCCGCTGTAACAGTGCACTAGTGTGTGCTGCTGCGCCTGCTATTTAAGATTCACATTTCCCGCTGGACCGCGCTAGCCAATAGGCGCTCGCGGTCCAGCAGCCACCAGTTGATTGGCTGCTGGACCGCAAGCGCCTATTGGCTGGCGGTCCAGGGGGAGACGTGAATTTTAAATAGCATCACGTCTCCCGCACACAGCGAGCCGCGGTGGGAGCTAGCGGGGGAGATGGAGCGGGCGAGCTGGCGGTGCTGGGATGGCTCCGGCGCCAGGATAGCTTCCTTCGCCCGGGGGCCAGAGCTGGTGCTCCACCGGCACCGCCCTCGCTTGCCTCTGCCGCCACCGCCCTGATCATCCTGCCCGGATCCCCCAGCGAGGGTGAGCGGATTCCCGGACCCCGGCCACCATCTTTCCCATTGGGCTGGGCCGGGGGCCCCTAGGTCCTAGGGCCCCCGGGCAACTGCCCATCGTGCCCAATGGGAAAGACGGCACTGGTCGGGTCCATTAACAGCTCTGACAGAGTTGCTGGAGACCCATAATTGATCCTTGCATCCAGTTAAGTTTACATATGAATTTAGCGATACCCACATACGTTATCTTGATGTATTCATTACAAACATAAGATAATAAATGATCCACCAATATGTAAAACCGACTGATAGGAACCTCATGATGCTGGCACCCGCCCTCTCTTAACTCTTTGAATTCCAAGTAATTTTGACAAAATTGGTGTGAAAAATTGCCAAGCAAACTTTTGTATTCATCACAATGACCTGTAATGTTTACAATATATAGGAAATATAACCTTTACACAACATATTTTATTTGACTTTATATAACAAATGTGAGCGACGCTGGCATTTTTAGTGGATATTTTACACATCACTCACAGAGATGTTGCCAATTTTAGCGGATATTTTGTGCATCTCTCACAGAGATGTTGGCACTCAAAGGGTTAAATACAGTTTACCATTTTCTCAATTTTTCTGCCGCTGCCGCATTAACCGTGATCCCGGAACATGCAAAGAACAGCTTCAACAGCGGGTGTCTAAATTCCACCACAGGGGTTACAATCTGTCAAAACTCAAACAACAGTGTCTTAAAGCTAGCAAACTAGTTAGAGGAAAAACTGTTATAAAGTCCAATAGAGTTAAAACTACTAAAAAAGGGCTGTTTTAAATGTACTAATTGCACAACCTGTCATTCCCTTGTGGCAGGGGAAATTTTTTTTCATATCCCCCTCACAGGCACAGGCATAGCTTAACATGCACATCTAAGTTAGTAATATATACGTATTTTACACTAACCATCTTCCTCTGTTTCTTACACACTCACGAAAGCACACAAACACAACAACACAAAGGCAGCGCCAAAGCCCACCCAGATGTAACTAATATACGTGATCACTTGTGGAAAATGTTACATTGAAAAAAACTGAACAGTGCCATCCACAGTGCATTGGAGAAGGGCACATCTGATCAACGGGTGGCCAAGCACTTTTTTTTCGTTCAAACGTAGTTTGGCATCCTTACAATTTAGCATCATCCACGTTCCGCCATTACTCAGAGCGCAGGGATTGGGGTTGGAAATTATTGCAATTAGAGTGCCGGTGGATATACCGCCTGGGCACATTGGCACCAAGAGGTCTAAATGAACAACTGGGCATTCAATGTTTTTTTTTGTCATTTCGATCATTACTTCCCTTTAGCCCTTAGCTCAGACATCCACGATGTTATACACTATCAGCTTCCATCACAGTAGTTACAATTAGTAGTCACTGTGCGGTAGTATTCCGTTATGATTCCTTCATTGTAAATTATTACTAAGGTTTATTGATGTTTTATGTTATCTATCCTGTTTGTTAGCTCCTTGAAAACTCTGTACATTGCTTAATGTCTTGCTATTTGCACTGTAGACTATTATATCCCCTCCAGGCTTCCGTAGCTTGAGATTCTCTGCTTGTTTGTGTATCGCCATGGTGATAGGGGAGCACTATTATTATTATTATCCTTTATTTATATGGCGCCACAAGGGTTCTGCAGCGCCCAGTTACAGAGTATACATAATCAAAAAGGACAAAAAAACAAAAGAAGAAGGGAGGTGGAGGTAGTGCGTTTGATGAGGAAGATGAGCCAGGCTGCAGCATTGAGGATAGATTGGAGTGGAGACAGGCATTTGTCAAGGATACCAGTTAGTAGGAGCTTGCAGTAGTCCAGCCTGGATATGATCAGTGAGTGGATAATAGTCTTAGTGGCATCCTGAGTAAGAAAAGGTCTAATTCTGGAAATATTTTTGAGATGAAAATGGCAGGTTTGTGAGAGGTGCTGAATATGTGGTTTGAAGGAGAGAGAGGAGTCAAGGATTACTCCAAGACAGCATACTTGGGAGCTAGAGGTGATAGTCGTGCCATCAATAGATAATAAGTTTGTGGGATGCGAGGTTGTGCGGAAGGGTGGGAAGATGATCATCTCAGTCTTGGACATGTTAAGTTTAAGAAAGCGCTGGGACATCCAGGAAGAGATAGAGAGACAGTTGGAGATACGTCAGAACACAACAAGGAATTGAAGGCGCTTGACTGGGATGTCCAGATGTATGAATTGTTTTCTCAGTTGCGGGAAAAAAACATAAACAGAAAATGTGTATCAGTGACACAACCAAAAAATACTATGGGGTAACAGTGGGTCCCAGCAATGTTCCCTCTAATTTTACGAAGGCTGTGTGCGGCAAAAGATTTTGGCTGTGCAACTTTTGAAGGAAATTTTTATTTTTGTGGGTCACTTCTATATATAACTGAAAAACGACGTTCAGCATCTGTGTTAACTTTTCTTCAAATGATATTAAACATTTAAACATTCAAAACACAGCACATGATGTAGTTATTGGGTGAAACATACATTAATTTAGTCCACAACTGCAAAAAGGGGACCACTGCTGCTTTGTGCGCTCTGTTGTAATGTCTGTGCACATGCTTGGCGAGATGTGTGCGTGCGCACACGCGCACAGCTTAGAGGGAACACTGGGTCCCAGAGACAAATGTCGTACCGAAACTCACAGTGCAGTGCTGTGCTTGAAACATATAACGGTATCTTTTAGATTTACACCGCTGGTGATCAACTGTATGGTGAACATCAAGAGGTGAGTGAGTACTCCAATGTGCGTACCATACTCACTAGTGAAAATAGAAGATCAAAGGCAAATAAAGGTTTCTTTAACACTCAATCCACAACCAGCATGCCAATGGTGGGTAACAACGGTCTCAGTATTGCATACCGTACTCACTGCGAATGCCGGTGGGATACACTTATAAAGGTATCTTTATGACGATGATCCCCTTTCAAATCCACTCTCAAATGTCCCCATGTGGTGGGCCGGAAACAAAGAGGAGGACCAGTCTCAGTAAAAATATTTAATGTAAAAACAGTGGTATGGCCTGCTGACCAATATCACATCATAAATAAAAACAAATCAAATGAACTCACTTATCTTCCCTTCCAGTTGGAGATACGTGACTAGCAACTGTGACATCATGGAACGCGTTTCTCACTCGGATGATGAACACTATATAGGTAATACGATTCTATTATGTATTTTGTATCCTGACGAAAGATGACTAAATCTGAAATGTTGATATTCATACGTGACTGTGTCTTAGTCATTTATATCACCCGTGAGTGCCACCATCCAGGGTCATTTAGGAGGGCATTGGGCATCTATTCAACTTGTATAGGCAAGTGAGTGCCAGCATGGTGTGTGTGTGTGTATGTAGGGGGGCGCACCACTATTTATCTTACCTCCGGGCAACTGGGACAAACTTAAGTAGTGTACACATGGTGCGATTTACTTTCTATTCAATCCCGATTCGATCGGGTTCGAATTGCACGACGCGGTGCACACATTCGATTTAGACTTTATAGTACAGATCTGTACTATATAGTCCTGTCTGCACAGTCTATTTTTCTATTCAAATACGTGCAATTTCTGTTCGATTTTGCTTACATAACATCAAACAGTGTGTACACTGCATTTCACATAAAAAATTAGTCAAATAAACAAAATAGTGTGATTAAGTAGGTATTTCAGGGATGAGTTTGCAGGTTATTTGGGAAGTAAGTCCTTATATTTTTGGAGGCTGCAGGGGCCACTACGCCATTCAATATAGGCTGGCTTTAGCATATGCAGGTAGGCCACGTAGGATGAATTTAGCTAAAAAGTGCCCCAAACACTCAAACGGGCTTGTACTGTATCCTGGAAGGGAAAATATGGGAAACATGACTTAGCCACCAAATGATACACTGTATGCCATGTTCCCAAATTTTTATGCACAGTGGTTACAGCACGAAGCGAATGCATGTGAATATACAAAGGTGCATTGCATTAAATGAGTCCAATGAGCATTCCAAAATGGCCGGCCAGCCTGCCTTCATCAATCAATTGTTCTAAATGTTTAATTAATCAATGAGTTGACGTGGAGTCTTGGCCAGTGGCCAGTGGTACCATCAGGGGTGTATGTAATGCAGTTTAGGCTAGACAGCCAATCAGCTGCCGGATACAATCTGTCAATCAAATACAGCAGCCAATCAGACAGCTGCCCATTGATCAGCAGGCCCTTTATGACATCACAGAATGACAAACGGAACTCTCTGTGCTTGTCTGTTGCTGCTGCCAGTTGGGTGGGTGACAGAGGGGAAGGATGTAGGTTTTCTATCCTGTTTGTTAGCGCTTAATGTTTATTTGCTCTGTAGACTATTATGTCCCCTCCAGGCTTCCTTAGCTTGAGAGTCTCTGCTTGTTTGTGTGTTACCAATGTGATAGGGGAGCACTAGCAAGTGTGACATCATGGAACGCGTTTCTCATTGGGATGATGAACACTATATAGGTAAGAAGATTTTATGTATTTTGTATCCTGACCAGGGCCGCCACTAGTAATGTTGGGGCCCGTGACTGACCTTCAGCCCGGGCCCCCAGCAGACCCCCCCCGCTCTCGCGCGCCGGCACCCCGCCTCCTCCCCCCAATTACTATTACTTACTAGCGGTGGTGGCGGCGGTTGGAGCATCTTCTCCCTCCGGGTCTCGGAGCACTCACTGCACAGTGCAGCCTGCAGAGCGCCGAGCCCCTCTGTATCCTAGGCTCTGCGCTCTGCAGGCTGCACTGTGTATTGTGCTCGCCTGGCCGCCGGTTGGGGGTATTTGTGCGGGTGCAGGGGGGTGGTGCCATGCCACTGTGGGCAGCTGCCCGGGCCCCTCCAGAGTCCGAGGCCCTGGAAAACTGTACCCCCAGGGCCGGCGCCACCACTAGGCAGCTCTAGGCATTTGCCTAGGGCGCCGGCACCTGGAGGGCGGCTGTTCGCCCCTCACCCATAGCGAACTGTGTAAAAAAAATGCTGCCCCGGCGTCCCTGCAGTGCTGGGGCGGTCAGGGGTGTCCGTGCCGTAGGGGTACCTGCGGCGCCGTCATGTGCATAAAACTGGCTGCGGCCGGCGGGGTCCCTGTAGTGAATAGCAAATAACTAGCGCTATGCGCGCGGCGACGCCAGGGCAGCAATTTTTTATACAGATACCACCCCCCCCTCCCTCCCTCCCCCCGGCACCGGGGCGCCCCCATCCCGACTCGCCTGGGGCGCTCCGGTGCCTTGCACCGGCCCTGTGTACCCCTGGCACCCCCCTGTCGGCGGCCCTGATCCTGATGATAGATTACTAAATCTGAAATGTTGATATTCATACGTGACTGTGTCTTAGTCATTTAAATCAGCCTGAGTGCAGCCATCCAGGAAAGTGTTTATACCCCTGCAAGCAAACAGGGTAATTTAGGAGGGCATTGGGCATCTATTCAACTTGTACAGGCAAGTGAGTGACAGCATGGTGTGTATGTGTCTGTAGGGGGGCGCACCAATATTTATCTTACCTCCGGGAAACTGGGACAAACTTAAGTAGTGTACACACGGTGCGATTTACTTTCTATTCAATCCCGATTCGATCGGGTTCGAATTGCAGGATGCAGTGCACACATTCGATTTAGACTTTATAGTACCAGATCTGTACTATATAGTCTTGTCCACACAGTCTAATTTCTATTCAAATGCGTGCAATTTCTGTTCGGTTTTGCTTATATAAGCAAAATCTAATAGAAAAATAGACAACATCAAACCGTGTGTACACTGCATTTTAATTAAAAAATGAGTCAAATAAACAAAATAGTGTGATTAATACCCCTTTCAGACAGAAAAGTCTGAAAATCCCAGCAAATACACAGCATTTCAAATGCCGTGTTATTTTGCCGGGAGCAGCCTGGCCCCCCTTCACACAGAAGAACAAATTACTGGGTTAAAAATTTCTACCTGGTAATTTGCTTAATAACACGGGTATTTCCTCTGTGTGAAAGGGTCAACATGGGTCATAAATCCTGTGTCCTCGACCCTGGTCAATTCCAGGGTCGGAGACACGGGATTTACGACATGGGTGTGCCCTTTCACACAGAAAAAGGACCCGTGTATTTAATGAAATTCCCGGGTGGAACTGCTTCACCCGGGTATTTCATTTTCTGTGTGAAAGGGGTATAAGTAGGTATTTCAGGGGTGAGTGTGCAGGTTATTGGGGAAGTAAGTTCTGATATTTTTGGAGGTTGCAGGGGCCACTACGCCATTCAATATAGGCAGGCTTTAGCATATGCAGTTAGGCCACGTAGGATGATTTTAGCTAAAAAGTGCCCCAAACACTCAAACGGGCTTGTACTGTATCCTGGAAGGGAAAATATGGGAAACATGACTTAGCCACCAAATGATACACTGTATGCCATGTTCCCAAAGGTGCATTGCATTAAATGAGTCCAATGAGCATTCTAAAATGGCCGGCCTGCCTGCCTTCATCAATCGATTGTTCTAAATTTTTAATTAATCAATGAGCTGATACAGAGTCTTGGCCAGTGGTACCATCAGGCGTATATGTAATGCAGTTTAGGCTAGATAGCCAATCAGCTGCCGGATACAACTTGTCAATCAAATACAGCAGCCAATCAGACAGCTGGCCATTGATCAGCAGGCCCTTTATGACATCACAGAATGACAAACGGAACTCTCAGTGCTTGTCTGCTGCTGCTGTCAGTTGGGTGGGTAGGTAGCAGAAGGGGAGGATGTATGTTATCTATCCTCTTTGTTAGCTCCTTAAAAACTCTGTACATCGCTTAATGTCTCGCTATTTGCTCTCTAGACTATTAAGTCCCCTCCAGGTTTCGTTGGCTTAAGAGTCTCTGCTTGTTTGTGTGTTACCAAGGTGATAGGGGAGCACTAGCAACTGTGACATCATGGAACGCATTTCTCACTTGGATGATGAACACTATAAAGGTAAGAAGATTATAATATGTATCTTGTATCCTGACAAAAGATTACTAAATCTGAAATGGTGATATTCATACGTGACTGTGTCTTAGTCATTTAAATCACCCGTGAGTGCTGCCATCCAGGAAAGTGTTTATACCCCTGCAAGCCGACAGGGTAATTTAGGAGGGCACCTGGCATCTATTCAACTTGTACAGGCAAGTGAGTGCCAGCATGGTGTGTATGTGTCTGTAGGGGGGCACACCAATATTTATCTTACCTCCGGGCAACTGCATACCTCCCAACAGTCCCGATTTGAGCGGGACAGTCCCGATTATCAGGGCCTGTCCCGCTGTCCCTCCCGCAGGCGGCAGTGTCCCACGGTGTGGGGGGGCTGTTGGGAGTCCCCCCTGTCGGCTGCTAAGCAGCAGGGAATAAACGCTGTGCGCATGCGCACGTCGTCTATTTCCGCAGCCAGGGGGCTGGGGGCATGGCAAGAGGCTCACATAGCATCTGGGTCATGCCCCCATAGCGTCAAAATGGGGGCGTGGCCTCGTGGGAGAGCCGCGAGTATAGGCCACACCCCCAAAATTAGGTGCCCCCCCCCGAAATTTCCGGCGCGCAGCAACTACGTCCTGCCTCCAGCTCAGCCTAAGTTGGGAGGTATGCAACCTGGACAAAATTAAGTAGTGTACACACGGTGCGATTTGCTTCTATTCAATCCCGATTCGATCGGGATCGAATTGCACGACGCGGTGCACACATTCGATTTAGACCAGGCATGTCCAACGTTGGCCCTCCAGATGTTGTGAAACTACACATCCCAGCATGCTTTGCCACAGTTTTGCTATTAGAGAATGCTAAAACTATTGCAAAGCATGCTGGGATGTGAAGTTTTAAAACATCTGGAGGGCCAACGTTGGACATGCCTGATTTAGACTATATAGTACAGATCTGTACTATATAGTCCTGCCTGCACAGTCTATTTTTCTATTCAAATGCGTGCAATTTCTGTTTGATTTTGTTTATATAAGCAAAATCTAATAGAAAAATAGACAACATCGAACCGTGTGTACACTGCATTTCAAATTAAAAATGAGTCAAATAAACAACATAGTGTGATTAAGTAGGTATTTCAGGGGTGAGTTTGCAGGTTATTGGGGAAGTACTGTAAGTCCTGATATTTTTGGAGGTTGCAGGGGCCACTACGCCATATACGCTGGCTTTAGCATATGCAGTTAGGCCACGTAGGATGATTTTAGCAAAAAAGTGCCCCAAACACTCAAACGGGCTTTTACTGTATCCTGGAAGGGAAAATATGGGAAACATGACTTAGGGGCAGATGTATTAAGCCTGGCGAAGAGATAAACTGGAGATAAAGTGGGGAAAAAGTGGAAGGAGATAACGCACCAGCCAATCAGCTTCCAACTGTCATATTTCTAACACTGCTGATTGGCTGGTGTGTTATCTTCTTCCACTTTTTCTCCACTTTATCTCCAGTTTATCTCTTCGCCAGGCTTAATACATCTGCCCCATTGCCACCAAATGATACACTGTATGCCATGTTCCCAAATTTTTATGCACAGTGGTTACAGAATGGAGCGAATGGATGTAAATATATAAAGGTGCATTGGATTAACTGAGTCCAATGAGCGTTTAAAAATGGCCGGCCAGCCTTCATCAATCAATTGTTCTGAATTTTTAATTAATCAATGAGCTGACGTGGAGTCTTGGCCAGTGGTACCATCAGGGGTGTATGTAATGCAGTTTAGCCTAGACAGCCAATCAGCTGCCGGATACATGTCAATCAAATATAGCAGCCAATCAGACAGATGGCCATTGATCAGCAGGCCCTTTATGACATCACAGACTGACAAACGGAACTCTCTGTGCTTGTCTGCTGCTGCTGTCAGTTGGGTGAGTAGGTGGCAGAGGGGGAGGATGTATGTCTCGTTTCTCCTGCAAACAAACTGCGGTTTTTCTGCGATTGCGGAAAAAGTTGAGGTCAGACACGCAAAAGTGGGGTATCGTAGAAATTGCCCTTTAAAGACGCACATTTCAGGCCCCACAAATTTCTATCCTGATGAAAGATTACTAAATCTGAAATGTTGATATTCATACGTGACTTTGTCTTAGTCATGTAAATCACCCGTGAGTGCCACCATCCAGGAAAGTATTTATATCCCTGCAAGCCGACACGGTCATTTAGGAAGGCACCGGGCATCTTTTAAACTTGTACAGGCAAATGAGTGCCAGCCTGGTGTGTGTGTGTCTGTATGGGGTGGCACCAATATTTATCTTACTTTCGGGCAACTGGGACAAACGTAAGTAGTGTACACACGGTACGATTTACTTTCTATTCAATCCCGATTTGATTGGGATCGAATTGCAGGACGCGGTGCATACATTCGTTTTAGACTATATAGTACAAATCTGTACTATATAGTCCTGCCTGCACAGTCTATTTTTCTATTCAAATGCGTGCAATTTCTGTTCTATTTTGTTTATACTGTATAAGCAAAATCTAATAGAAAAATAGACAACATCAAACCGTGTGTACACTGCATTACACCACTGTCAGAAGATACTCGCTGGATGGATTAGGACCCGGTGTCACTCTTTCTCTCTCTTTTTTTTTTATTCCTTCTCTCTCACCATAGACATGTGTGCCCTCAAAGTGCACATGCATTCTTCGCTGGTTGGAAAAAGGTCACCAGAAGAAGAATATACCCACTGGACAGATTACGACCTGGTATTGCTCTCTATACCTCTCATCATACACATGTGGGATTCCCTCGAAGTGCAGATGCGACCTTGGAAGAAAGGTCACCGTGAGAAGGAGATACTCGCTGGAAACATAAGGACCTAGTTTCACTCTCTCTCTTTTTTTTATTTCCTTTTCTCTCACTATAGACTTGTGTGCCCTCAAAGTGCAGAAGCATTCTGAGCTGGTTGGAAAAAGGTCACCAGAAGAAGAATATACCCACTGGACAGATTAGGACCTGGTATTGCTCTCTATCCCTCTCCCCATACACATGTAAGTGCCCTCGAAGTGCAGATGCTTTCTTCGCTGGTTGGAAAAAGGGTCCCCAGAAGAAGGAGATACTCACTGGACAGATTAGGACCTGGTATTGCTCTCTATCCCTCTCACCATACACATGTGGGTGCCCTCGAAGTGCAGATGCATTTTTCGCTGGTTGGAACAAAGGTGACCGGAAGAAGCAGATACTTGCTGGACACATAAGGACCCGGTCTCTCTCTCTCTCTCTCTCTCTCTCTTTTTTATTACTTTTCTCTCACTATAGACATGTGTGCCCTCAAAGTGCAGATGCTTTCTTCGCTGGATGGAAAAAGGGTCACCAGAAGAAGGAAATACTCACTGGACAGATTAGGACCTGGTCTTGCTCTCTCTCTCTCTCTCTTTTTTCTTTTCTTCTTTCTCACTATAGACATGTGTGCCCTCGAAGTGCAGAAGCATTCTGAGCTGGTTAGAAAAAGGTCATCCGAAGAAGGAGATACCCACAGGACAGATTAGAACCTGGTCTTGCTCTCTATCCCTCTCCGTCTCACCATAGACATATGCATGCCCTTGAAGTGCAGATACATTCTTCGCTGGTTGGAAAAAGGTCACGGGAAGAAGAAGATACTCGCAGGACACATAAGGACCCGGTCTCGCTCTCTCTCCCTTTCTTTTTTTTTTTATTCCTTTCTCACTATAGACATGTGTGCCCCAGAAGCATTCTGAGCTGGTTGGAAACAGGTCACCAGAAGAAGAATATACCCACTGGACAGATTAGAACCTGGTATTGCTCTCTATCCCTCTCCTCATACACATGTGGGTGCGCTCGAAGTGTAGATGCGTTTTTTGCTGGTTGGAACAAAGGTCACCGGAAGGAGTTACTCGTTGGACACATAAGGACCCGGTCTCGGTCTCGGTCTCTCTCTCTTTTTTATTCCTTTTCTCCCACTATAGACATGTGTGCCCTTGAAGTGCAGAGGTGTTCTTTGCTGGTTGGAAAAAGGTCACTGGAAGAAGAAGATACTCGCATGACACATAAGGACCCGGTCTCGCTCTCTCTCCCTTTCTTTTTTTTTATTCCTTTCTCACTATAGACATGTGTGCCCCAGAAGCATTCTGAGCTGGTTGGAAAAAGGTCACCAGAAGAAGAATATACTCAATGGATAGATTAGGACCTGGTATTGCTCTCTATCCCTCTCACCATACACATGTGGGTGCCCTTGAAGTGCAGATGCATTTTTCGGCTGTTTGGAACAAAGGTGGCCGGAAGAAGCAGATACTTGCTGGACACATAAGGACCAGGTCTCTCTCTCTCTCTCTCTCTTTTTTATTACTTTTCTCTCACTATAGACATGTGTGCCCTCAAAGTGCAGATGCTTTCTTCGCTGGATGGAAAAAGGGTCACCAGAAGAAGGAAATACTCACTGGACAGATTAGGACCTGGTCTTGCTCGCTCTCTCTCTCTCTCTTTTTTCTTTTCTTCTTTCTCACTATAGACATGTGTGCCCTCGAAGTGCAGAAGCATTCTGAGCTGGTTAGAAAAAGGTCATCCGAAGAAGGAGATACCCACAGGACAGATTAGAACCTGGTCTTGCTCTCTATCCCTCTCCGTCTCACCATAGACATATGCATTCCCTTGAAGTGCAGATACATTCTTCGCTTGTTGGAAAAAGGTCACTGGAAGAAGAAGATACTCGCAGGACACATAAGGACCCGGTCTCGCTCTCTCTCCCTTTCTTTTTTTTTTTATTCCTTTCTCACTATAGACATGTGTGCCCCAGAAGCATTCTGAGCTGGTTGGAAAAAGGTCACCAGAAGAAGAATATACCCACTGGACAGATTAGAACCTGGTATTGCTCTCTATCCCTTTCCTCATACACATGTGGGTGCGCTCGAAGTGCAGATGCGTTTTTTGCTGGTTGGAACAAAGGTCACCGGAAGGAGTTACTCGTTGGACACATAAGGACCCGGTCTCGGTCTCGGTCTCTCTCTCTTTTTTATTCCTTTTCTCCCACTATAGACATGTGTGCCCTTGAAGTGCAGAGGTGTTCTTTGCTGGTTGGAAAAAGGGTCACCAGAGGAAGGGGATACTCACTGGACAGATTAGGACCTGGTATTGTTCTCTAATCTCTCCCTCTCACCATAGACATGTAGATGCGTTCTTCGCTGGTTGGAAGAAAGGTCACCGGAAGGAGATACTCGCTGGACACATAAGGACCCGGTCTCTCTCTCTTTCTATTTTTTGTATTCCTTTGCTCTCACTATAGACATGTGTGCCCTCAAAGTGCAGAAGCATTCTGAGCTGGTTGGAAAAAGGTCACCAGAAGAAGAATATACCCACTGGACAGATTAGGACCTGGTATTGCTCTCTATCCCTCTCCCTCTCACCATACACATGTGGGTGCCCTCAAAGTGCAGATGCGTTTTTCGCAGGTTGGAAGAAAGGTCACTGGAAGGAGATACTCGCTGGACACATAAGGACCCGGTCTCGCTCTCACTATCTCTTTTTTATTCCTTTTCTCTCACTATAGACACGTGCCCTCGAAGTGCAGATATGTTCTTCACTGGTTGGGAAAAGGTCACTGGAAGAAGATACCCACTGGACAGATTCGGACCTGGTCTAGCTCCCTCTCACCATAGACATATGCGTGCCCTCGAAGTGCAGATATGTTCTTCACTGGTTGGAAAAAGGTCACTGGAAGAAGATACCCACTGGACAGATTCGGACCTGGTCTAGCTCTCTCTCCCTCTCCCTTTTTTTTGTTATTCCTTCTCTCTCAATATAGACATGTGTGCCCACGAAGTGCAGATGCATGCAGATGCATTCTGAATTGGTTGGAAAAAAGTAATAAGAAGAAGGAGATACCCTCTGGACAGATTAGGACCTGGTATCGCTCTCCCTTTTTTTTTTTTTTTATACCTTTCTCACTATAGACATGTGTGCCCTCGAAGTGCACAAGGGTTCTTCGCTGGTTGGAAAAAGGTCACCAAAAGAAGAATATACCCACTGGACAGATTAGGACCTGGTATTGCTCTCTATCCCTCTCATCATATACATGTGGGATTCCCTCGAAGTGCAGATGCGACCTTGGAAGAAAGGTCACCATGAGAAGGAGATACTCGCTGGACACATAAGGACCCGGTCTTGCTCTCTCTCTTTTTTTTATTTCCTTTTCTCTCACTATAGACATGTGTGCCCTCGAAGTGCAGATGCTTTCTTCGCTGGTTGGAAAAAGGGTCCCCAGAAGAAGGAGATACTCAATGGACAGATTAGGACCTGGTCTTGCTCTCTCTCCCTCTCTCTCTTTTTTTTCTTCTTTCTCACTATAGACTTGTGTGCCCTCAAAGTGCAGAAGCATTCTGAGCTGGTTGGAAAAAGGTCACCAGAAGAAGAATATACCCACTGGACAGATTAGGACCTGGTATTGCTCTCTATCCCTCTCACCATACACATGTGGGTGCGCTCGAAGTGCAGATGCGTTTTTTGCTGGTTGGAACAAAGGTCACCGGAAGGAGTTACTCGTTGGACACATAAGGACCCGGTCTCGGTCTCACTCTCTCTCTCTCTTTTTTATTCCTTTTCTCCCACTATAGACATGTGTGCCCTTGAAGTGCAGAGGTGTTCTTTGCTGGTTGGAAAAAGGGTCACCAGAGGAAGGGGATACTCACTGGACAGATTAGGACCTGGTATTGTTCTCTAATCTCTCCCTCTCACCATAGACATGTAGATGCGTTCTTCGCTGGTTGGAAGAAAGGTCACCGGAAGGAGATACTCGCTGGACACATAAGGACCCGGTCTCTCTCTCTTTCTATTTTTTGTATTCCTTTGCTCTCACTATAGACATGTGTGCCCTCAAAGTGCAGAAGCATTCTGAGCTGGTTGGAAAAAGGTCACCAGAAGAAGAATATACCCACTGGACAGATTAGGACCTGGTATTGCTCTCTATCCCTCTCCCTCTCACCATACACATGTGGGTGCCCTCAAAGTGCAGATGCGTTTTTCGCAGGTTGGAAGAAAGGTCACTGGAAGGAGATACTCGCTGGACACATAAGGACCCGGTCTCGCTCTCTCTATCTCTTTTTTATTCCTTTTCGCTCACTATAGACACGTGCCCTCGAAGTGCAGATATATTCTTCACTGGTTGGGAAAAGGTCACTGGAAGAAGATACCCACTGGACAGATTCGGACCTGGTCTAGCTCTCTCTCCCTCTCACCATAGACATATGCGTGCCCTCGAAGTGCAGATATGTTCTTCACTGGTTGGAAAAAGGTCACTGGAAGAAGATACCCACTGGACAGATTCGGACCTGGTCTAGCTCTCTCTCCCTCTCCCTTTTTTTTGTTATTCCTTCTCTCTCAATATAGACATGTGTGCCCACGAAGTGCAGATGCATGCAGATGCATTCTGAATTGGTTGGAAAAAAGTAATAAGAAGAAGGAGATACCCTCTGGACAGATTAGGACCTGGTATCGCTCTCCCTTTTTTTTTTTTTTTATACCTTTCTCACTATAGACATGTGTGCCCTCGAAGTGCACAAGGGTTCTTCGCTGGTTGGAAAAAGGTCACCAGAAGAAGAATATACCCACTGGACAGATTAGGACCTGGTATTGCTCTCTATCCCTCTCATCATATACATGTGGGATTCCCTCGAAGTGCAGATGCGACCTTGGAAGAAAGGTCACCATGAGAAGGAGATACTCGCTGGACACATAAGGACCCGGTCTTGCTCTCTCTCTTTTTTTTATTTCCTTTTCTCTCACTATAGACATGTGTGCCCTCGAAGTGCAGATGCTTTCTTCGCTGGTTGGAAAAAGGGTCCCCAGAAGAAGGAGATACTCAATGGACAGATTAGGACCTGGTCTTGCTCTCTCTCCCTCTCTCTCTTTTTTTTCTTCTTTCTCACTATAGACTTGTGTGCCCTCAAAGTGCAGAAGCATTCTGAGCTGGTTGGAAAAAGGTCACCAGAAGAAGAATATACCCACTGGACAGATTAGGACCTGGTATTGCTCTCTATCCCTCTCACCATACACATGTGGGTGCGCTCGAAGTGCAGATGCGTTTTTTGCTGGTTGGAACAAAGGTCACCGGAAGGAGTTACTCGTTGGACACATAAGGACCCGGTCTCGCTCTCTCTCTCTCTTTTTTTTTATTCCTTTTCTCCCACTATAGACATGTGTGCCCTTGAAGTGCAGAGGTGTTCTTTGCTGGTTGGAAAAAGGGTCACCAGAGGAAGGGGATACTCACTGGACAGATTAGGACCTGGTATTGTTCTCTAATCTCTCCCTCTCACCATAGACATGTAGATGCGTTCTTCGCTGGTTGGAAGAAAGGTCACCGGAAGGAGATACTCGCTGGACACATAAGGACCCGGTCTCTCTCTTTCTATTTTTTGTATTCCTTTGCTCTCACTATAGACATGTGTGCCCTCAAAGTGCAGAAGCATTCTGAGCTGGTTGGAAAAAGGTCACCAGAAGAAGAATATACCCACTGGACAGATTAGGACCTGGTATTGCTCTCTATCCCTCTCCCTCTCACCATACACATGTGGGTGCCCTCAAAGTGCAGATGCGTTTTTCGCAGGTTGGAAGAAAGGTCACTGGAAGGAGATACTCGCTGGACACATAAGGACCCGGTCTCGCTCTATCTCTTTTTTATTCCTTTTCGCTCACTATAGACACGTGCCCTCGAAGTGCAGATATGTTCTTCACTGGTTGGGAAAAGGTCACTGGAAGAAGATACCCACTGGACAGATTCGGACCTGGTCTAGCTCTCTCTCCCTCTCACCATAGACATATGCGTGCCCTCGAAGTGCAGATATGTTCTTCACTGGTTGGAAAAAGGTCACTGGAAGAAGATACCCACTGGACAGATTCGGACCTGGTCTAGCTCTCTCTCCCTCTCCCTTTTTTTTGTTATTCCTTCTCTCTCAATATAGACATGTGTGCCCACGAAGTGCAGATGCATGCAGATGCATTCTGAATTGGTTGGAAAAAAGTAATAAGAAGAAGGAGATACCCTCTGGACAGATTAGGACCTGGTATCGCTCTCCCTTTTTTTTTTTTTTATACCTTTCTCACTATAGACATGTGTGCCCTCGAAGTGCACAAGGGTTCTTCGCTGGTTGGAAAAAGGTCACCAGAAGAAGAATATACCCACTGGACAGATTAGGACCTGGTATTGCTCTCTATCCCTCTCATCATATACATGTGGGATTCCCTCGAAGTGCAGATGCGACCTTGGAAGAAAGGTCACCATGAGAAGGAGATACTCGCTGGACACATAAGGACCCGGTCTTGCTCTCTCTCTTTTTTTTATTTCCTTTTCTCTCACTATAGACATGTGTGCCCTCGAAGTGCAGATGCTTTCTTCGCTGGTTGGAAAAAGGGTCCCCAGAAGAAGGAGATACTCAATGGACAGATTAGGACCTGGTCTTGCTCTCTCTCCCTCTCTCTCTTTTTTTTCTTCTTTCTCACTATAGACTTGTGTGCCCTCAAAGTGCAGAAGCATTCTGAGCTGGTTGGAAAAAGGTCACCAGAAGAAGAATATACCCACTGGACAGATTAGGACCTGGTATTGCTCTCTATCCCTCTCACCATACACATGTGGGTGCCCTTGAAGTGCAGATGCATTTTTCGCTGGTTGGAACAAAGGTGGCCGGAAGAAGCAGATACTTGCTGGACACATAAGGACCAGGTCTCTCTCTATCTCTCTCTTTTTTATTACTTTTCTCTCACTATAGACATGTGTGCCCTCAAAGTGCAGATGCTTTCTTCGCTGGATGGAAAAAGGGTCACCAGAAGAAGGAAATACTCACTGGACAGATTAGGACCTGGTCTTCCTCTCTCTCTCTCTCTCTCTCTCTTTTTTTCTTTTCTTCTTTCTCACTATAGACATGTGTGCCCTCGAAGTGCAGAAGCATTCTGAGCTGGTTAGAAAAAGGTCATCCGAAGAAGGAGATACCCACAGGACAGATTAGAACCTGGTCTTGCTCTCTATCCCTCTCCGTCTCACCATAGACATATGCATTCCCTTGAAGTGCAGATACATTCTTCGCTGGTTGGAAAAAGGTCACTGGAAGAAGATACTCGCAGGACACATAAGGACCCGGTCTCGCTCTCTCTCCCTTTCTTTTTTTTTTTTATTCCTTTCTCACTATAGACATGTGTGCCCCAGAAGCATTCTGAGCTGGTTGGAAAAAGGTCACCAGAAGAAGAATATACCCACTGGACAGATTAGAACCTGGTATTGCTCTCTATCCCTCTCCTCATACACATGTGGGTGCGCTCGAAGTGCAGATGCGTTTTTTGCTGGTTGGAAAGGTCACCGGAAGGAGTTACTCGTTGGACACATAAGGACCCGGTTTCGGTCTCTCTCTCTCTCTTTTTTTTATTCCTTTTCTCCCACTATAGACATGTGTGCCCTTGAAGTGCAGAGGTGTTCTTTGCTGGTTGGAAAAAGGGTCACCAGAGGAAGGGGATACTCACTGGACAGATTAGGACCTGGTATTGTTCTCTAATCTCTCCCTCTCACCATAGACATGTAGATGCATTCTTCGCTGGTTGGAAGAAAGGTCACCGGAAGGAGATACTCGCTGGACACATAAGGGCCCGGTCTCTCTCTCTTTCTATTTTTTGTATTCCTTTGCTCTCACTATAGACATGTGTGCCCTCAAAGTGCAGAAGCATTCTGAGCTGGTTGGAAAAAGGTCACCAGAAGAAGAATATACCCACTGGACAGATTAGGACCTGTTATTGCTCTCTATCCCTCTCCCTCTCACTATACACATGTGGGTGCCCTCAAAGTGCAGATGCGTTTTTCACAGGTTAATAGAAAGGTCACCGGAAGGAGATACTCGCTGGACACATAAGGACCCGGTCTCGCTCTCTCTCTCTTTTTTATTCCTTTTCTCTTACTATAGACACGTGCCCTCGAAGTGCAGATATGTTCCTCACTGGTTGGAAAAAGGTCACTGGAAGAAGATACCCACTGCACAGATTCGGACCTGGTCTAGCTCTCTCTCCCTCTCCCCATAGACATATGCGTGCCCTCGAAGTGCAGATATGTTCTTCACTGGTTGGAAAAAGGTCACTGGAAGAAGATACCCACTGGACAGATTCGGACCTGGTCTAGCTCTCTCTCCCTCTCCCTTTTTTTTTGTTATTTCTTCTCTCTCAATATAGACATGTATGCCCACGAAGTGCAGATGCATGCAGATGCATTCTGAATTGGTTGGAAAAAAGTAATAAGAAGAAGGAGATACCCTCTGGACAGATTAGGACCTGGTATCGCTCTCCCTTTTTTTTTTTTTTATACCTTTCTCACTATACACATGTGTGCCCTCGAAGTGCACATGCATTCTTCGCTGGTTGGAAAAAGGTCACCAGAAGAAGAATATACCCACTGGACAGATTAGGACCTGGTATTGCTCTCTATCCCTCTCATCATACACATGTGGGATTCCCTCGAAGTGCAGATGTGACCTTGGAAGAAAGGTCACCGTGAGAAGGAGATACTCGCTGGACACATAAGGACCCGGTCTTGCTCTCTCTCTTTTTTTTATTTCCTTTTCTCTCACTATAGACATGTGTGCCCTCAAAGTGCAGATGCTTTCTTCGCTGGTTGGAAAAAGGGTCCCCAGAAGAAGGAGATACTCAATGGACAGATTAGGACCTGGTCTTGCTCTCTCTCCCTCTCTCTCTTTTTTTCTTCTTTCTCACTATAGACTTGTGTGCCCTCAAAGTGCAGAAGCATTCTGAGCTGGTTGGAAAAAGGTCACCAGAAGAAGACATGTGTGCCCTCAAAGTGCAGATGCTTTCTTCGCTGGATGGAAAAAGGGTCACCAGAAGAAGGAAATACTCACTGGACAGATTAGGACCTGGTCTTCCTCTCTCTCTCTCTCTCTCTCTCTCTCTCTCTCTTTTTTCTTTTCTTCTTTCTCACTATAGACATGTGTGCCCTCGAAGTGCAGAAGCATTCTGAGCTGGTTAGAAAAAGGTCATCCGAAGAAGGAGATACCCACAGGACAGATTAGAACCTGGACTTGCTCTCTATCCCTCTCCGTCTCACCATAGACATATGCATTCCCTTGAAGTGCAGATACATTCTTCGCTGGTTGGTAAAAGGTCACTGGAAGAAGATACTCGCAGGACACATAAGGACCCGGTCTTGCTCTCTCTCTTTTTTTTTTATTTCCTTTTCTCTCACTATAGACATGTGTGCCCTCAAAGTGCAGATGCTTTCTTCGCTGGTTGGAAACAGGGTCCCCAGAAGAAGGAGATACTCAATGGACAGATTAGGACCTGGTCTTGCTCTCTCTCCCTCTCTCTCTTTTTTTCTTCTTTCTCACTATAGACTTGTGTGCCCTCAAAGTGCAGAAGCATTCTGAGCTGGTTGGAAAAAGGTCACCAGAAGAAGACATGTGTGCCCTCAAAGTGCAGATGCTTTCTTCGCTGGATGGAAAAAGGGTCACCAGAAGAAGGAAATACTCACTGGACAGATTAGGACCTGGTCTTCCTCTCTCTCTCTCTCTCTCTCTCTTTTTTCTTTTCTTCTTTCTCACTATAGACATGTGTGCCCTCGAAGTGCAGAAGCATTCTGAGCTGGTTAGAAAATGGTCATCCGAAGAAGGAGATACCCACAGGACAGATTAGAACCTGGACTTGCTCTCTATCCCTCTCCGTCTCACCATAGACATATGCATTCCCTTGAAGTGCAGATACATTCTTCGCTGGTTGGTAAAAGGTCACTGGAAGAAGATACTCGCAGGACACATAAGGACCCGGTCTCGCTCTCTCTCCCTTTCTTTTTTTTTTTATTCCTTTCTCACTATAGACATGTGTGCCCCAGAAGCATTCTGAGCTGGTTGGAAAAAGGTCACCAGAAGAAGAATATACCCACTGGACAGATTAGAACCTGGTATTGCTCTCTATCCCTCTCCTCATACACATGTGGGTGCGCTCGAAGTGCAGATGCGTTTTTTGCTGGTTGGAACAAAGGTCACCGGAAGGAGTTACTCGTTGGACACATAAGGACCCGGTCTCGGTCTCTCTCTCTCTTTTTTTTATTCCTTTTCTCCCACTATAGACATGTGTGCCCTTGAAGTGCAGAGGTGTTCTTTGCTGGTTGGAAAAAGGGTCACCAGAGGAAGGGGATACTCACTGGACAGATTAGGACCTGGTATTGTTCTCTAATCTCTCCCTCTCACCATAGACATGTAGATGCGTTCTTCGCTGGTTGGAAGAAAGGTCACCGGAAGGAGATACTCGCTGGACACATAAGGGCCCGGTCTCTCTCTCTTTCTATTTTTTGTATTCCTTTGCTCTCACTATAGACATGTGTGCCCTCAAAGTGCAGAAGCATTCTGAGCTGGTTGGAAAAAGGTCACCAGAAGAAGAATATACCCACTGGACAGATTAGGACCTGTTATTGCTCTCTATCCCTCTCCCTCTCACTATACACATGTGGGTGCCCTCAAAGTGCAGATGCGTTTTTCACAGGTTAATAGAAAGGTCACCGGAAGGAGATACTCGCTGGACACATAAGGACCCGGTCTCGCTCTCTCTCTCTTTTTTATTCCTTTTCTCTCACTATAGACACGTGCCCTCGAAGTGCAGATATGTTCTTCACTGGTTGGAAAAAGGTCACTGGAAGAAGATACCCACTGGACAGATTCGGACCTGGTCTAGCTCTCTCTCCCTCTCCCTTTTTTTTGTTATTTCTTCTCTCTCAATATAGACATGTGTGCCCACGAAGTGCAGATGCATGCAGATGCATTCTGAATTGGTTGGAAAAATGTAATAAGAAGAAGGAGATACCCTCTGGACAGATTAGGACCTGGTATCGCTCTCCCTTTCTTTTTTTTTTATACCTTTCTCACTATAGACATGTTCTTCGCTGGTTGGAAAAAGGTCACCAGAAGAAGAATATACCCACTGGACAGATTAGGACCTGGTATTGCTCTCTATCCCTCTCATCATATACATGTGGGATTCCCTCGAAGTGCAGATGCGACCTTGGAAGAAAGGTCACCGTGAGAAGGAGATACTCGCTGGACACATAAGGACCCGGTCTTGCTCTCTCTCTTTTTTTTAATTTCTTTTCTCTCACTATAGACATGTGTGCCCTCGAAGTGCAGATGCTTTCTTCGCTGGTTGGAAAAAGGGTCCCCAGAAGAAGGAGATACTCACTGGACAGATTAGGACCTGGTCTTGCTCTCTCTCTCTTTTGTTTTCTTCTTTCTCACTATAGACTTGTGTGCCCTCAAAGTGCAGAAGCATTCTGAGCTGGTTGGAAAAAGGTCACCAGAAGAAGAATATACCCACTGGACAGATTAGGACCTGGTATTGCTCTCTATCCCTCTCACCATACACATGTGGGTGCCCTTGAAGTGCAGATGCATTTTTCGCTGGTTGGAACAAAGGTGGCCGGAAGAAGCAGATACTTGCTGGACACATAAGGACCAGGTCTCTCTCTATCTCTCTCCTTTTTATTACTTTTTTCTCACTATAGACATGTGTGCCCACAAAGTGCAGATGCTTTCTTCGCTGGATGGAAAAAGGGTCACCAGAAGAAGGAAATACTCACTGGACAGATTAGGACCTGGTCTTGCTCTCTCTCTCTCTTTTTTCTTTTCTTCTTTCTCACTATAGACATGTGTGCCCTCGAAGTGCAGAAGCATTCTGAGCTGGTTAGAAAAAGGTCATCCGAAGAAGGAGATACCCACAGGACAGATTAGAACCTGGTCTTGCTCTCTATCCCTCTCCGTCTCACCATAGACATATGCATTCCCTTGAAGTGCAGATACATTCTTCGCTGGTTGGTAAAAGGTCACTGGAAGAAGATACTCGCAGGACACATAAGGACCCGGTCTTGCTCTCTCTCTTTTTTTTATTTCCTTTTCTCTCACTATAGACATGTGTTCCCTCGAAGTGCACATGCATTCTTCGCTGGTTGGAAAAAGGTCACCAGAAGAAGAATATACCCACTGGACAGATTAGGACCTGGTATTGCTCTCTATCCCTCTCATCATATACATGTGGGATTCCCTCGAAGTGCAGATGCGACCTTGGAAGAAAGGTCACCGTGAGAAGGAGATACTCGCTGGACACATAAGGACCCGGTCTTGCTCTCTCTCTTTTTTTTAATTTCTTTTCTCTCACTATAGACATGTGTGCCCTCGAAGTGCAGATGCTTTCTTCGCTGGTTGGAAAAAGGGTCCCCAGAAGAAGGAGATACTCACTGGACAGATTAGGACCTGGTCTTGCTCTCTCTCTCTTTTGTTTTCTTCTTTCTCACTATAGACTTGTGTGCCCTCAAAGTGCAGAAGCATTCTGAGCTGGTTGGAAAAAGGTCACCAGAAGAAGAATATACCCACTGGACAGATTAGGACCTGGTATTGCTCTCTATCCCTCTCACCATACACATGTGGGTGCCCTTGAAGTGCAGATGCATTTTTCGCTGGTTGGAACAAAGGTGGCCGGAAGAAGCAGATACTTGCTGGACACATAAGGACCAGGTCTCTCTCTATCTCTCTCCTTTTTATTACTTTTTTCTCACTATAGACATGTGTGCCCACAAAGTGCAGATGCTTTCTTCGCTGGATGGAAAAAGGGTCACCAGAAGAAGGAAATACTCACTGGACAGATTAGGACCTGGTCTTGCTCTCTCTCTCTCTTTTTTCTTTTCTTCTTTCTCACTATAGACATGTGTGCCCTCGAAGTGCAGAAGCATTCTGAGCTGGTTAGAAAAAGGTCATCCGAAGAAGGAGATACCCACAGGACAGATTAGAACCTGGTCTTGCTCTCTATCCCTCTCCGTCTCACCATAGACATATGCATTCCCTTGAAGTGCAGATACATTCTTCGCTTGTTGGAAAAAGGTCACTGGAAGAAGAAGATACTCGCAGGACACATAAGGACCCGGTCTCGCTCTCTCTCCCTTTCTTTTTTTTTTTTATTCCTTTCTCACTATAGACATGTGTGCCCCAGAAGCATTCTGAGCTGGTTGGAAAAAGGTCACCAGAAGAAGAATATACCCACTGGACAGATTAGAACCTGGTATTGCTCTCTATCCCTCTCCTCATACACATGTGGGTGCGCTCGAAGTGCAGATGCGTTTTTTGCTGGTTGGAACAAAGGTCACCGGAAGGAGTTACTCGTTGGACCCGGTCTCGCTCTCTCTCTCTCTTTTTTTTATTCCTTTTCTCCCACTATAGACATGTGTGCCCTTGAAGTGCAGAGGTGTTCTTTGCTGGATGGAAAAAGGGTCACCAGAGGAAGGGGATACTCACTGGACAGATTAGGACCTGGTATTGTTCTCTAATCTCTCCCTCTCACCATAGACATGTAGATGCGTTCTTCGCTGGTTGGAAGAAAGGTCACCGGAAGGAGATACTCGCTGGACACATAAGGACCCGGTCTCTCTCTCTTTCTATTTTTTGTATTCCTTTGCTCTCACTATAGACATGTGTGCCCTCAAAGTGCAGAAGCATTCTGAGCTGGTTGGAAAAAGGTCACCAGAAGAAGAATATACCCACTGGACAGATTAGGACCTGGTATTGCTCTCTATCCCTCTCCCTCTCACCATACACATGTGGGTGCCCTCAAAGTGCAGATGCGTTTTTCGCAGGTTGGAAGAAAGGTCACTGGAAGGAGATACTCGCTGGACACATAAGGACCCGGTCTCGCTCTCTCTATCTCTTTTTTATTCCTTTTCTCTCACTATAGACACGTGCCCTCGAAGTGCAGATATGTTCTTCACTGGTTGGGAAAAGGTCACTGGAAGAAGATACCCACTGGACAGATTCGGACCTGGTCTAGCTCTCTCTCCCTCTCACCATAGACATATGCGTGCCCTCGAAGTGCAGATATGTTCTTCACTGGTTGGAAAAAGGTCACTGGAAGAAGATACCCACTGGACAGATTCGGACCTGGTCTAGCTCTCTCTCCCTCTCCCTTTTTTTTGTTATTCCTTCTCTCTCAATATAGACATGTGTGCCCACGAAGTGCAGATGCATGCAGATGCATTCTGAATTGGTTGGAAAAAAGTAATAAGAAGAAGGAGATACCCTCTGGACAGATTAGGACCTGGTATCGCTCTCCCTTTTTTTTTTTTTTTATACCTTTCTCACTATAGACATGTGTGCCCTCGAAGTGCACAAGGGTTCTTCGCTGGTTGGAAAAAGGTCACCAGAAGAAGAATATACCCACTGGACAGATTAGGACCTGGTATTGCTCTCTATCCCTCTCATCATATACATGTGGGATTCCCTCGAAGTGCAGATGCGACCTTGGAATAAAGGTCACCATGAGAAGGAGATACTCGCTGGACACATAAGGACCCGGTCTTGCTCTCTCTCTTTTTTTTATTTCCTTTTCTCTCACTATAGACATGTGTGCCCTCAAAGTGCAGATGCTTTCTTCGCTGGTTGGAAAAAGGGTCCCCAGAAGAAGCAGATACTCAATGGACAGATTAGGACCTGGTCTTGCTCTCTCTCCCTCTCTCTCTTTTTTTTCTTCTTTCTCGCTATAGACTTGTGTGCCCTCAAAGTGCAGAAGCATTCTGAGCTGGTTGGAAAAAGGTCACCAGAAGAAGAATATACCCACTGGACAGATTAGGACCTGGTATTGCTCTCTATCCCTCTCACCATACACATGTGGGTGCCCTTGAAGTGCAGATGCATTTTTCGCTGGTTGGAACAAAGGTGGCCGGAAGAAGCAGATACTTGCTGGACACATAAGGACCAGGTCTCTCTCTATCTCTCTCTTTTTTATTACTTTTCTCTCACTATAGACATGTGTGCCCTCAAAGTGCAGATGCTTTCTTCGCTGGATGGAAAAAGGGTCACCAGAAGAAGGAAATACTCACTGGACAGATTAGGACCTGGTCTTGCTCTCTCTCTCTTTTTTTTTTTTTTTTTTTCTTTCTCACTATAGACATGTGTGCCCTCGAAGTGCAGAAGCATTCTGAGCTGGTTGGAAAAAGGTCATCCGAAGAAGGAGATACCCACAGGACAGATTAGAACATGGTCTTGCTCTCTATCCCTCTCCGTCTCACCATAGACATATGCATGCCCTTGAAGTGCAGATACATTCTTCGCTGGTTGGAAAAAGGTCACTGGAAGAAGATACTCGCAGGACACATAAGGACCCGGTCTCGCTCTCTCTCCCTTTCTTTTTTTTTTATTCCTTTCTCACTATAGACATGTGTGCCCCAGAAGCATTCTGAGCTGGTTGGAAACAGGTCACCAGAAGAAGAATATACCCACTGGACAGATTAGAACCTGGTATTGCTCTCTATCCCTCTCCTCATACACATGTGGGTGCGCTCGAAGTGCAGATGCGTGTTTTGCTGGTTGGAACAAAGGTCACCGGAAGGAGTTACTCGTTGGACACATAAGGACCCGGTCTCGGTCTCGCTCTCTCTCTTTTTTTTATTCCTTTTCTCCCACTATAGACATGTGTGCCCTTGAAGTGCAGAGGTGTTCTTTGCTGGTTGGAAAAAGGGTCACCAGAGGAAGGGAATACTCACTGGACAGATTAGGACCTGGTATTGTTCTCTAATCTCTCCCTCTCACCATAGACATGTAGATGCGTTCTTCGCTGGTTGGAAGAAAGGTCACCAGAAAGAGATACTCGCTGGACACATAAGGACCCGGTCTCTCTCTCTTTCTATTTTTTGTATTCCTTTGCTCTCACTATAGACATGTGTGCCCTCAAAGTGCAGAAGCATTCTGAGCTGGTTGGAAAAAGGTCACCAAAAGAAGAATATACCCACTGGACAGATTAGGACCTGGTATTGCTCTCTATCCCTCTCCCTCTCACCATACACATGTGGGTGCCCTCAAAGTGCAGATGCGTTTTTCGCAGGTTGGAAGAAAGGTCACCGGAAGGAGATACTCGCTGGACACATAAGGACCCGGTCTCGCTCTCTCTCTCTCTTTTTTATTCCTTTTCTCTCACTATAGACACATGCCCTCGAAGTGCAGATATGTTCTTCACTGGTTGGAAAAAGGTCACTGGAAGAAAATACCCACTGGACAGATTCGGACCTGGTCTAGCTCTCTCTCCCTCTCCCTCTCACAATAGACATATGCGTGCCCTCGAAGTGCAGATATGTTCTTCACTGGTTGGAAAAAGGTCACTGGAAGAAGATACCCACTGGACAGATTCGGACCTGGTCTAGCTCTCTCTCCCTCTCCCTTTTTTTGTTATTCCTTCTCTCTCAATATAGACATGTGTGCCCACGAAGTGCAGATGCATGCAGATGCATTCTGAATTGGTTGGAAAAATGTAATAAGAAGAAGGAGATACCCTCTGGACAGATTAGGACCTGGTATCGCTCTCCCTTTCTTTCTTTTTTAATACCTTTCTCACTATAGACATGTTCTTCGCTGGTTGGAAAAAGGTCACCAGAAGAAGAATATACCCACTGGACAGATTAGGACCTGGTATTGCTCTCTATCCCTCTCAACATATACATGTGGGATTCCCTCGAAGTGCAGATGCGACCTTGGAAGAAAGGTCACCGTGAGAAGGAGATACTCGCTGGACACATAAGGACCCGGTCTTGCTCTCTCTCTTTTTTTTATTTCCTTTTCTCTCACTATAGACATGTGTGCCCTCGAAGTGCACATGCATTCTTCGCTGGTTGGAAAAAGGTCACCAGAAGAAGAATATACCCACTGGACAGATTAGGACCTGGTATTGCTCTCTATCCCTCTCATCATATACATGTGGGATTCCCTCGAAGTGCAGATGCGACCTTGGAAGAAAGGTCACCGTGAGAAGGAGATACTCGCTGGACACATAAGGACCCGGTCTTGCTCTCTCTCTTTTTTTTAATTTCTTTTCTCTCACTATAGACATGTGTGCCCTCGAAGTGCAGATGCTTTCTTCGCTGGTTGGAAAAAGGGTCCCCAGAAGAAAGAGATACTCACTGGACAGATTAGGACCTGGTCTTGCTCTCTCTCTCTTTTTTTTTCTTCTTTCTCACTATAGACTTGTGTGCCCTCAAAGTGCAGAAGCATTCTGAGCTGGTTGGAAAAAGGTCACCAGAAGAAGAATATACCCACTGGACAGATTAGGACCTGGTATTGCTCTCTATCCCTCTCACCATACACATGTGGGTGCCCTTGAAGTGCAGATGCATTTTTCGCTGGTTGGAACAAAGGTGGCCGGAAGAAGCAGATACTTGCTGGACACATAAGGACCAGGTCTCTCTCTATCTCTCTCTTTTTTATTACTTTTTTCTCACTATAGACATGTGTGCCCTCAAAGTGCAGATGCTTTCTTCGCTGGATGGAAAAAGGGTCACCAGAAGAAGGAAATACTCACTGGACAGATTAGGACCTGGTCTTGCTCTCTCTCTCTCTTTTTTCTTTTCTTCTTTCTCACTATAGACATGTGTGCCCTCGAAGTGCAGAAGCATTCTGAGCTGGTTAGAAAAAGGTCATCCGAAGAAGGAGATACCCACAGGACAGATTAGAACCTGGTCTTGCTCTCTATCCCTCTCCGTCTCACCATAGACATATGCATTCCCTTGAAGTGCAGATACATTCTTCACTTGTTGGAAAAAGGTCACTGGAAGAAGAAGATACTCGCAGGACACATAAGGACCCGGTCTCGCTCTCTCTCCCTTTCTTTTTTTTTTTTATTCCTTTCTCACTATAGACATGTGTGCCCCAGAAGCATTCTGAGCTGGTTGGAAAAAGGTCACCAGAAGAAGAATATACCCACTGGACAGATTAGAACCTGGTATTGCTCTCTATCCCTCTCCTCATACACATGTGGGTGCGCTCGAAGTGCAGATGCGTTTTTTGCTGGATGGAACAAAGGTCACCGGAAGGAGTTACTCGTTGGACACATAAGGACCCGGTCTCGGTCTCGCTCTCTCTCTCTCTTTTTTTTATTCCTTTTCTCCAACTATAGACATGTGTGCCCTTGAAGTGCAGAGGTGTTCTTTGCTGGTTGGAAAAAGGGTCAGCAGAGGAAGGGGATACTCACTGGACAGATTAGGACCTGGTATTGTTCTCTAATCTCTCCCTCTCACCATAGACATGTAGATGCGTTCGTGCCCTCGTGTGTGTGTGCCCACGAAGTGCAGATGCATTCAGATGCATTCTGAATTGGTTGGAAAAAAGTAATAAGAAGAAGGAGATACCCTCTGGACAGATTAGGACCTGGTATCGCTCTCCCTTTTTTTTTTTTTTATACCTTTCTCACTATAGACATGTGTGCCCTCGAAGTGCACAAGGGTTCTTCGCTGGTTGGAAAAAGGTCACCAGAAGAAGAATATACCCACTGGACAGATTAGGACCTGGTATTGCTCTCTATCCCTCTCATCATATACATGTGGGATTCCCTCGAAGTGCAGATGCGACCTTGGAAGAAAGGTCACCATGAGAAGGAGATACTCGCTGGACACATAAGGACCCGGTCTTGCTCTCTCTCTTTTTTTAATTTCCTTTTCTCTCACTATAGACATGTGTGCCCTCGAAGTGCAGATGCTTTCTTCGCTGGTTGGAAAAAGGGTCCCCAGAAGAAGGAGATACTCAATGGACAGATTAGGACCTGGTCTTGCTCTCTCTCCCTCTCTCTCTTTTTTTTCTTCTTTCTCACTATAGACTTGTGTGCCCTCAAAGTGCAGAAGCATTCTGAGCTGGTTGGAAAAAGGTCACCAGAAGAAGAATATACCCACTGGACAGATTAGGACCTGGTATTGCTCTCTATCCCTCTCACCATACACATGTGGGTGCCCTTGAAGTGCAGATGCATTTTTCGCTGGTTGGAACAAAGGTGGCCGGAAGAAGCAGATACTTGCTGGACACATAAGGACCAGGTCTCTCTCTATCTCTCTCTTTTTTATTACTTTTCTCTCACTATAGACATGTGTGCCCTCAAAGTGCAGATGCTTTCTTCGCTGGATGGAAAAAGGGTCACCAGAAGAAGGAAATACTCACTGGACAGATTAGGACCTGGTCTTCCTCTCTCTCTCTCTCTCTCTCTCTCTCTCTTTTTTCTTTTCTTCTTTCTCACTATAGACATGTGTGCCCTCGAAGTGCAGAAGCATTCTGAGCTGGTTAGAAAAAGGTCATCCGAAGAAGGAGATACCCACAGGACAGATTAGAACCTGGTCTTGCTCTCTATCCCTCTCCGTCTCACCATAGACATATGCATTCCCTTGAAGTGCAGATACATTCTTCGCTGGTTGGAAAAAGGTCACTGGAAGAAGAAGATACTCGCAGGACACATAAGGACCCGGTCTCGCTCTCTCTCCCTTTCTTTTTTTTTTTTATTCCTTTCTCACTATAGACATGTGTGCCCCAGAAGCATTCTGAGCTGGTTGGTAAAAGGTCACCAGAAGAAGAATATACCCACTGGACAGATTAGAACCTGGTATTGCTCTCTATCCCTCTCCTCATACACATGTGGGTGCGCTCGAAGTGCAGATGCGTTTTTTGCTGGTTGGAACAAAGGTCACCGGAAGGAGTTACTCGTTGGACACATAAGGACCCGGTCTCGGTCTCTCTCTCTCTCTTTTTTTTATTCCTTTTCTCCCACTATAGACATGTGTGCCCTTGAAGTGCAGAGGTGTTCTTTGCTGGTTGGAAAAAGGGTCACCAGAGGAAGGGGATACTCACTGGACAGATTAGGACCTGGTATTGTTCTCTAATCTCTCCCTCTCACCATAGACATGTAGATGCGTTCTTCGCTGGTTGGAAGAAAGGTCACCGGAAGGAGATACTCGCTGGAGACATAAGGGCCCGGTCTCTCTCTCTTTCTATTTTTTGTATTCCTTTGCTCTCACTATAGACATGTGTGCCCTCAAAGTGCAGAAGCATTCTGAGCTGGTTGGAAAAAGGTCACCAGAAGAAGAATATACCCACTGGACAGATTAGGACCTGGTATTGCTCTCTATCCCTCTCCCTCTCACCATACACATGTGGGTGCCCTCAAAGTGCAGATGCGTTTTTCGCAGGTTGGAAGAAAGGTCACCGGAAGGAGATACTCGCTGGACACATAAGGACCCGGTCTCGCTCTCTCTCTCTCTTTTTTATTCCTTTTCTCTCACTATAGACACATGCCCTCGAAGTGCAGATATGTTCTTCACTGGTTGGAAAAAGGTCACTGGAAGAAAATACCCACTGGACAGATTCGGACCTGGTCTAGCTCTCTCTCCCTCTCCCTCTCACCATAGACATATGCGTGCCCTCGAAGTGCAGATATGTTCTTCACTGGTTGGAAAAAGGTCACTGGAAGAAGATACCCACTGGACAGATTCGGACCTGGTCTAGCTCTCTCTCCCTCTCCCTTTTTTTTGTTATTTCTTCTCTCTCAATATAGACATGTGTGCCCACGAAGTGCAGATGCATGCAGATGCATTCTGAATTGGTTGGAAAAATGTAATAAGAAGGAGATACCCTCTGGACAGATTAGGACCTGGTATCGCTCTCCCTTTCTTTTTTTTATACCTTTCTCACTATACACATGTGTGCCCTCGAAGTGCACATGCATTCTTCGCTGGTTGGAAAAAGGTCACCAGAAGAAGAATATACCCACTGGACAGATTAGGACCTGGTATTGCTCTCTATCCCTCTCATCATACACATGTGGGATTCCCTCGAAGTGCAGATGTGACCTTGGAAGAAAGGTCACCGTGAGAAGGAGATACTCGCTGGACACATAAGGACCTGGTTTCCCTCTCTCTCTCTTTTTTTTATTTCCTTTTCTCTCACTATAGACATGTGTGCCCTCAAAGTGCAGATGCTTTCTTCGCTGGATGGAAAAAGGGTCACCAGAAGAAGGAAATACTCACTGGACAGATTAGGACCTGGTCTTGCTCTCTCTCTCTTTTTTTTTTTTTTCTTTCTCACTATAGACATGTGTGCCCTCGAAGTGCAGAAGCATTCTGAGCTGGTTAGAAAAAGGTCATCCGAAGAAGGAGATACCCACAGGACAGATTAGAACATGGTCTTGCTCTCTATCCCTCTCCGTCTCACCATAGACATATGCATGCCCTTGAAGTGCAGATACATTCTTCGCTGGTTGGAAAAAGGTCACTGGAAGAAGATACTCGCAGGACACATAAGGACCCGGTCTCGCTCTCTCTCCCTTTCTTTTTTTTTTTATTCCTTTCTCACTATAGACATGTGTGCCCCAGAAGCATTCTGAGCTGGTTGGAAACAGGTCACCAGAAGAAGAATATACCCACTGGACAGATTAGAACCTGGTATTGCTCTCTATCCCTCTCCTCATACACATGTGGGTGCGCTCGAAGTGCAGATGCGTGTTTTGCTGGTTGGAACAAAGGTCACCGGAAGGAGTTACTCGTTGGACACATAAGGACCCGGTCTCGGTCTCGCTCTCTCTCTTTTTTTTATTCCTTTTCTCCCACTATAGACATGTGTGCCCTTGAAGTGCAGAGGTGTTCTTTGCTGGTTGGAAAAAGGGTCACCAGAGGAAGGGAATACTCACTGGACAGATTAGGACCTGGTATTGTTCTCTAATCTCTCCCTCTCACCATAGACATGTAGATGCGTTCTTCGCTGGTTGGAAGAAAGGTCACCAGAAAGAGATACTCGCTGGACACATAAGGACCCGGTCTCTCTCTCTTTCTATTTTTTGTATTCCTTTGCTCTCACTATAGACATGTGTGCCCTCAAAGTGCAGAAGCATTCTGAGCTGGTTGGAAAAAGGTCACCAGAAGAAGAATATACCCACTGGACAGATTAGGACCTGGTATTGCTCTCTATCCCTCTCCCTCTCACCATACACATGTGGGTGCCCTCAAAGTGCAGATGCGTTTTTCACAGGTTGGAAGAAAGGTCACCGGAAGGAGATACTCGCTGGACACATAAGGACCCGGTCTCGCTCTCTCTCTCTCTTTTTTATTCCTTTTCTCTCACTATAGACACATGCCTTCGAAGTGCAGATATGTTCTTCACTGGTTGGAAAAAGGTCACTGGAAGAAAATACCCACTGGACAGATTCGGACCTGGTCTAGCTCTCTCTCCCTCTCCCTCTCACCATAGACATATGCGTGCCCTCGAAGTGCAGATATGTTCTTCACTGGTTGGAAAAAGGTCACTGGAAGAAGATACCCACTGGACAGATTCGGACCTGGTCTAGCTCTCTCTCCCTCTCCCTTTTTTTTGTTATTCCTTCTCTCTCAATATAGACATGTGTGCCCACGAAGTGCAGATGCATGCAGATGCATTCTGAATTGGTTGGAAAAATGTAATAAGAAGAAGGAGATACCCTCTGGACAGATTAGGACCTGGTATCGCTCTCCCTTTCTTTCTTTTTTTATACCTTTCTCACTATAGACATGTTCTTCGCTGGTTGGAAAAAGGTCACCAGAAGAAGAATATACCCACTGGACAGATTAGGACCTGGTATTGCTCTCCATCCCTCTCAACATATACATGTGGGATTCCCTCGAAGTGCAGATGCGACCTTGGAAGAAAGGTCACCGTGAGAAGGAGATACTCACTGGACACATAAGGACCCGGTCTTGCTCTCTCTCTTTTTTTTATTTCCTTTTCTCTCACTATAGACATGTGTGCCCTCGAAGTGCACATGCATTCTTCGCTGGTTGGAAAAAGGTCACCAGAAGAAGAATATACCCACTGGACAGATTAGGACCTGGTATTGCTCTCTATCCCTCTCATCATATACATGTGGGATTCCCTCGAAGTGCAGATGCGACCTTGGAAGAAAGGTCACCGTGAGAAGGAGATACTCGCTGGACACATAAGGACCCGGTCTTGCTCTCTCTCTTTTTTTTAATTTCTTTTCTCTCACTATAGACATGTGTGCCCTCGAAGTGCAGATGCTTTCTTCGCTGGTTGAAAAAAGGGTCCCCAGAAGAAGGAGATACTCACTGGACAGATTAGGACCTGGTCTTGCTCTCTCTCTCTTTTTTTTTCTTCTTTCTCACTATAGACTTGTGTGCCCTCAAAGTGCAGAAGCATTCTGAGCTGGTTGGAAAAAGGTCACCAGAAGAAGAATATACCCACTGGACAGATTAGGACCTGGTATTGCTCTCTATCCCTCTCACCATACACATGTGGGTGCCCTTGAAGTGCAGAAGCATTTTTCGCTGGTTGGAACAAAGGTGGCCGGAAGAAGCAGATACTTGCTGGACACATAAGGACCAGGTCTCTCTCTATCTCTCTCTTTTTTATTACTTTTTTCTCACTATAGACATGTGTGCCCTCAAAGTGCAGATGCTTTCTTCGCTGGATGGAAAAAGGGTCACCAGAAGAAGGAAATACTCACTGGACAGATTAGGACCTGGTCTTGCTCTCTCTCTCTCTCTTTTTTCTTTTCTTCTTTCTCACTATAGACATGTGTGCCCTCGAAGTGCAGAAGCATTCTGAGCTGGTAAGAAAAAGGTCATCCGAAGAAGGAGATACCCACAGGACAGATTAGAACCTGGTCTTGCTCTCTATCCCTCTCCGTCTCACCATAGACATATGCATTCCCTTGAAGTGCAGATACATTCTTCGCTGGTTGGAAAAAGGTCACTGGAAGAAGAAGATACTCGCAGGACACATAAGGACCCGGTCTCGCTCTCTCTCCCTTTCTTTCTTTTTTATTCCTTTCTCACTATAGACATGTGTGCCCCAGAAGCATTCTGAGCTGGTTGGAAAAAGGTCACCAGAAGAAGAATATACCCACTGGACAGATTAGAACCTGGTATTGCTCTCTATCCCTCTCCTCATACACATGTGGGTGCGCTCGAAGTGCAGATGCGTTTTTTGCTGGTTGGAACAAAGGTCACCGGAAGGAGTTACTCGTTGGACACATAAGGACCCGGTCTCGGTCTCGCTCTCTCTCTTTTTTTTTATTCCTTTTCTCCCACTATAGACATGTGTGCCCTTAAAGTGCAGAGGTGTTCTTTGCTGGTTGGAAAAAGGATCACCAGAGGAAGGGGATACTCACTGGACAGATTAGGACCTGGTATTGTTCTCTAATCTCTCCCTCTCACCATAGACATGTAGATGTGTTCTTCGCTGGTTGGAAGAAAGGTCACCGGAAGGAGATACTAGCTGGACACATAAGGGCCCGGTCTCTCTCTCTTTCTATTTTTTGTATTCCTTTGCTCTCACTATAGACATGTGTGCCCTCAAAGAGCAGAAGCATTCTGAGCTGGTTGGAAAAAGGTCACCAGAAGAAGAATATACCCACTGGACAGATTAGGACCTGGTATTGCTCTCTATCCCTCTCCCTCTCACCATACACATGTGGGTGCCCTCAAAGTGCAGATGCGTTTTTCGCAGGTTGGAAGATAGGTCACCGGAAGGAGATACTCGCTGGACACATAAGGACCCGGTCTCGCTCTCTCTCTCTCTTTTTTATTCCTTTTCTCTCACTATAGACACGTGCCCTCGAAGTGCAGATATGTTCTTCACTGGTTGGGAAAAGGTCACTGGAAGAAGATACCCACTGGACAGATTCGGACCTGGTCTAGCTCTCTCTCCCTCTCCCTCTCACCATAGACATATGCGTGCCCTCGAAGTGCAGATATGTTCTTCACTGGTTGGAAAAAGGTTACTGGAAGAAGATACCCACTGGACAGATTCGGACCTGGTCTAGCTCTCTCTCCCTCTCCCTTTTTTTTTGTTATTCCTTCTCTCTCAATATAGACATGTGTGCCCACGAAGTGCAGATGCATGCAGATGCATACTGAATTGGTTGGAAAAATGTAATAAGAAGAAGGAGATACCCTCTGGACAGATTAGGACCTGGTATCGCTCTCCCTTTCTTTTTTTTTTATATCTTTCTCACTATACACATGTGTGCCCTCGAAGTGCACATGCATTCTTCGCTGGTTGGAAAAAGGTCACCAGAAGAAGAATATACCCACTGGACAGATTAGGACCTGGTATTGCTCTGTATCCCTCTCATCATACACATGTGGGATTCCCTCGAAGTGCAGATGTGACCTTGGAAGAAAGGTCACCGTGAGAAGGAGATACTCGCTGGACACATAAGGACCTGGTTTCCCTCTCTCTCTCTTTTTTTAATTTCCTTTTCTCTCACTATAGACATGTGTGCCCTCAAAGTGCAGATGCTTTCTTCGCTGGATGGAAAAAGGATCACCAGAAGAAGGAAATAGTCACTGGACAGATTAGGACCTGGTCTTGCTCTCTCTCTCTTTTTTTTTCTTCTTTCTCACTATAGACATGTGTGCCCTCGAAGTGCAGAAGCATTCTGAGCTGGTTAGAAAAAGGTCATCCGAAGAAGGAGATACCCACAGGACAGATTAGAACCTGGTCTTGCTCTCTATCCCTCTCCGTCTCACCATAGACATATGCATGCCCTTGAAGTGCAGATACATTCTTTGCTGGTTGGAAAAAGGTCACTGGAAGAAGAAGATACTCGCAGGACACATAAGGACCCGGTCTCGCTCTCTCTCCCTTTCTTTTTTTTTTTATTCCTTTCTCACTATAGACATGTGTGCCCCAGAAGCATTCTGAGCTGGTTGGAAACAGGTCACCAGAAGAAGAATATACCCACTGGACAGATTAGAACCTGGTATTGCTCTCTATCCCTCTCCTCATACACATGTGGGTGCCCTCGAAGTGCAGATGCGTTTTTTGCTGGTTGGAACAAAGGTCACCAGAAGGAGTTACTCGTTGGACACATAAGGACCCGGTCTCGGGTCTCGCTCTCTCTCTTTTTTTTATTCCTTTTCTCCCACTATAGACATGTGTGCCCTTGAAGTGCAGAGGTGTTCTTTGCTGGTTGGAAAAAGGGTCACCAGAGGAAGGGGATACTCCTTGGACAGATTAGGACCTGGTATTGTTCTCTAATCTCTCCCTCTCACCATAGACATGTAGATGCGTTCTTCGCTGGTTGGAAGAAAGGTCACCGGAAGGAGATACTCGCTGGACACATAAGGACCCGGTCTCTCTCTCTTTCTATTTTTTGTATTCCTTTGCTCTCACTATAGACATGTGTGCCCTCAAAGTGCAGAAGCATTCTGAGCTGGTTGGAAAAAGGTCACCAGAAGAATATACCCACTGGACAGATTAGGACCTGGTATTGCTCTCTATCCCTCTCCCTCTCACCATACACATGTGGGTGCCCTCAAAGTGCAGATGCGTTTTTCGCAGGTTGGAAGAAAGGTCACCGGAAGGAGATACTCGCTGGACACATAAGGACCCGGTCTCGCTCTCTCTCTCTCTTTTTTATTCCTTTTCTCTCACTATAGACACATGCCCTCGAAGTGCAGATATGTTCTTCACTGGTTGGAAAAAGGTCACTGGAAGAAGATACCGACTGGACAGATTCGGACCTGGTCTAGCTCTCTCTCCCTCTCCCTCTCACCATAGACATATGCGTGCCCTCGAAGTGCAGATATGTTCTTCACTGGTTGGAAAAAGGTCACTGGAAGAAGATACCCACTGGACAGATTCGGACCTGGTCTAGCTCTCTCTCCCTCTCCCTTTTTTTTGTTATTCCTTCTCTCTCAATATAGACATGTGTGCCCACGAAGTGCAGATGCATGCAGATGCATTCTGAATTGGTTGGAAAAATTTAATAAGAAGAAGGAGATACCCTCTGGACAGATTAGGACCTGGTATCGCTCTCCCTTTCTTTTTTTTTTATACCTTTCTCACTATAGACATGTTCTTCGCTGGTTGGAAAAAGGTCACCAGAAGAAGAATATACCCACTGGACAGATTAGGACCTGGTATTGCTCTCTATCCCTCTCATCATACACATGTGGGATTCCCTCGAAGTGCAGATGCGACCTTGGAAGAAAGGTCACCGTGAGAAGGAGATACTCGCTGGACACATAAGGACCCGGTCTTGCTCTCTCTCTTTTTTTTTATTTCCTTTTCTCTCACTATAGACATGTGTGCCCTCGAAGTGCAGATGCTTTCTTCGCTGGTTGGAAAAAGGGTCCCCAGAAGAAGGAGATACTCACTGGACAGATTAGGACCTGGTCTTGCTCTCTCTCCCTCTCTCTCTCTTTTTTTTTCTTCTTTCTCACTATAGACTTGTGTGCCCTCAAAGTGCAGAAGCATTCTGAGCTGGTTGGAAAAAGGTCACCAGAAGAAGAATATACTCACTGGACAGATTAGGACCTGGTATTGCTCTCTATCCCTCTCACAATACACATGTGGGTGCCCTTGAAGTGCAGATGCATTTTTCGCTGGTTGGAACAAAGGTGGCCGGAAGAAGCAGATACTTGCTGGACACATAAGGACCAGGTCTCTCTCTCTTTTTTATTTCTTTTTCTCTCACTATAGACATGTGTGCCCTCAAAGTGCAGATGCTTTCTTCGCTGGATGGAAAAAGGGTCACCAGAAGAAGGAAATACTCACTGGACAGATTAGGACCTGGTATTGCTCTCGCTCTCTTTTTTTTTTTTCTTCTTTCTCACTATAGACATGTGTGCCCTCGAAGTGCAGAAGCATTCTGAGCTGGTTAGAAAAAGGTCATCCGAAGAAGGAGATACCCACAGGACAGATTAGAACCTGGTCTTGCTCTCTATCCCTCTCCGTCTCACCATAGACATATGCATGCCCTTGAAGTGCAGATACATTCTTCGCTGGTTGGAAAAAGGTCACTGGAAGAAGAAGATACTCGCAGGACACATAAGGACCCGGTCTCGCTCTCTCTCCCTTTCTTTTTTTTTTTAATTCCTTTCTCACTATAGACATGTGTGCCCCAGAAGCATTCTGAGCTGTTTGGAAACAGGTCACCAGAAGAAGAATATACCCACAGGACAGATTAGAACCTGGTATTGCTCTCTATCCCTCTCCTCATACACATGTGGGTGCGCTCGAAGTGCAGATGCGTTTTTTGCTGGTTGGAACAAAGGTCACCGGAAGGAGTTACTCGTTGGACACATAAGGACCCGGTCTCGGTCTCGCTCTCTCTCTCTCTTTTTTTTATTCCTTTTCTCCCACTATAGACATGTGTGCCCTTAAAGTGCAGAGGTGTTCTTTGCTGGTTGGAAAAAGGGTCACCAGAGGAAGGGGATACTCACTGGACAGATTAGGACCTGGTATTGTTCTCTAATCTCTCCCTCTCACCATAGACATGTAGATGCGTTCGTGCCCTCGTGTGTGTGTGCCCACGAAGTGCAGATGCATGCAGATGCATTCTGAATTGGTTGGAAAAAAGTAATAAGAAGAAGGAGATACCCTCTGGACAGATTAGGACCTGGTATCGCTCTCCCTTTTTTTTTTTTTTTATACCTTTCTCACTATAGACATGTTTGCCCTCGAAGTGCACAAGGGTTCTTCGCTGGTTGGAAAAAGGTCACCAGAAGAAGAATATACCCACTGGACAGATTAGGACCTGGTATTGCTCTCTATCCCTCTCATCATATACATGTGGGATTCCCTCGAAGTGCAGATGCGACCTTGGAAGAAAGGTCACCATGAGAAGGAGATACTCGCTGGACACATAAGGACCCGGTCTTGCTCTCTCTCTTTTTTTTATTTCCTTTTCTCTCACTATAGACATGTGTGCCCTCGAAGTGCAGATGCTTTCTTCGCTGGTTGGAAAAAGGGTCCCCAGAAGAAGGAGATACTCAATGGACAGATTAGGACCTGGTCTTGCTCTCTCTCCCTCTCTCTCTTTTTTTTCTTCTTTCTCACTATAGACTTGTGTGCCCTCAAAGTGCAGAAGCATTCTGAGCTGGTTGGAAAAAGGTCACCAGAAGAAGAATATACCCACTGGACAGATTAGGACCTGGTATTGCTCTCTATCCCTCTCACCATACACATGTGGGTGCCCTTGAAGTGCAGATGCATTTTTCGCTGGTTGGAACAAAGGTTGCCGGAAGAAGCAGATACTTGCTGGACACATAAGGACCAGGTCTCTCTCTATCTCTCTCTTTTTTATTACTTTTCTCTCACTATAGACATGTGTGCCCTCAAAGTGCAGATGCTTTCTTCGCTGGATGGAAAAAGGGTCACCAGAAGAAGGAAATACTCACTGGACAGATTAGGACCTGGTCTTCCTCTCTCTCTCTCTTTTTTCTTTTCTTCTTTCTCACTGTAGACATGTGTGCCCTCGAAGTGCAGAAGCATTCTGAGCTGGTTAGAAAAAGGTCATCCGAAGAAGGAGATACCCACTGGACAGATTAGAACCTGGTCTTGCTCTCTATCCCTCTCCGTCTCACCATAGACATATGCATTCCCTTGAAGTGCAGATACATTCTTCGCTGGTTGGAAAAAGGTCACTGGAAGAAGATACTCGCAGGACACATAAGGACCCGGTCTCGCTCTCTCTCCCTTTCTTTTTTTTTTTTTATTCCTTTCTCACTATAGACATGTGTGCCCCAGAAGCATTCTGAGCTGGTTGGAAAAAGGTCACCAGAAGAAGAATATACCCACTGGACAGATTAGAACCTGGTATTGCTCTCTATCCCTCTCCTCATACACATGTGGGTGCGCTCGAAGTGCAGATGCGTTTTTTGCTGGTTGGAACAAAGGTCACCGGAAGGAGTTACTCGTTGGACACATAAGGACCCGGTCTCGGTCTCTCTCTCTCTCTCTTTTTTTTATTCCTTTTCTCCCACTATAGACATGTGTGCCCTTGAAGTGCAGAGGTGTTCTTTGCTGGTTGGAAAAAGGGTCACCAGAGGAAGGGGATACTCACTGGACAGATTAGGACCTGGTATTGTTCTCTAATCTCTCCCTCTCACCATAGACATGTAGATGCGTTCTTCGCTGGTTGGAAGAAAGGTCACCGGAAGGAGATACTCGCTGGACACATAAGGGCCCGGTCTCTCTCTCTTTCTATTTTTTGTATTCCTTTGCTCTCACTATAGACATGTGTGCCCTCAAAGTGCAGAAGCATTCTGAGCTGGTTGGAAAAAGGTCACCAGAAGAAGAATATACCCACTGGACAGATTAGGACCTGTTATTGCTCTCTATCCCTCTCCCTCTCACTATACACATGTGGGTGCCCTCAAAGTGCAGATGCGTTTTTCACAGGTTAATAGAAAGGTCACCGGAAGGAGATACTCGCTGGACACATAAGGACCCGGTCTCGCTCTCTCTCTCTTTTTTATTCCTTTTCTCTCACTATAGACAAGTGCCCTCGAAGTGCAGATATGTTCTTCACTGGTTGGAAAAAGGTCACTGGAAGAAGATACCCACTGGACAGATTCGGACCTGGTCTAGCTCTCTCTCCCTCTCCCCATAGACATATGCGTGCCCTCGAAGTGCAGATATGTTCTTCACTGGTTGGAAAAAGGTCACTGGAAGAAGATACCCACTGGACAGATTCGGACCTGGTCTAGCTCTCTCTCCCTCTCCCTTTTTTTTGTTATTTCTTCTCTCTCAATATAGACATGTGTGCCCACGAAGTGCAGATGCATGCAGATGCATTCTGAATTGGTTGGAAAAATGTAATAAGAATAAGGAGATACCCTCTGGACAGATTAGGACCTGGTATCGCTCTCCCTTTCTTTTTTTTTTATACCTTTCTCACTATACACATGTGTGCCCTCGAAGTGCACATGCATTCTTCGCTGGTTGGAAAAAGGTCACCAGAAGAAGAATATACCCACTGGACAGATTAGGACCTGGTATTGCTCTCTATCCCTCTCATCATACACATGTGGGATTCCCTCGAAGTGCAGATGTGACCTTGGAAGAAAGGTCACCGTGAGAAGGAGATACTCGCTGGACACATAAGGACCTGGTTTCCCTCTCTCTCTCTTTTTTTTATTTCCTTTTCTCTCACTATAGACATGTGTGCCCTCAAAGTGCAGATGCTTTCTTCGCTGGATGGAAAAAGGGTCACCAGAAGAAGGAAATACTCACTGGACAGATTAGGACCTGGTCTTGCTCTCTCTCTCTTTTTTTTTTTTTTCTTTCTCACTATAGACATGTGTGCCCTCGAAGTGCAGAAGCATTCTGAGCTGGTTGGAAAAAGGTCATCCGAAGAAGGAGATACCCACAGGACAGATTAGAACATGGTCTTGCTCTCTATCCCTCTCCGTCTCACCATAGACATATGCATGCCCTTGAAGTGCAGATACATTCTTCGCTGGTTGGAAAAAGGTCACTGGAAGAAGATACTCGCAGGACACATAAGGACCCGGTCTCGCTCTCTCTCCCTTTCTTTTTTTTTTTATTCCTTTCTCACTATAGACATGTGTGCCCCAGAAGCATTCTGAGCTGGTTGGAAACAGGTCACCAGAAAAAGAATATACCCACTGGACAGATTAGAACCTGGTATTGCTCTCTATCCCTCTCCTCATACACATGTGGGTGCGCTCGAAGTGCAGATGCGTGTTTTGCTGGTTGGAACAAAGGTCACCAGAAGGAGTTACTCGTTGAACACATAAGGACCCGGTCTCGGTCTCGCTCTCTCTCTTTTTTTTATTCCTTTTCTCCCACTATAGACATGTGTGCCCTTGAAGTGCAGAGGTGTTCTTTGCTGGTTGGAAAAAGGGTCACCAGAGGAAGGGAATACTCACTGGACAGATTAGGACCTGGTATTGTTCTCTAATCTCTCCCTCTCACCATAGACATGTAGATGCGTTCTTCGCTGGTTGGAAGAAAGGTCACCAGAAAGAGATACTCGCTGGACACATAAGGACCCGGTCTCTCTCTCTTTCTATTTTTTGTATTCCTTTGCTCTCACTATAGACATGTGTGCCCTCAAAGTGCAGAAGCATTCTGAGCTGGTTGGAAAAAGGTCACCAGAAGAAGAATATACCCACTGGACAGATTAGGACCTGGTATTGCTCTCTATCCCTCTCCCTCTCACCATACACATGTGGGTGCCCTCAAAGTGCAGATGCGTTTTTCGCAGGTTGGAAGAAAGGTCACCGGAAGGAGATACTCGCTGGACACATAAGGACCCGGTCTCGCTCTCTCTCTCTTTTTTATTCCTTTTCTCTCACTATAGACACATGCCCTCGAAGTGCAGATATGTTCTTCACTGGTTGGAAAAAGGTCACTGGAAGAAAATACCCACTGGACAGATTCGGACCTGGTCTAGCTCTCTCTCCCTCTCCCTCTCACCATAGACATATGCGTGCCCTCGAAGTGCAGTTATGTTCTTCACTGGTTGGAAAAAGGTCACTGGAAGAAGATACCCACTGGACAGATTCGGACCTGGTCTAGCTCTCTCTCCCTCTCCCTTTTTTTTGTTATTCCTTCTCTCTCAATATAGACATGTGTGCCCACGAAGTGCAGATGCATGCAGATGCATTCTGAATTGGTTGGAAAAATGTAATAAGAAGAAGGAGATACCCTCTGGACAGATTAGGACCTGGTATCGCTCTCTATCCCTCTCAACATATACATGTGGGATTCCCTCGAAGTGCAGATGCGACCTTGGAAGAAAGGTCACCGTGAGAAGGAGATACTCGCTGGACACATAAGGACCCGGTCTTGCTCTCTCTCTTTTTTTTATTTCCTTTTCTCTCACTATAGACATGTGTGCCCTCGAAGTGCACATGCATTCTTCGCTGGTTGGAAAAAGGTCACCAGAAGAAGAATATACCCACTGGACAGATTAGGACCTGGTATTGCTCTCTATCCCTCTCATCATATACATGTGGGATTCCCTCGAAGTGCAGATGCGACCTTGGAAGAAAGGTCACCGTGAGAAGGAGATACTCGCTGGACACATAAGGACCCGGTCTTGCTCTCTCTCTTTTTTTTTAATTTCTTTTCTCTCACTATAGACATGTGTGCCCTCGAAGTGCAGATGCTTTCTTCGCTGGTTGGAAAAAGGGTCCCCAGAAGAAGGAGATACTCACTAGACAGATTAGGACCTGGTCTTGCTCTCTCTCTCTTTTTTTTTCTTCTTTCTCACTATAGACTTGTGTGCCCTCAAAGTGCAGAAGCATTCTGAGCTGGTTGGAAAAAGGTCACCAGAAGAAGAATATACCCACTGGACAGATTAGGACCTGGTATTGCTCTCTATCCCTCTCACCATACACATGTGGGTGCCCTTGAAGTGCAGATGCATTTTTCGCTGGTTGGAACAAAGGTGGCCGGAAGAAGCAGATACTTGCTGGACACATAAGGACCAGGTCTCTCTCTATCTCTCTCTTTTTTATTACTTTTTTCTCACTATAGACATGTGTGCCCTCAAAGTGCAGATGCTTTCTTCGCTGGATGGAAAAAGGGTCACCAGAAGAAGGAAATACTCACTGGACAGATTAGGACCTGGTCTTGCTCTCTCTCTCTCTTTTTTCTTTTCTTCTTTCTCACTATAGACATGTGTGCCCTCGAAGTGCAGAAGCATTCTGAGCTGGTAAGAAAAAGGTCATCCGAAGAAGGAGATACCCACAGGACAGATTAGAACCTGGTCTTGCTCTCTATCCCTCTCCGTCTCACCATAGACATATGCATTCCCTTGAAGTGCAGATACATTCTTCGCTGGTTGGAAAAAGGTCACTGGAAGAAGAAGATACTCGCAGGACACATAAGGACCCGGTCTCGCTCTCTCTCCCTTTCTTTTTTTTTTATTCCTTTCTCACTATAGACATGTGTGCCCCAGAAGCATTCTGAGCTGGTTGGAAAAAGGTCACCAGAAGAAGAATATACCCACTGGACAGATTAGAACCTGGTATTGCTCTCTATACCTCTCCCTCTCCCCATACACATGTGGGTGCCCTCGAAGTGCAGATGCGTTTTTTGCTGGTTGGAACAAAGGTCACCGGAAGAAGAAGTTACTCGATGGACACATAAGGACCCGGTCTCGCTTTCTCTCTCTTTTTTTTATTCCTTTTCTCCTTCTATAGACATGTGTGCCCTCAAAGTGCAGATGCTTTCTTCGCTGGTTGGAAAAAGGGTCACCAGAAGAAGGGGATACTCACTGGACAGATTAGGACCCGGTCTTGCTCTCTATCCCTCACACCATAGACATATGCATGTCCTCGAAGTGCAGATGCGTTCTTCGTTGGTTGAAAAAGGTTAACGGAAAAAGAAGATACTCGGTGGACACATAAGGACCCAGTCTCGCTTTTTTTGTTTTTATTTATTTTCTCTCACTACAGACATGTGTGCCCTCGAAGTGCAGATGCATTCTGAGCTGGTTGGAAAAGGGTCATCAGAAGAAGGAGATACCCACTGGACAGATTAGGACCTGATCTCCCTCTCTCTCCCTCTCTTTTTTTTTTATTCCTTTCTCACTATAGACATGTGTGCCCTCGAAGTGCAGAAGCATTCTGAGCTGGATGGAAAAAGGTCACCAGAAGAAGAATATACCCACTGGACAGATTAGGACCTGGTATTGCTCTCTATCCCTCTCCCCATACACATGTGGGTGCCCTCGAAGTGCAGATGCGTTTATTGCTGGTTGGAAGAAAGGTCACCGGAAGGAGATACTCGCTGGACACATAAGGACCTGGTCTCTCTCTCTCTCTCTTTTTTTTTTATTCTTTTGCTCTCACTATAGACATGCGTGCCCTCAAAGTGCAGAAGCATTGTGAGCTGGTTGGAAAAAGGTCACTAGAAGAAGGAGATACCCACTGGACAGATCAGGACCTGGTATTGCTCTCTAACCCTCTCACTCTCACCATAGACATGTGGGTGCCCTCGAAGTGCAGATGCGTTTTTTGCTGGTTGGAAGAAAGGTCACTGGAAGAAGGAGATACTCGCTGGACACATAAGGACCCGGTCTCGCTCTCTCTCTCTTTTTTTTTATTCCTTCTCTATCACTATAGACATGTTTACCCTCGAAGTGCAGATGTGTTCTTCGCTGGTTGGAAAAAGGTCACCAGAAGAAAAAGATACCCACTGGACAGATTAGGACCTGGTATTTCTCTCTCTCTTTATTTTTTTATTCCTTCTTTCTCACTATAGACATGTGTACCCTCGAAGTGCAGATGCTTTCTTCGCTGCTTGGAAAAAGGGTCAACAGATGAAGGAAATACTCACTGGACAGATTAGGACCTGGTCTCGCTCTCTGTACCTCTCTTTTTTTTTTTTATTCCTTCTTTCTCAGTTTAGACATGTGTGCCCTCGAAGTGCCCTTTGCTGGTTGGAAAAAGGTCACCAGAAGAAGGAGACACCCACTGGACAGATTAGGACCTGGTATTGCTCTCTATCCCTCTCACCATAGACATGTGGGTGCCCTCGAAGTGCAGATGCGTTTTTCGCTGGTTGGAAGAAAGGTCACTGGAAGAAGGAGATACTCGCTGGACACATAAGGACCCGGTCTCGCTCTATCTCTCTCTCTTTTTTTATTCCTTTTCTCTTGCTATAGACATGTGTACCCTCAAAGTGCAGATGCTTTCTTCGCTAGTTGGAAAAAAGGTCACCAGAATATGGAGATACTCACTGGACAGATTAGGACCTGGCCCGGCTCTCTATCCCTCTCCCTCTGACGAGAAACATGTGGGTGCCCTCAAAGTGCAGGCGCGTTCTTTACCGGTTGGAAAAAAACTCTGCATAGTCTCTTAATGCCTAGAGGGACAGGCAGTCCTGCAGCCATGGGTCCCCAGAGGTTTCCCCCATAGGGGGTTTTTCCTCTCCTGAGTGTTGAAGGATGATTCTCTGTGAATCGTGAGGCTACTGATATATTGTTCCTCTTATAGGACAAGTAAGAATTATAGACCAATCTTGCTACAGAATTTCCTATTTTATAATGCAGAGTAAGAAAATAAATACATTTAATTTTACGTTAAATAAAAGCTTTATTTTATTTTTTAAAATATATCTTGCTTTTTTTTTTTATTAATAAATGCTCAAAGGTAAGGCCTAGTCCAGTGCATGAGAGCAGAGTTGGTTATGGACAGTAATACGGTGGTGGGGAGACTGAGAGGATGAGAGGTCAGCTTAGATATAGTACATGAAAAGGTGAAGAGGCAGAAGTGAGGCCTGGTGCGGTGCATGGGAGCAGAGTTAGTTATGGACAGTAATAAGGTGGTGGGGAGACTGAGAGGATGAGAGGACAGGTTATATACAGTACAGGAAAAGGTGAAGAGGCAGAAGTGAGGCCTGGTGCGGTGCATGAGAGCAGATCTGGTTATGGACAGTAATACGGTGATGGGGAGACTGAGAGCATGAGAGGTCAGCTTAGATATAGTACATGAAAAGGTGAAGAGGCAGAAGTGAGGCCTGGTGCGGTGCATGAGAGCAGAGTTGGTTATGGACCGTAATACAGTGGTGGGGAGACTGAGGGGGTGAGAGGTCAGCTTAGATATAGTACAGGAAAAGGTGAAGAGGCAGAAGTGAGGCCTGGTGCGGTGCATGAGAGCAGAGTTAGTTATGGACAGTAATACAGTGGTGGGGAGACTGAGAGGATGAGAGGTCAGCTTATATACAGTACAGGAAAAGGTGAAGAGGCAGAAGTGAGGCCTGGTGCGGTGCATGAGAGCAGAGTTGGTTATGGACAGTAATATGGTGGTGGGGAGACTGAGAGGATGAGAGGTCAGCTAATATACAGTACAGGAAAAGGTGAAGAGGCAGAAGTGTCTTTAACAGGCCTAGCCAGCAAAGAGTGACAGACAGATAGGACGCTCAGATACACGGAGCTCCCTCAATTGCTCTCTCTCTCAGGCCAGCTTACAGCATCATTATTAATCAATATATAATATACTTTATATACCTAGATATATCAATATATATCTAAGAGAGAAAAGAAAAGGAACTTCTGTAATAGTATATAACATCTCCAGTTATTTTCACTGGAGGTACCTAGGATAAGTCTGTGCACAGTGAACATATTGTAAAGATATTAACAGTTGGGGACACTCAAGGAGGATTACAGTATTTACAGAGGAGATTACAACAGATATTGTTGTGAGGACATTGCTAGAGAAAGATACAATAAAAGTTAATGTTCTTCATTTGTTCTAATGGACTGTTCACATTGAAATAAAGACACCAACTCTACGGTTAACAGTGGTACCAGAGAAGTGTAGCCAGACAATTCTTTGGAGGGGATCCTGCCAGCTTATTTATGCCCCTTTCAGACCGCACTTTTAAAACGGTAAATTGCCGTTTTTTTACCGTTTTAAAACGGTAATGTGTGCGGTCTGAAAGGTCCAGTCCCACTTAACCGGTTAGAAAATGCCGTTTTTTCTAACCGGTTAAAATGCAGGGTCCTACCCGTTTCTGAACCGGTATTTTAGCGCAAAAATCGGCTCAGAAACGGTATTTAGGACCCAGCCAATGAGCTGGGTCCTAAATTCAGCACAGTGAATACTTAATGAGCGCTCATTAAGTATTCACAGCACTGGAGCCCCCCCGCGCGTGTCGACGCCCCCCCGCGCGTGTCGACGGCCCCCCGCGTGTCGACCCCCCCCCCGCGTGTCGGCGCCCCCCGTGTCGACTTACCCCGTGCCGGTATCTCCGTTGTGGTTCCCGGCACTGCAGCTCAGTATGCTCGGAAAGCACTTATGAAAAAAGTGTCTTTCAGAAAATGGCTGCCCCCCATACGGAAGACAGTTTTTTTAAACAGGGTTTCCTATGGGGCAGCCATTTTCTGGAAGACACTTTTTTCATAAGTGCTTTCCGAGCATACTGAGCTGCAGTCCACAACGGAGGTACCGGCACGGGGTAAGTCGACACGGGGGGGGGGCGCCGACACGCGGGGTGGGGTGGGGGGGGCGTCGACACGCGCGGGGGGCGTCGACATGCGCGGGGGGGCGTCGACATGCTCTCGGTCGACACGCGAGGGGGGGGGGGGGAGCTGCACGGAGGGGAGGGCTGAAGGCTGCACTGGCTTTGACCCTGTATTTGGAAAGTTTCCAAAAACGGGTCTGCCAGTGTCAAAAAATCGGCACTTAAACGGTAATATACCGTTTAAGTGCTGCGGTGTGAAAGGGGTTTTATCTGGCAGACCCGTTTTTGGAAACGTTTCCAAATACAGGGTCAAAGCCAGTTATGCGGTCTGAAAGCAGCATTACTAGTGAGAAAAGGTAACAATTTCAGCAGCAGTGTTACTACAGAAAGAGCCGATTGAAAGGATACAATGTTTCTGGTTTAAATACTTTATACAGTGACTACAGAGTTTCTATAGTGGATTACAAATACTTAGGGACATAGACGCCTCAACGTGGGACCTAAAAATCCTGTAAAAGAAGGGACAGTTAATCTAAAATAAGCGCTTATACAAAAGGTGACTGCAGTCGCAAAAGGGTTAACCCAAGACTATTATAGTCCTAAATAATTATTGCGCAATAATTAATCTAAATGAGTAATTAGAGGCCTCATAGAGTAGGAAAAGTGTTGTGGAAATGTTTAACATTGTAATTGGAATTGATACATTGTAAGTGCATAGGCAGCAACCGTTTTGCCCTGTTGCAAAGTAGTAGCATTAGTTAACGAATTGATGTTGATGTTGTTATACTTTACCACTGTTACAAGTAAACTGATTTTATTTCTTATATCTATATATTGTTACATTGGTGCCTGATTAACCTTGAATTTCCTCATACTCAAGGGATGCTGAGTTCCAGTGAAATAAAACCGTTTTATTGTTTTATTGGTGTAATTTATTGTGGTGAACTGTTAAAGTCTGTTAATAACCAAATACCTGTGAAGAAGACAAAATACTTACCCGTAAAGTAAAGGATACTTACCTGTGAGTGTCACACATACAGTTCTACTGATGGTGGCCACATATTACCAAACATACAAGTTTTGACCCTCATTTTTTTTTTTTAAATACTAGTATTGACTATTAGTGTCTTGACCACTGTCATATCAACCTTTGACCCTGTTGACATATTGTATCTGTCGACCTAATACAGGGGTAGCCAACTCCTGTCCTCAAGAGTCACCACAGGACATCACAGTGACCGGCTCCTCTGGAACCCTGTCCCTGCGGGTTCAAAATAATACATTGTGCCGGTAAAATCGCATCCTGAAATGTGCAGCTAGTGGCCCTCTCATGACCATGGAATATATTATATGGACTCCTGCTCTCTAAGGCCCTTATTCTGATTGACGCGTACTTTACCGCATACTTTCGGATCGCGTCTTTACGGCGTCTGCGCATGCGTGGAGAACGCAACGCGCATGTGCCACGCATTGACTCCGTACCTGTTCGGGCAAATCCCGTACAAAACTGTGCACCGCAATCAGTCGGGAAATATGGGCGTATTATGGGCGTCATGCGGAATGACACATGGGCGTAGTTTCAAAGTGGGCAAAACGGGGCGGAAACATGGGCGGACACGGGGGAGTACACTTATGTTGGGGGGCGTACATTCGGATAGCACTCCGAATGCACGCGACCAAAAAGGGCAGAAATGTGCGGTGTCCACAAGTGTACTATTGCTTTGCGGACACCACTCGTTCATGCGGTAGGCGAACGTACCGCCTAATGACTACAAGCATTAACACCTGAACCCAATAGAATCGACTCCTTTACTCATTACTCACTAATAGGACGCTTGTCAGTGCTTTAATTGAAACCATTGCTGCTTCAATTGCTGTAAGGGTTAATGTGTGCAATGCATGTGTTAGGCATGCTTGTAAGGATATATTGGCATCTAATTGATTCCAATTCCAAATAAGAAGTTTTTTATGAGGATAGGTAATTGAATAAGTGGGTCATGTGATGTATTGCAGAAGATACATAATAGTGGGTTGTTTGGCGTAAATACTCCGCTTACGTGCGGTAGCACCGCTTGGCTCCCGTTCGGATGCGGTATTCCCGAGCATACTCTGTAATACTCTGTAATACCGTGCAGAATCGGAGTGTTTCTCCCGCACACGCATGGTTTGTATGTCGTCCGTAAACACGCCCTGTTCTTAAAGAGTGAGTCCGTCCGAATGCGGAGGACACGTGGGCGTTTCTACGGACGATGGCCGCACGCGGCAAAACACCGTGGCGTACGGACCGCTCCGTAAGAATGCGGGAATATCCGCACCGATCAGAATAAGGGCCTAACTGATCACACGTTTTACCTCAGAGTGACTGAATGTACCATAGAGATGGTGCTGATGCTGTGAGGATTCATCAGTCGGTCAGCTGTGTAAATTATTTTCTTGATTTTTGATCGCTATATGAAGGCACATCATACTATTTGACATTATTGGTTTTGATTCATTGTTATATTCCACACCTCGCTTTTTAACCGTCTAGGACAGAGGTTCTCAAACTGTGGGTCCTGACCCCAAAGTGGGTCCCGACCTTCCCAGCATGGGGTTGCGACTCCATGTTGCTGACCATCAGGCTGATGACTTTTCTAATCGGAATGGGATCATTCGTCAGACTGCATTTAGGTCTACAGTCATTAGGTCGACCCCACTAGGTCGACTGGCAGGAAGGTCGACCTGACTTAAGGTCGACATGGGCCAAGGTCGACATGACTTAAGGTCGAATTTGCATAAAGGTCGACATGAGGAAGGTCGACTGGTCATAAGGTCGACATGGGTTTTTCACTGTTTTTTTATCCGAATGTCGACACAGTCGACATGGACACAGTTGGCAATGAGAATCGGACCCTCGCATCGCTCGCTTCGCTCGCGATGCTTCGGGCACGGTGCCTCGCTGCGCTCGGCACACTATTTTATTCTCCCACCACGCCCTAGTGGATGGTAGGGCATGAAATACCGCCTGTCGGCACATGTCGGCTCAAAAAACAGTGAAAAACCCATGTCGACCTTATGACCAGTCGACCTTCCTCATGTCGACCTTTATGCAAATTCGACCTTAAGTCATGTCGACCTTGGCCCATGTCGACCTTAAGTCAGGTCGACCTTCCTGCCAGTCGACCTAGTGGGGTCGACCTAATGACTGTAGACCTAAATGCAGTCTGACGAATGACCGCATCCCTTCTAATCTTAGTCAGTGATTCAAGGAGTCTGGAAAAGCTGTTGATTTGTCTGTTATTTTAGACTCGTCCCATCATTTTGTGCCTCCACAATGCTGCCATGTATGTACTGTCTGCTGACTACACATGTCATGTGATGACCTTCTCCAGTAACTTGCTGGGGTCCTGTCATTATTCTTATTGTCTAATGGACTCTCAGAGTTTGAGGACCCCTGGTCCAGGAGAACTTACCGTTTTTCCAATAATTGATCCTGATCACCCCTGAGGAAGTCCATGTAGGACGAAACGCGTAGGGATAGTCTCACTGATGATAGTCAGATGTTGGATCAAATACTGGAATTTTATGTGAAAACACCAATCTGAAGATACCATTTTATACTAATGTTCAGAAAACAGTTGTTTTTACCATTGTGTATTATTTCTGGTGAAAGTATAAAAGCGCACTTCTATACTCTCCCTTTCTTTCATCTCTATTCTCTGTGCCTCTATTAACAGCGAGGTTCTATAGAAGTGCTGCTATACTGATAGCGCAGAAAATGTATAATGGCTGGGATTCCTCTGTCCTTTCAAATGACCCCCGGTGCCTGCAACAACTGTAGTATGGCAACAAACACACCTCCAACCCTACAGCGGCACTCCACGGGATAAAAAAATAGACGTCAGACTCTTAAGTCAACAGGATATCCTGATGACAATGCAACGGGCATTGAAATGTTAATTACTTAAGAGTCTGACGTCTATTGTGTGTGTGTGTGTATATATGGGCACAAATAAAATCCTATAAATTGGGTAAAATAAATGTAGGTTTTGATGTATTAAGAATTAATGGTCATGAGTTAGATATATGTAAAAGATAGTTTCACATTAACAAATACAGCAGTTACAACAACCATTCATATCATAAGAAACTGTTAATAAATAAAATAAATTCATAAACAATGGCCCTCATACATTTACAAATTTAGACTGGATGCAATTCCTCTGAAAGCCAGCAGGGGGGGATGTAGCATAACACATACCGAGTTGCTCAGCAAGGTGCTTCCCTTTCTCTGGAGCTATCACCCTCTCATCGTCCATGTCACACTTATTTCCCACCATTATGACCTGTGCGTTGTCCCAGGAGTAGGTCTTGATCTGTGTGGCCCTAAAGGAAACAAAAAAAACAATTAAGGTCCCCAGAAGAATACATTTGTAAATTACATAGGAATACTTCCTAGTACATTTTAGCAATATTGTTGGTCTTGGCAGGTAATCTGCCCATAAACAAAACCATCATCTAACTTTCAGTGTCAGAGTGCAGTGATTACCAAACTGGGTGATACAACACCCGGTGTTGCGGAAGCATATTGACAAGAGTTCAAAATATCCGCCATCTCGGCCACTCCCCTCTGCACAAGATCTGCGTCTCTCTTCTGCACGGATCACCAGCTCCCATTCACTATTACAGGACTTTCATCGGGCTGCTCCCATCCTATGGAATGCCCTTCCACGCACAATAAGACTCTCCATTAGCCTCCAAACTTTCAAGTGTTCCCTGAAAACTCACCTCTTCAGGCAAGCCTATCATGTTTAAGTACCACACTCATAGCCCTCTGAGCCACTTATGTATTATATAGCTTCCCTTCTGGACCTACAAGCTATGCTATTACTGGTGACTGTCCTTGTCTTTCCCTTCTATATCCCTATAGATTGTAAGCTTGCAGCAGGGCCTCTTACCTCCAAGCCTGTTGTTACCCAGTTTGTTTTATCGCTGTCTACTATTGTAAAGCGCAACGGAATCTGCTGCGCTATATAAGACACTGTAACGGAATCTGCTGCGCTATATAAGACGCTGTAACGGAATCTGCTGCGCTATATAAGAAACTGTAAATAAATAAATAAATAAATCTGTCAGACAGGTGGTCCTAACAGTCTAGTGCAGTGGTTCCCAAACTGTGTGCCGTGGCACCCTGGGGTGCCTTGGGAGACTTGCAGGGCTGCCCTGAGTTGGTGGTCCATGACCATAAAAAAATGTATGACTAATGTAATATGCAAAATGTTTACAAACAGAAGTGAATCATGTCCATTATCACATAACTGACACTAGGGATGATATATAAACACAATTTACTCAACTGAATATTTTTTATGATTTCAACAATGAGACACTTTTGCCCTAGGGGCGCCGTGAAAAAATTCTGATACTCAGGGGCGCCGTAATCTAAAAAAGTTTGTGAACCACTGATCTAGTGTATTGCAACCCACTTTTGCACACTCCATTCTCCTTCTCCATTGGCTACTTGCACAAAGAGGCCATTCCATTGTTCATCCCTAACAGCATTCCTTCCTTCCCACATGTTAGTTCCATACTTTGTATGTATCGCCCCTTCTTTTTTTTAGGGACCCATTTCGGGAATTACACCCGAATTACACCCGTTTTCGGGATTTAGCCGCAAATATTAAGTATTATCCGAATGTATCAGGAGGGACCACGGCATGAATCTCCAATCCCTGCTGCAATCCCCCTGTCACGCCAACAGCTGCTTCCCCCATAGGATTCTATTGGGGATATGATGCTGCCCGATGTATCAACATCGGGCAGCATTGCATCAGGTCCTGATGCCACCACCATTCTGAGATGGTGTAGTCCATCATAGCCTATGGGCTACAGACAACACTGCTGTTCCTACTGCGGGTAACGTTTCCCACAGGAGGAGGTGAAGGGGAGTTGGGGGGAGCCAGCAATCACCGCTGCTCAGCTCTGGTAATCGTTAAATAGACATTGTGTGCATGCAGTGCAGGGTGAAGCTCGAGGAGCACTGGCCACGCCCCCAAATCGATAGAAACCAGGGTCGTTGAACAAGGCCACGCCGCTCTGCCAGCGGCCCCACACTTGAAGCCCCGCCCCTTTTCGGTGTGGCCAGGCCTCGATTAACACAACTCTAAAGTTGGGAGGTATGAATATGTAATAGCGTCCAAGCTCGCCAGAGGGGAGGGAAGTCGGACAATATTTAATGGATTTTAAAGCGGCAATCATTTCCAAGGTTGAACCATGCCTTGTTAAGGATTGCCGCTTTAAATCTGTAACATAAAATTATTTGGACACGTTTTAAAAAGATGTTCTTTACCCAACTTCATCATAAAAAAAATCCAGACAATTTCTGAGTGGTTTTTGGAAAAATAATTTGCCAATTAAGGGGCAATCTCTCACCTGAGAAATGGCAGAATGCTGCTGATCACACGGCCGACTCTACCATTAGACAGCTGCCTAGGGGCTACAGAATTTAAGGGGTGCCCCTGAGTCTAACTTTCACAAAATGAAGGGCGACTCTGAGACAGGGATTCTTGTTGGACTCAAAACAAACGTCAGGTGTATAACTGGTAAGGCGCCAGCTCCACACTTTCACCTGAGCTTCTGGAATGTCGGTATTGGGGTGCGGATGATGGTGGGAGAACTTGGCTGACATTTACTTAGGGTTCCCAAAAAAATATGCACCGACCCCGGCTAATGATCACATTCAGCAGCAGAAAAGACTCACCAGTCCTGCACAGCGTTGTAAGACTCCTCGTTGGTGATGTCATACATCAGGATGAATCCCATTGCTCCTCTGTAGTACGCAGTAGTAATGGTCCTGTATCTCTCCTGCCCAGCTGTGTCCTGTACAAAGTCACAGAGAGAGGAGTCAGTCGGACGCCGCTCTGCACATAACCAGCATTATAGCTGCGCCATTCACAATTCCGCTGCATACTTATGGGGACATTATGGAAAATGCACATTTGATAAAAATAGTTTCAATTTACAAAGTGGCACAAATCCTTCACTTTTGTAGATTTATTGTACCATTTAAAAAAATCTAAGACAAATTAGACCAGCGAAGAATGGTTTAATTAGCTGCGCAATTCCGGCAATGAAGCCTCATCTCACCCCCCTCATGGTACAATCTCTCTTTGGCGCTGCTAAATAAAATGATAGAAATCAGGCGGCAGATCCAGATGTATATTTAGCCTTAAAAAAAGAGATAAATGCGAGGCTGATAAAGAGCAGTGGCAGCCCGCACCTTTTCTGGGGAAGGGTGCTGCCTGGGTACCACGATGCAGGCACCCCCATGCGGCCGCCGTTCCCTGCAGGGACAGAGTTCCTGGCACCTGTGCTCTGATGACAGGCAACAGGACTGGCGCATGTGCAGTACAAACCTCTGTGCTGCGCATGCGGCCAGCCTCTATGGGCTGCTTCGGCAACAGCCCATAGAAGGAATCATGGTCCCGGCGCCTGCACAAAACAAATGACAGGCAGCGGGAGCAGCGCGTGTGCAGTATTTGCACGGCAAGCCACAGAAAGGCGTCCTCCAATGGGACTGCCTTGGTGACTGGCAGGTCGGACTTCCAATAGGAAGTCAGTCAGTGCCAGTCACAGTGAAGCCAGTGCAGTCTCACAGACTGCATATGGCTTCACTACAGGGGCGGATTTTACCCTGCAGCCCATAGGTAAAAGCCGCCACTGAAAAGAGTAGTAAATGCTCAGCCACACAGCTCCTAACGGTCATGATATAGGCTGTGTTTAAAGAAATGACAGATACTAGTAGATTGGCTGGATGTTTATCACTCTTTATCACACTTGCATTTATCTCTTTTTAAGGCTGCCCCATAGAATTATAAAGTGTAGAGAAAGTACCAATGCATTAGCTCCTAACTGACATTTTTCAATTGCACCCCGTAACATGGCATTAAAGAGATAATTGGCTGATTAGGCCCTTATTCTGGTTCACTTGCAATTGCAAATTCCTTCTCAAATGGACAAAACCATGTGCACTGCAGGTGGGGCAGATGTAACGTGCAGAGAGAATTAGATTTGGGTGGGGTTTTACTTCAAAGTGAGATCTATATTGCAGTGTAGAAATAAAGCAGTCAGTATTTACCCTGCACGGAAACAAAATAACTCACCCAAATCTAATTCTCTCTGCACATCTTACATCTGCCCCACCTGCAGTGCACATGGTTTTGTCCATTTGAGAAGGAACTTGCCTTTGCGAGTGAACCAGAATAAGGGCATGTACCTCTCTCCAGGACCGGTACATCTCCCCCCCATAAGGCATAAACCAGCACTTACTAGTGTGGGTGAAATAACGGAATCGACTCCTACTGTATGTACAGAAGGGAAAAATCAGGAACATGTCATAGTCCATGTTTATTGCCCAAATATTGTACATTTCTTGTCCAGTCACCAGTTTGCCAAAATATCTTATAGACCTGGGTGGGCTGATTCAGGACCTTTGCAGCTGCCGCGATTTGTATAGACACGTCCACTTGCAACATAGTAAATCTCAGTGTACAAAGTCGCAGCTCAGTGGATTATCAGACTTTTGAGTACAGCTGTGGTCATGACGCATGGTTGTGGGCGGTTAGATGCTGGAGCCACGGTTACTACATAGGTTATCGCAGGCTGCGAGAACCAATGAAAATGGTTGTAACACATCTGCATGTTGGCCTCCACTCCCCTCTTACCACCCACAATTGGTCTCTTACTGTCACTCACTCTCTATAAGACCATCGCGGAACATGTGCAGAGCGACTTATGGGGCCTACACGCGTAGCGATATACAGGCATTTTCTGAACGATTTTACTTAATTTAACTACATCGCTCAGAAAATGCCCCTACATCACTCCGTGTGTAGGGGCCATAGCGACAGCGATGGGCAGCCCCGCATGCTGTAATCTCCCGGCGATTAAGAACCAGACATTGCTACACATATCGCTACGTGTGTAGGGTATACGGTCACTGGTCGACACAGCAATGGTCAACATGCATTAGGTTGACATGATCAAAAGCTCGACACAAACGAAAGGTTGACCTGGATAAGGGTCAACATGAAAAGGGTCGACATTAGTTTTTCACCTTTTTGGTGCCTATGTCGACATAGCTTAACTCATCTTGACTTTTTCATGTTGAACTTTTGACCATGTTGACCATGTCGACTGTTTACATGTGTCCCATCCATCCCAGAACCCTTCTTTCTCCCAGGCACCTCATCTATACAGCGCAGCGCCAATGCTGACTGGCAGAGGGATATGCAGACACATAACAGCAAACATTACCGCAGAATACATTTGGCAGAGAAGAGCGATCACCTCGCTCCCAATTCCCGGCATCCTTTGTTACGTCTATTGTGTGAACGCGTGCTCGGTTATCCTCCCAAACTGCTGCAATCAATCCATAATGGAAACATTTGTTTTTAGAACCCTCTTGAGACAAGGTTGAAGTAAACACTTAGGAACACACATCCGATGTAGAAAACTACCATGTTCAATATATTGTTCTCTCGGTACTTATGTAGTAACTGGGCTGCCGATTTTGAAATCGGGTCCATCGCATCGCATCGCACCCGACCAAATCGCATGCGATGCGATGCGATGCGATGCGATGGACCCGATTTTTCCATAGGATTCAATGTTAAAATGGACTGAGTCCATTTTAACATGGAATTCAATGGGAAAAAGGGGTCCTTTTCATACCCCTACTATCCAAGTGGGCATGGAGTTGGATATAAACCTGTGGCGAGCGTAGCGAGCCACCGAGCCCGAAGCGTGGCGAGCGTAGCGAGCCCCGCGAGGGGACACAGAATACCGTCCCCTCGCGGGGCTCGCTTCGCTCGCCACGCTTCGGGCTCGGTGGCTCGCTACGCTCGCCACAGGTTTATATCCAACTCCATGCCCACTTGGATAGTAGGGGTATGAAAAGGACCCCTTTTTCCCATTGAATTTCATGTTAAAATGGACTCAGTCCATTTTAACATTGAATCCTATGGAAAAATCGGGTCATCGCATCGCATCGCATCGCATCGTATCGTATGCGATGCGATGCGATATCGCATCGCATCGCATCTGATTGTATGCCTTAACTTAAGGCATACAATCAAAAAATCGGCAGCCCAGATACTACATAAGTACCGTTCTCTCTGTGCAACACATCTCAATCTGCAATGTATACACAATATGGGGCACAGATGGCGCTAGAGCTTACTCATACACAATATGGGGCACAGGTGGCACTAGAGCTTACTCATCTCCTATATATTTGGCTACATCTGTCACTCAAAGTGGGTGTCTGTGTCTATAACGCTCTGTTCCTGGACTTTCCTCTTAATGTGTGATTGCCTTCATCTGTGCTGAACACCTTTCTGAGAAATTAACCTGTTTAAAACAGGTGATGGCAATCATACATTAAGGGGAAGTCTAGAAACAGAGCATTGTGTCCCTCCTGGAGAGGGTCATGTTGGGAGGTATGTGACAGAGAACCAGCCCAGTGAGCCCACAGACAGTGCCAGACACCCACTGCCTTCCCATGTTGCCCAGCACTGCTACTCCACAGCCACCAGGTGAGTGCCCCACTCCCGCGATTTGCGGCAAAACCTCCCCCCCGCGCGCCCCCCCCTCCCGCGATTCGCGGCAAAAACACCCGCTCCCCCGCGACCCCCCTACCGCGATTCGCAGCAAAAACACCCCCCGCGACCCCCCCTCCCGCGATTCGCTGCAAAAAGAACCCCCCCACGACCCCTCCCGCAATTCGGGGCGGCACCCCCCCTGCGACCCCCCTCCCGCGATTCGCGGCACACCCCCCCCCCCCCCGCAATTCGCAGCAGCCCCAGGATTAAATGGCACATGCAAAACACTGACATGGCTATGGTCTACAATGAAAAAGGTTGACATGAGTTTTTGAAGATTTATTTTTAATTTTTTTAATTTTTTCATATTCATTGTCATGTGTCGACATGGACACCAATGAAGTGGCACACTTATGTCAACATTTACATGTGTTGACCTTTCTGTGTTGATTTTTTCTTGTGGCGATTCGCGTCACACCCCCCCGCAACCCCCCCTCCCGCGATTCGTGGCAACCCCCGTGACCCCACACCTCCCGCAATTCGCGGCAACCCCCCACCAGAACCCCTGTGAACCCCGCCCTCCCGCGATTCGCGGCACCCACCCCCGCGACCCCCCCTCCCGCAATTCGCGGCACCCCCCCGTGATTCGCGGCAGCTCCAGAATTAAATTGCACATGGAAAACACTGACATGGCTATGGTCGACAATGAAAAAGGTTGACATGAGTTTTTGAAGTTTTTTTTTTTCATTTTTTGAATATTTTCATATTCATTCTCATGTGTCGACATGGATACCAATGAAGTGCCACACTTATGTCAACATTTACATGTGTTGACCTTTCTGTGTTGATTTTTTCTTGTGGCGATTTGCGTCACACCCCCCCCCACAACCCCCACTCCCGCGATTCACGGCACACACACACACACCTCCCCCGCGATTCTCGGGACCCCACCCCGTGACCCCCCCTCCCGTGATTCACGGCACACCCCCGCGACCCCCCCTCCCATGATTGGCCGCAACCCCCGCCACGTAACCCCCCTCCCGCGATTCGCGGCACCCACCCCCGCGACCCCCCCTCCCGCAATTCGCGGCACCCCCCCCCACCCCGCGATTCGCGGCAGCTCCAGAATTAAATTGCACATGGAAAACACTGACATGGCTATGGTCGACAATGAAAAAGGTTGACATGAGTTTTTGAAGTTTTTTTTCATTTTTTGAATGTTTTCATATTCATTCTCATGTGTCGACATGGACACCAATGAAGTGCCACACTTTGTCAACATTTACATGTGTTGACCTTTCTGTGTTGATTTTTTCTTGTGGCGATTCGCGTCACACCCCCCCGGAACCCCCACTCCCGCGATTCACGGCACACACACACCCCCCCGCGATTCTCGGCACCCCACCCCGTGACCCCCCCTCCCGTGATTCATTGCACACCCCCCGCGACCCCCCCTACCATGATTCGCCGCAACCCCCGCCCCCGTAACCCCCCTCCCGCGATTCTCTGCAATCCCTCCCCTTCCGCGATTCGCAGCATCCACCCCCCCACAACCCCCCCTCCTGCAATTCGCGGCACCCCTCGCGACCCCCGTCCTGCAATTCGCGGCACCCTTCGCGACCCCCCCTCCCGCGATTCGCGGACACCTAAGTTGCAATACAGGGCATCTTTCATACAATTCTAACCATATTTCTCATATACAAACGTTCACAAATTAAGGGGGCGCAGCCCCTTACGACGGTGTGAAGAGCGCCCGTAGGGCGCGATGAATCACCTAGTCTCCTATATATTTGGCTACATCTGTCACTCAAAGTGGGTGTCTGTGTCTATAACGCTCTGTTCCTGGACTTTCCTCTTAATGGCCCTTATTCTGGTTGGTGCGGTCGAGCCGCATATGCGGCTCCGACCGCACCAGACGAATCCCCGCCCACCCTACGGATCGCCACGGCCGTCCGTACACGGACGGCTGGCGATCCGCATAAAAATGGTGGAGGCTACGCCTCCACCATGGTGGGAGCTGCCCCCTGCATTCGATGGTCGTCGACCATCGAAGGCAGGTCCGCACGCCGCGGCAGCTCCCGCAAGCTGAGACCACACGGACAATCGTCCGTGTGGTAGCTTGTATGGGGGCTGAAAGCTGACATCCGGCGACGTCAGCTTTCCGCCCCCATGAGTTGCGTCATGCCCTCATTAGCATGCGTACGCCCCGCGTTTGCATGGGAACGCCCATGAAACGCGGGGCGTATACATAGGGAAATGAGGGCATGAAGCCCCTCACTCCCCTATACGCCCCCTTTGCGGCGTAGTAACGTTATGTGCGGCGAATTCGCCTGCACATGCGCAGATTGACCTCTGCGCATGTGCAGACGGAAAACATCGGCGGTACGGCCGCACGCGGGCCGTACCGCGCGAATCAGAATAAGGGCCAATGTGTGATTGCCTTCATCTGTGCTGAACACCTTTCTGAGAAATTAACCTGTTTAAAACAGGTGATGGCAATCATACATTAAGGGGAAGTCTAGAAACAGAGCATTGTGTCCCTCCTGGAGAGGGTCATGTTGGGAGGTATGTGACAGAGAACCAGCCCAGTGAGCCCACAGACAGTGCCAGACACCCACTGCCTTCCCATGTTGCCCAGCACTGCTACTCCACAGCCACCAGGTGAGCGCCCCCCTCCCGCGATTTGCGGCAAAACCTCCCCCCCACGCGCCCCCCCCCCCCTCCCGCGATTCGCGGCAAAAACACCCGCTCCCCCGCGACCCCCCTACCGCGATTCGCAGCAAAAACACCCCCCGCGACCCCCCCTCCCGCGATTCGCTGCAAAAAGAACCCCCCACGACCCCTCCCGCAATTCGGGGCGGCACCCCCCCTGCGACCCCCCTCCCGCGATTCGCGGCACCCCCCCCCCCCCCCCGCAATTCGCAGCAGCCCCAGGATTAAATGGCACATGCAAAACACTGACATGGCTATGGTCTACAATGAAAAAGGTTGACATGAGTTTTTGAAGATTTATTTTTAATTTTTTTAATTTTTTCATATTCATTGTCATGTGTCGACATGGACACCAATGAAGTGGCACACTTATGTCAACATTTACATGTGTTGACCTTTCTGTGTTGATTTTTTCTTGTGGCGATTCGCGTCACACCCCCCCGCAACCCCCCCTCCCACGATTCGCGGCAACCCCCGTGACCCCACACCTCCCGCAATTCGCGGCAACCCCCCACCAGAACCCCTGTGAACCCCGCCCTCCCGCGATTCGCGGCACCCACCCCCGCGACCCCCCCTCCCGCAATTCGCGGCACCCCCCCGTGATTCGCGGCAGCTCCAGAATTAAATTGCACATGGAAAACACTGACATGGCTATGGTCGACAATGAAAAAGGTTGACATGAGTTTTTGAAGTTTTTTTTTTTCATTTTTTGAATATTTTCATATTCATTCTCATGTGTCGACATGGACACCAATGAAGTGCCACACTTATGTCAACATTTACATGTGTTGACCTTTCTGTGTTGATTTTTTCTTGTGGCGATTTGCGTCACACCCCCCCCACAACCCCCACTCCCGCGATTCACGGCACACACACACACACCTCCCCCGCGATTCTCGGCACCCCACCCCGTGACCCCCCCTCCCGTGATTCACGGCACACCCCCGCGACCCCCCATCCCATGATTCGCCGCAACCCCCGCCCCGTAACCCCCCTTCCGCGATTCGCGGCACCCACCCCCGCGACCCCCCCTCCCGCAATTCGCGGCACCCCCCCCCCCCCCGCGATTCGCGGCAGCTCCAGAATTAAATTGCACATGGAAAACACTGACATGGCTATGGTCGACAATGAAAAAGGTTGACATGAGTTTTTGAAGTTTTTTTTTCATTTTTTGAATGTTTTCATATTCATTCTCATGTGTCGACATGGACACCAATGAAGTGCCACACTTTGTCAACATTTACATGTGTTGACCTTTATGTGTTGATTTTTTCTTGTGGCGATTCGCGTCACACCCCCCCGGAACCCCCACTCCCGCGATTCACGGCACACACACACCCCCCCGCGATTCTCGGCACCCCACCCCGTGACCCCCCCCTCCCGTGATTCATTGCACACCCCCCGCGACCCCCCCTACCATGATTCGCCGCAACCCCCCTCCCGCGATTCTCTGCAATCCCTCCCCTCCCGCGATTCGCAGCATCCACCCCCCCACAACCCCCCCTCCTGCAATTCGCGGCACCCCCCGCGACCCCCACTCCTGCAATTCGCGGCACCCTCCGCGACCCCCCCTCCCGCGATTCGCGGACACCTAAGTTGCAATACAGGGCATCTTTCATACAATTCTAACCATATTTCTCATATACAAACGTTCACAAATTAAGGGGGCGCAGCCCCTTACGACGGTGTGAAGAGCGCCCGTAGGGCGCGATGAATCACCTAGTACACAATATGTGGCACAGATGGCGCTAGAGCTTACTCATACACAATATGGGGCACAGGTGGCGCTAGAGCTTACTCATACACAATATGGGGCACAGGTGGCGCTAGAGCTTACTCATCTACTGTTTAAATACTGAGCAAATGGGGAGAAGGGGAGTACATGGTATCACAGCTCGAAATTGCCTGCCTTGTTAGGGAATCGGTACATCTGTCAGAATAACCTTAGGTCTACAGTCATTAGGTCGACCCCACTAGGTCGACTGGCAGGAAGGTCGAACTGATTTAAGGTCGACATGGGGCAAGGTCGACATGACTTAAGGTCGAATTTGCATAAAGGTCGACATGAGGAAGGTCGACTGAACATAAGGTCGACATGGTTTTTTCACTGTTTCACAGTCGACATGGACACAGTTGGCAATGAGAATCGGACGCTCGCAATGCTTCGGGCACGGTGGCTCGCTTCGCTCGCCACAGCTTTAATAACCTCCTCCACGCCTTAGTGGATGGTAGGGCATGAAATACCGCCTGTCGGCACATGTCGGCTCAAAAAACTGTGAAAAACCTCATGTCGACCTTATGACCAGTCGACCTTCCTCATGTCGACCTTTATGCAAATTCGACCTTAAGTCATGTCGACCTTGGCCCATGTCGACCTTAAGTCAGGTCGACCTTCCTGCCAGTCGACCTAGTGGGGTCGACCTAATGACTGTAGACCTAAGTTCATTCTAATAGATGACCGCTTCCCCTTGTTACACCCCCCCCCCCAGTAACAAGGTTTTGAGAGTGAGAGATAAAGTTTCAGCCAATCAACGTCGGTTGGTTGATACTTTATCTCTCTCCACTTTTTCTCATCTGCGCTGTAATAATTATGCAGTCTATGTACTACGCCTGGGAGATACGGATATAAAGTACCAGCCAATCAGCTCCTAACTGCCATGTTACAGGCTGTGTTTTAAAAAGGACAGTACAGGAGCTGGTTGGTACCTTATCTCCATCCACGTTATATCTCTCCAAGGTGTAGTACATAGACCTTGATAATTAATTTATGTCTTGTTATTTTCATTCCCAAATCCGGACCTGCCATTCCCGAAGGCACGGGCGGACCGAGCAGGGGTGGGTGTGAACTAGTGTAGAGGGGGCGTGGTCTAATGCCGCAACCTACATTTTTAATTAATTTTGGGGGCGTACCCAGATCTCCCCTAGTGACTGGGCAGTCCCAAGCTCCCTTAACTCCCTCCCTTGAATGTAACATTTTCAAACATTAGAATTTAACATTTTCAAATTTAAACCGGGCTCCATTGCTCTTAGAAATATTGTTCAGTGTCCTGAAACTTTAATGTATCCGCAATCAAATTAATCAAATCATTAAAATAAATAAATAATACTATGTCCATAATGGCCCCTATAAAAAGACTCTCAGGGAAACATGTGATAAATCACCATAATAGTTGTAGAAGACTTCGAAGACCGCATATGAATAAAAATTGGTAAGAGACCGGGACAAATTAAAAAAAAAAAAAAAAAAAAAAGATAAAATAATTAGCCGCCTTTGAAGTTTTGAATAGAAGCGCTTACGGAATGCAGTCTCATAAGTGCAGATCTGTCCTTTCAGACAGTCTAAAGGTCGCGATGAATTAATGTACAGGTCAAGTCAATCTTTTATGAGAAGTCATTTCACTAATGGCCAGATACATCTGCTAGGAGTTGAGCAGAGTGATTCATACAGAGCCAGCGATTATCATGCACTGCAATTAGCACCCGTCCCTCAATTAAAAGAGCACTTTCCATCTCTGGGATACAGATCACTTTCATCATTGTAGGGATACGCACTATGCAGCTGGCCAGCGATGGTTCTACTGCACCCTAAAAATGGGTTTTAGCCGCCAATATAAAGCATCCCCCGAAAGTATGCAGGAGGGACCGCAGCTGATATCTTCAATACTTGCTGCGATACTTTCATTGCCCCCGGCAGCCATATCACCCATAGGAATGCAATGCTGCCCAATTTACCAGTAGCGGAATGCAAAACATTCCAGATATTGGCCCCTGCAGCTACCGCCATCAGCAGATGTGGAAGCCCATTGTAGTATATGTGCATTAGAACAGTAGTTCCAGCAGGGTTATACATTCGCCCAATGACATCGTATTCCTCAATATAATACTGATATATTCGCTTTCACCAAATACAGTTATTGTTACTGCATGGGGTATACTGTACCCCAAACACATTTGCAAAGGTTTGGTGGCAGGGAAATCCCTCCATGTCCTAAGTGCAGAGCTGTTGAAGGGACTTTCTGGCACTTGGTGTGGGCAGGGCCGTCTTAACATTAGCCCTCCCGGGCCCCGCCGCGGCAAACAGCCCAGCACTATAAGCTTCCAGCGACCACTGCCCACCGCCGCAGCAGCTCCCAAGGGCAGTGCTGTCTTCCCCATTGGGGTGGACGGCAGGCCCCTAGAATCCTTGGGCCTTTGGGCAACTGCCCATTAAGCCCAATGGGAAAGACTGCACTGGGTGTGGGACTGCCCCCCTGGGCTCATCTCTTGGGGTCAAATGATTAGAGTGGGGGTCTCTATTTGGTCCCTGGGGGCATGGCCAGCAGCTAACAGAGCCATGTCATGCCATGCTCCCAATGGCAGCAAAAATGGTGGCATGATCTTACAGGAGTGCTGCAATCATAGGTCATAACCCCTGGTTGTGAGGCCATTCCCCCTCATTTTGGACGTGAGTGGGCATCCCTCTTTACCTCAGGACAAAGTTGGGAGGTGTGCATTAGGTTTTGCTAACACATACACACACACTTTTCTACTAGATAAAAAGGATAGCAAAAGCAATAACAATTAGAATTGAAACCCCTTTGTTTTCCCTGCACGGAGCCAGTGGTATATACACAACTGCTGTTCCATTGAAGATAACTGCAAGTGAGGAAATCAGAAATGGTCTCATTTGACATGTTCTGTGACACATCCCGGGCTCTCTGCTATAATCAGGTTCTTATCTCACAAATACACACGCACTGCGCAAATGCTCACTTTCCTATGTGTTGTACACAGACGAGCTGCCCAGCCAGAGACAAAACACACAGTAATCAATCCGAGGGGGGAGTTCTGAAATCGGAAGTGTTCCAAATGGGGTTCCAATGTTTTTAGAGTCTAGCAATATTCAATACATTCTATTCCAAGCGGTTATTCGTGGGGTCCCATGACAATGGTGTACATACTTCTGTTCCCAGGATAACCATTAATCATCATTGCTGCAACAGCAGGATTTGCATAAAGTCACAGATGGGGGACCGTAAAATGCCGAATACCCATCTCTGAATCAGGCCCCCAAATTAATGGATTATTATTTTAAATAGGCAAATAGTTGGCTGGTTGAAATGAGAATCTGGTAAGGTATTGGTGCAAACCACAATCAGCTGTCTGCTTCCAAACGCCAGAGTAATACACATAGGGGATTATTCTCGTTGATTCGCTCGGATGCGAATTCGCATCCTTGCATTACGAATAGTGGTACGCCAGCCCACCATTTGCAAGGCACGTACATTCGCACTAGCTACGAATGGATGTTTTACATAACATCCATTCACAGCCTGCGGTGTAACACCCACATCAACCATCGATAGGCAACCATCGAATGATGTGGAACGTGTACGCATAGGAGCAGCCTTACATATGCATGCACATTCTGAAGGAAGTAGGCGGGCAGCGGACATCCGGTGATTTCAGCTGCCCGCCCCCCGCACCCGTGTCACAGGCTCATTAGCATGAGAACGCCCATGAAACGCTGGGCGTTCCCATATATTGATGGGGCTCCTTGCTGCCCCACTCTGCCCCCCACACATAGGTGCCGATTCTGTGGGTGCTTGAGGCCCCGAGCACCCATGGAAATTGATGAACACATACCCGCTCAGCAGAGGCCCACCCGCCCGTGTCCCACTGAACTCCCCCTCCCTCGTCGCTGGCACAGGTACTGTGTGGGCATTTATGTATTTGGCACTGGGGGGGCATTTATGTATTTGACACTGTGGGGGCATTTATGTATTTGGCACTGTGGGGGGTATTTTTGTACCTGCACTGTGTGAGCATTAATGTATTTGGCACTGTTGCCATAATTTGAATATTGGAGACAACTGTGCTGTGTAATATAAATCAATATTATTTTGTGGCCACGCCCCTTTCCCATGAAGCCACTCCCCTATATTTTTGGCTTGAGCACCCAGCAGCAAAAACATAAATCGGCACCTATGCCCCCGCACGCTGTCCAGCGAATAGACTGTTTGCCGTGGGTGCACACACCCTGTGTATGCGCATGCACAACATCGGCCCCCCTGCGAACAGACCTGTAGGGTCCATAATAATATGCTCAGACAGGTTGGTTAAATACATCTGAGTAATGTAACTTACCAGAGAAATCAAATCAGCGCTGTTAGGACCAGGCAAAGCAACCAGCGTGCTGTAACTAAGCCATCAGTGCCAATATGGGTCCCTAATGGCCGCCTATGGGAACCGCCAGCATTTACAGGTGCTGTGAGCGAAGGATGGATGCAAACTATCTGGTGCAATTCTCCTAGCAGTGCTATAGAGAATATCACCAATAGCAGAACGATGTCTCAAAGCCGCAATCATTTACATCAGGCATGTCCAAACTATGGCCCTACAGCTGTTGTGAAACTACATGTCCCATCATGCCTTGCCACAGTTTTGCTATTAGGGAATGCTAAAACTATGGCAAGGCATGCTGGGATGTGTATTTTCACCACACTGGCCATGCCTGATTTACAGGTAATTTCAAATGAGATACGCGGCCTTTCCTGTCCACCACCACCCCCCCTAGCTGAGTTCCCCCCCCCCCTTCCTTGGGAAGAGTAGGCACCCCTCTTGTATTTTGCCAACTTTCGTCGGTGGGGCTTAACAACTTAACTATATGCAAATCATGCAATTGTAGCCACACCCCTTTGCATCTTGTAGCCAATTGCGACCGTTTCCCTGTACTAATGGCACCCGTCACTGCCCACCTGCTTCTACTCTTCGGGCATTTTCCGGAGAGGAAGAAATATAGGCAAAGTATGGTCCAAACCAAGAGTATTGCTATCAATTATTATTATTATTATTATTATTGATATGACTAGATTTTACTGTTCACCAGGAGAGCTCATTAATAAACCCATCCCCACATTTTTAATTGCAACAATATAATTAGGGCAAACTTGCGGGTAGTAATAAACAGAACCCTCTGTGAGAGATAGTGCTGGGGCTGATGGAATCGGAAGGTCATCGTGTGCTGTAACTAGGGAACCTACTGGCTTCATTGATAGAAATGCTTCCCTGGCAACCTGGACATGAGGCGGGAAAGTTACTAAGATAGGAGTTCTAGTTCACATCGGATATTACAATGGGCAGCCAATCAGAATACACTTTCTATTAATTTTAGCAAATTCTAGAAGATAATAGATAGTATCGGACTGTTTGCCCATAGCAACATCCCAGGTGAAATCGAACTCCCAGCTTAGTAAATTTCCCCCGAGCAGTTACTAATAATTCTCTATGCAGTGCAAATAAACAGGTACCTAAATGTAAACTAGTAACAAACCGTTCTATGGGTGAGAAAGAACCTTAATATGTGATCTGTAATATACACAGAGTAATGTCACATAAGAAATGGGAACAGGTACGTGTTAGGGACCAAAATAAACCAGGTGTCTCATTTGGTGTTACTTTCAAGAGAACCTAAATCTTGCTGCAAAATGACACAAATGCAAAAAAAGGTATTAAACCATTATGCAGTGTTCCTGTGGCAATTCCTTTACAGCTGTAAGATCCATTCAGGCGATTTGTCTTACTGCATGTGCTGTGGTCATAGGCATTTTATAACCCAATATTTTATAGATCTTAAATATGAATATTAGAAACAGGGGTATAACTATTTTGATGTCACTGACAGGAGAGCAATTCCCAGAGGCAATGGAGCCGTGTGCCTCCAGGCTCCAAGCTCTGACGGGCACCTGCATGTACACCAGCACCTGTGTGGTTCACAGCAGGATCCGTGTGTGACCACTGCTCTTCCAACAGAGCTCTGGGGCGTACCCGCTGGTGCTGCAGAGTTAATTGGAGCTGTGCCAGGAGACCTGCAAACACCTGGAATAGGGGACAGGACAGCTCCCACCTGGTTCCGCTCAGCCTGTGCACCCACTGCTGTTTCCTAGACTGAGATGGGACCTGCTGATAAATGCACCAAATTCCAACTTGCCTCCGGACGACTTGGATAAACTTACGTAATTGGGTATTGGTATCAGGCTGGGGCACAAAGGGCTCACAAGTCACAGACTGTGTTTTACAAATATCAGGCAGAAGCTGATTGGCTGGTTGTTTATCACTCTCCATTTTATCACTTTCGAAGCGTAGTGCATCTGGCTCATGGAATCACAAATTGACATCATTTAGCCCCCACCCCATCCCCACAAGTTGTGGCAGAACTGTAATCCTAACCAAAAGTAGAATGGTAGAATTAGTTTGCTTGCAAACATTTTATCTTTAAGACACAAATCAATAAAAATTAAATGTAAAAATGAAATCCTGCTTTGCGTCCCAGCAATAGAGGAGTTACATCGGTTCTAGGTGGTATAAAGAGTTAACGGAGAATACATTTGTAATCACAATATTTGCCTCGGCATCTGTTCAGCTGCACCAAACGGGGGATTCCTGACAATAACCTTTTGATATCTGACAGCTTAATAAACGTCTGCTGCAATCTTGTCAAATAAAATCAAGAACGGATGCAGATCCTCCCATCATCTCCAAACTTTCCAATAGAAATTACTGCCAAATGACAGCACCCTTGGGAAAGGGCTGTAGGAGAGCTGAGAGCAGATTTCAGAATACTAATGAAATAAATGAAGTGAAAGACGGACTGTGCGCAGAAGGGGCTACGAAATAGGGTTTACTACGAAATAAGGTTTAGTACTTTAGTAAGGTTTAGTGTAACAGATACACGCAGGCTCTAGACCAGTGGTACGCCACAAAAATTATTCAAAAGTCACTGTGAGAGTTGTATCAAGCCTTGGTGACTGTTAAATGGAGAAATCGCTCAATTCCAGGGAACACCCTGGAAGCTCCAGAGGGATGTGCAAAATGCATCCCTTCGTTCGTGGGCTGGTGCTAGATCCCATTTTTTTTTTTTTTTTTTTTTTTTTTTTTTCATACATAATAATGCTTTTATTTCTGTGTTACAGTATTTTTTTTTTTTTTTTTTTTTTTTTTATTACCGATATATAATATTATATCAATTTACATCGGAGAAAAACAAAAACAAAAGAAAAAAAAAAGAAAAATAGCAAAAGAGAAAAGAAAAAGAAAAGACAATACATTTTAAGATACATATTCACTTCTGGATTAAAAAAGGAAGATTAGATATTTATACACATTTTTTTTTTTTTTATTATAGACAGGACATGGCGAGATAGTCCCCGGGAGTATTATTTCATCCTCTTATTCTCAATCTTCAGAGCAGTATAAGTTTATATTTGTCCCCCAACCTCCTTTTATTACCTCCACTCAACTAGCAAGAAACAAGTCTGAATTTTCTCTTGAACTTGGGGGGATAGAGTTTGTATAAAATCTCCCCAGTTCTCGAGAAACCTCCCTTGGTTTCCTGCTTTTTGTGTGGAAGCTTCCACCCAATCCATCAAAAATACATTATATAATTTATCCAAAAACAGTTTCATAGAAGGGGGCTGAGGCTGAATCCACATCTGCAGAATAGTTTTTTTGGCAGTGGCGGATATAGCCATCATTACTTTATGCTTAGCCTTTCTGCACCTGGTTGTCCCATCGCCAGGTTCAATACTTAAAATGGCCCATTGCGCTGATATATGGAAGTCACTCTGTATATAGGTTTGGATAAACCGTTCTACGTTCTTCCAAAAAAGGTAGACCTCAGGGCAACTCCAGAGACAATGGACCAGATCCGCTCCAGCCATCCCGCATTTCAAACAATTACTATTATTAGATAACCCAATCTTGTTTCTCCTGTTGGGAGATAAATATGCTCTGTGATATATTTTTAAAAATAACTCTGTATATGTTGGCATGGGAAGTGTCTTACGAATGAGGTCTAGATGGATATATAGATCATTCTCCGTGACCCCTGGAAATAGTTCTGTCCATCTACTTATCCCTGTTCTTACCACCTTGTCATCAGACATATTTCTAAAGAGTTTATAATAAAAAGAGAGGGCTTTTTTTCCAAAATGCGGTTGCAACAGGAGCTTATCTAGGTCGTTGTCCCAGTCCCTTTCCTTTAATGTTTGAGTAATTTCTTTCGCATAATGTTGGGCTTGAATGAATGCAAGATCCAGTGGTATGCTTGTTGCATACTTCTCCTCTACCTGGCTGTGAGTCATAGGTCTTCTATTCACAGCATCAATTAATTGCCCAACTCTTACTATACCCTTATTTTTCCAGTGGTTAAATGGGTATGCAGCTTTCCCATCCTGAAAGCTAGGATTGTTCAGAAAATTTGAAATGATAGAGATCTTAGAGTTGAGGCCCAATCTATGGCGGACAATATACCATGCTTTTCGACTAGATGTTAATAAGGGATTCGATGTGGCCCGAGACTCAGCTTCTCGATCTGTGGAATGTAGATATGCCACTAGATCCCCCTTTATAAGGGTTTCACATTCCAACTGGATGTTAGTATACTCTCCTCTCTCCCATATCCAATCCCTTATATAACGAAAGTGGGAGGCCAAACTATATCTCTCCATATTGGGGAAATTGACGCCTCCTTTTTCTTTGGGCTGTTGTAATTTTTTAAGGCTTATTCTGGCTTTTTTGCCTTCCCAGATGAATTTCCTGAACATCTTATCTAACTCCCGACTATCGTTAAGGGATAGTAGAACAGGTAACATCTGAAGAGGATACAGGAGTCTGGGAAATGTTATCATTTTAATTAAATTTATTCTCCCCATCAGAGATACAGGTAGTTTTGCCCATCCTTTCAGTTCTCTTGCACATTTTCCAATGACAGGGCCTACATTCAGGTCATGGAGTTTACTAAGGTCCTTGGGAATATTTACCCCTAGATAAGTAATATGACTTTCTGCCCATTTTAGTGACATCTCATTGGCCCATGGTGGTTTTTTAACTCCTATTTTTAAATAAAGTGCCACTGACTTATCTAAGTTTATAGTAAACCCCGATGCCTTGCCAAACTCCTCAAGTTTTTTTAGTAACTCTTTGATCGAGGCCGCGGGGTCTGCTATATATAATATTAGGTCATCCGCAAAAGCACAGATTTTAATTTCATGCTTCCGGGTCTTAACCCCTTTCAGGGTCTCCCAATTTTGCAAGAAACGAAGCATTGGATCTAAAACAAGATTAAAGAGGAGTGGGGAGAGGGGGCATCCTTGCCTAGTGCCTCTCCTCATCACAATTTCCTTACTTTTATCTCCATTAATTAAGAGCGCTGTGCGAGGATCCTGGTATAAAAAGTGGATAAAATTTATAAATTTTGCTCCAAACCGTCTTGTCTCTAAGACCTTATACATATATCCCCACGATATTGAATCAAACGCCTTATTGGCGTCCAGGCTTAGAAGGATGCCCGGGTTATCCTTATTTCTCTGGAGTATGTTAATTGCGGCAATCGCCATCCTGACCCCTTTTACAGAGTGACGTCCTGACACAAAGCCGAGCTGATGCTCTGTAAGGATGTCTCCTGCTATTCTCTGGATCCTATTCGCCATTATTTTTGCCATAATTTTGCAATCAATATTTGAAAGTGTAATAGGACGATAAGAAGACTCCTTCTGTGGGTCTTTATTGGCTTTTAGGATCAGGGTGGTGAGGGCCGCATTAAATTGGGGATATCTAGGAGTATTATTTTGCAGGTATTGAAATAGACTGGTTATAGGGTCAATTATTTCATTTTGCAGGATTTTATAATATTCCGCCGGAAATCCATCCGGACCGGAGGCTTTTCTAACTTTTAGAGAGCGGAATGCCCCCTCTATTTCCTCTTTTGTAATATCTAAATTTAAATGTTCTACCTGGGCTGCGTCAATTTTGGGGAGGTTTATTTGTTTAAAGAGGGCCTCAACCTGATCCGGCTCCCATGTCTCTTCTGTATATATTTTAAGGTAGTATTCCTGCATTATATTAATTATTTCTTCTTGTGTAGTTACTACCTGGCTGCCTGATTGAAGTTTTAACGCTGTGATATTATTTCGGCCTTTTTTTGCCTTTGTTAGTGAGGCCAATAGTCTACCTGAGCGATTACCCCATCTATAAAATTTGTTTCTGGAGTGATCCAGGGAATGCTTGGCCTGGCTTAAAAGATGTGATTCCAATATCTGTCTGTTTATCTTATAGTTATCAAAAGTATCTGGCGTGGGGTTCTCCATATACTCCCTGAATCTTTCTTCGACATTTTTGTGTAATAAGTCGTACTTCTTTCTATTCTGTTTTTTAAAATTTTGTACATACGCAATTATATGCCCCCTTAATACTGCCTTGGACGTTTCCCAAAACAGTATTGGCTCGGTTACATGAGCAATATTATCCTTCTGAAATTCTCGCCATTTATTTATCAGATATTGCCTGAAATCTTCGGATTCGGAAAGATATACTGGAAATCTCCATGTACATTTTCCTTTTACATGATCTCGTAAGACTATATTTGTATAAATAATTGCGTGGTCCGAAATTACAAATCCTTCTATCCCGGAGTCTCCCAAATCTCTGACCAGATCTTCTGCCACTAGAAAGTAATCAATTCTGGACAGGGTCTTGTGGGCTCCCGAGAAGCATGTATATGCTCTACCTGAAGGATTCTGTAGCCGCCAATGGTCTACTAGTGCATGATTATTTTTAAGGTTGTCTATAAGTCTATTAACCTGTGGGGGATTTTTAGGTGCTACCCTTGATCTGTCCATCATGGGGTCATCTATCCAATTAAAATCCCCCCCTATGATGAGATTTGGGCATTCTCTCTCCCATATCATGGTCGAGATTTTCACAAAAAATTCCTTTTGAGCGGTATTGGGGGCATATATATTCAGAAGAGTATATTTTTTTGCATTTAATTCAATCTTAAGGAGCAGGAATCTCCCTTCGGGATCATGTTCCTTTTCCAGAATTGTATATGTAATCTTCTTTGAGAAGACAATTGCCACCCCTCTAGCTTTGGATTTATAGTCTGAGGAGATACATTCGCCTATCCACTGGCCTTTAAGTTTTTGCTCCTCCCCTGATTTCCAGTGCGTTTCCTGTAAAAACACAATTCCAGCTCCACACCTTTTCAGATGATCAACAACCTTTTTTCTTTTTATCGGGGTATTTAATCCCCCCACATTCCACGATAATAATTTCAAATTATTGGCCATTTATGCTATTATTTCAGGGGGGGATGGCTGAGTCGTGCTAGATGCGCAGATGCTCTGACTTTTCCAAACCATAGCGTCTCTGGGGTAACTCTATCACCTCTAGCCATGTCCTGTCTGTACATAGTTAGACTATACAGAATAATCATTTTATTTTTTTTGCCCATAAGCACATTCCATATATAACATACACCAACAGTTCCGCATAAACCCAGACAATAAAAAGGGAGAAGGAAGATAAGAGGGGGAGGGGGGGAGGGGGGTACCGGCATGATCCCAGGGCATAGCCCGCTAAAATTTCCTCTTTACCATTATCTAATCTTTTTATATATTTGAAATAATACAGTATTTGGAAGGGTAAGTTAAAGAATATTACAATGGCTATCAAGTGACTTCTATATATCATTCCCTTTCTTAGTATTGTTGGTGAGATCCATATTGGTGCATGCATGCCAAATGTGACCTTTAAGGTTACCTTATTAGTAACTTTGTTTCTATTCAGTGGATGTGGATAACCCTCGTTAATAATGTGACAAATCTTAACATCGTGAACTGTTGGTTTTTTTTTCTTCCTTTTTTTTTTTTTCTTTTTTCTTCTCTTCAAGTGTATATGAAAATATCTTCCAAAACTTCTTTGTGATCTATCTGTGTATATTCGTGATTGTTTATCTTCTGGGTTTATTTTTTTTTTTTTCCCTTTCCTTGCCTGTGTTTCCTTCCTAATTCTTTATATCTCTTTAAATAACCTGCTCTATTTTCCATTCTATGATCTGCTGGACCCCTCCATGATCTTTACTTTTTATAATATCTATCCCCGTCCCTCATGCCCCTCTCTTAGATTAATCTCAGCTACATTTTCTGAGTGCAAATACTCTCTAGCTTCTTCTGGGGTATCAAATGTCAAGGTTCTATCATTAACAAAAATGCGAAGCTTCGCTGGGTACCATAGTGCAAATCTTAATCCCTTTTCATTCAATAGCCTGCATATTGGCTGAAATGCCTTGCGTTTTTGCTGCAGTGCCGCTGAGTAATCTTGAAAAATCAAAATTTTTGCCCCGTCTACCTCCAGTGGAGCCATTTTTCTATATGTTCTTAAAATTTTTTCCTTTGTGGAATAATCGCTAAATTTAGCTATTGTAGGCCTTGATCTGTCCCTTGCATCTTCCCTCACTGGGCCTAATCTATGTACTCTCTCTATTTTAACCTCAGTGATTTCATTTTGAAGTTTCAAGGTCCTGACAATTTTCTCTGAGATATAATCTCCTAATTTCTTGTCTGAGACATTTTGTGGGATGCCTATAAACCTCAAATTTTGTCTGCGGTCTCTATTTTCGATGTCATCGATTTTATCGGTTAACCATTGAACTTGCTTTAAGTTTATTTGTTCTTGGTTATATGACTCCAGAGCCTGATCCTCTAGGTCACTGACCCTTTGTTCTAATTCGTTTATTCTGGCTGTATTTTCAGCAATTTTAGCTAGGGCAGAGTCTAAGGTAGCTTGAATCATATCTAGTTTTTTGTCTATGGTTGGTAGCATCTTTGCTGTTAGGTCTGAAGCACTTATTGCACTATTATCCTGCTCTTCTCTCTGTTCTAAGCGAGTGGGTGTAGAAACCGGGGTGGGTTCTTGTATTGTAATCTGTTTGGGAGATACAGCTGATGCCTTTACAACTCTCTGTTTTTTTCCCATCTCTAAGCGTGCTGCTACTGGAGATTGTTTATTGCCACCAGACCTTGACATGTATCTATCCATCCCCAAAAGGGTACACCCACAATTCCACTCTAATGATACAGCGTTATTATAACTCCAACAGTAAAACGTCAGAAACGAAAAATACAATCGCACACAAAAAAAAAAAAGAAAAAATAAAAAGGGGGAATTATGGCCAAGTTGGCCCGTGCCCCAACAAGCAGAGTCCCACAAAAATGTATGGCCTAGTTGGCCCGTGCACCAACAAGCAGAGTCCCACAAAAATGTATGGCCTAGTTGGCCCGTGCCCCAACAAGCAGAGTCCCACAAAGAATGAGGCCTAGTTGGCCCGTGCCCCAACAAGCAGAGTTCCACAGAAAATAATGGCCTAATTGGCCCGTGCCCCAATCAAGCAGAGTTTCACAGAGGATAATGGCCTCATTGGCTTGTGCCCCAATGAGCGGAGTTGCACAAAAAATGATGGCCTAATTGGCCCGTGCCCCAACAAGCAGAGTTCCACAAAGGATGAGGGCCTAATTGGCCTGTGCCCCAATGAGCAGAATTCCACAGAAAATTATGGCCTAGTTGGCCCGTGCCCCAAAAAGCAGAGTCCCACAGAGAGTTGTGGCCTGGTTGGCCAGTGCCCCAACAGGCAGAGTCCCACGTAGAATTGTGGCCTGGTTGGCCCGTGCCCCATCGAGCATGAACCCACAGCACCCTCTGGCTCTGTAACTCCTATCAGCCCTGCTTTCAGGCACCACTGTTATAGTTCTGAGCAAAATATCTTTAGGGACACGTTTAGTGACACCTCAAAAAATAGTTCAGCAATACAAAGTTATCCACCCTAAGATACAGTCCAGGCTGTCCGTCATCAATTTGTGTAACAAAAGTATTGCAACAAAAAAAAAAAAAAAAAAACTCAGGGGCAAAGGTGCACTTATCACCAAGGTAACTCCATCCGTATTTGATTGTTTTAAGAATGGTTAGTTAGTCTTAGACGGGGTCTGAGGTCCTCTTATAGGGGGGAAACGCTATAGATTGTATTTAGTTTAAGATCTATATCCCAAGTTCTTGTGGATACACTAATCCGTAGCCACAGCCCACGGGGCTTCCAATATTCCCCTCAGCTCCGCGTCAGACAGTTAGGGCTCCACCATCATCTACACAGAGCTTCTGACTACTAGAAAAGAATACTGCAGAATTGTCCCAATCAATTTGACTGTCTGCCACACAGTTTTTTTATTTTAGACACAGGACACAGGACACAGATTCCCCTTCAAGCAGTCATATCCAATCGGTCCACAACACTTAATCCTCCAAGGGAGTGGAAGGGAAGAGGAGACTTAATAGCCCACAGGCATGTGTTCACTACATGAGTTTCTCAAGTTTACTACTGCGATGACACATGTACCTTGCTGTTGAGCCTGCCTGCCTGCTGATAGGCTTGTGCTCCGGTATAGATGCACTCATTACTGCCTCCACACCGCTTGTCCTGCAGGGGTCTCCGGTCCAGGCTCCCGCACGGCTGCCCTGGTCTGCTCCGCTTTATTTTCTATCAGCGGGCACCACGCTCCGTCAACCCCGACTGGCGGGGGCGCCCCCCCCGGCTGATCCCTCCCGAGCAGTGGACCGCCGGCGTCTCCAGCAGCCGCACGTATCACCGGCCGCCAACCTCCAGACACCAAGTCACCACGGCTCCCACAGACTGACGGCAGGGAAAGGTAAGGGAGTTTGCAGATGGTGCAGTAAGTTATCCTTGGTCCGCACTAGGACCCGACTCCGGGGCAACCCCGTGCTCCTATGCCCGCGGCTGCTGTATCTGCCGCCCGCTATTTTCCCCTATAGCCCGGCGTCCCTGGAGCGTGACTAAAATGCGGCCACCACAAGCGCACCGCCCTCCGGAAGTCATTCCATCCCCCGTGTTACCAGATCCCATTTTTATATGCCCGGAGTTTCCCTGCCAGACCGGTCCTATGCCCCGCACTGTCCAGTCCATTAACTCCACTCAAATGGCCATCAAGTTGGCCCTGGGGCATAGCTGCCTACCCTCCTGCATGAGACTCCCTGAAATAACAGCAATCTCCCTCTCCCCCTCATTAGTCTAGCAATCTCCCTCATTTCCACTAGTCCACATTACACGGTTACATTTTTTGGGAAAAAAGGAATGAGAGACAAATACATTTACATGGAATCATCAGCACTATTTCCCAGCACTTTACCAAGTAGAGTAGCTCTTACTAACTGTTTTGTGGCTCATCTACATTTGGATATAAGTTATAATAAAAGATTCCTCTCAGATGTAGCAGTACACAGCCACGCTTCTAGGTGCCACGTTCACAATCTCTTTTCACAATCTCTCCATATATGGAACTAGACACGCCCTTTGGGTGGAGCATGACAGGCCCCCTCGATGGGGCGCTTTGCCAAATTCTATTACCAACTATAATCTCCCTGAAACTAGTTTTCAAAAGTAGGCAAGTATGTCTAGACCAGTGGTACGCAAAAAAATATATTCAAAAGTCACTGTGAGAGTTGTATCAAGCCTTAGTGACTGATAAAATTGAGAAATTGCCCAAATTCAGAGAACACCCTGGAAGCTCCAGAGGGATGTGCACAATGCTTACCTCCGTTCTCGGCCGGCAAAGCTCTTGTCTGTAGGCTGGTGCTAGATCCCATCTTTATATGCCCAGAGGTTCCCCACCAGACCGGTCCTAAGCCCCGCTCCATCCAGTCCAGTAACTCCACTCAAATGGGCATCAAGTTGGCCCTGGGGACATGGCGACATACACACCGGGGCTGTTGGGTGGGGGAGGGGGCATGGTGACATACACACAGGGAACTGAAAGGGATATAGCGACACACACTGGAGCCAGGGGAGGGATATGGTGACAAATATACTGGGGCCTGGCAGAGCCGTCTTAACAGCATTGTCGGCCCCAAGAAAAGCAATGCACTTGGGGCCCCTTTACACCCAAATGTAAATGTCATAACATGCCCCTGCTGTGGTCCCGTGCTTCCATACAGTGAATAGCTGTCAGCACCCTCATTGGTGGATAGCTCTAGCCATTTACTGTCTGGCTCTAGACTGGGAAGCAGGAAGAGAATGCTGCCTGGTCACTCGCTCAACTTTATCTCTTTGCGGGAGGGGGCTGCCAGGTCGGCTCAACAGGTGACCACCTGGGGCGTTTATATTGTAATTGCGGCAACTGCCCCCCAATATGCAATGCCCATGTCATACCTCCCGAATGTCCTGCTTTTCGCTGGACCGTCCCGGTTTTCTTTGGGACATGCCCCGCCGCAGGGGGAAGGGTGGGGGCAGTTGTGAGTCCCCCCTGTCACGATGCTGAAGGTGATTTTTCAGGAGCATAACGGCTATTACGGGAGAACAAGCAAGTGTGGTCTGCTACATCTCCCTCCAGAAACGCCGTCCGGCCCACCCCTGTCAATCAGGCAGAGACAATCGCATGTGAAGGTTGGATCCTGTGTGCGCAGTACCGCACTATCAGGGAAGCTGAGTGTTGATCGCTCATGTGATCCAACCTGAATCAGCCCTTCTCTACTGTCTCTCATTGCCAGTGGAACCCATAATAGAAGTGGAGGATCCCAGGACAATCATGACATGTTCCAGGCATTATAAATTATGTAAATCCTATTAAAACATAGCATAGAGGGGGGGGGGGGGGGGTATCTGGATGAGTCCAGCACAGCGGCTCTCTCCTTTATATTTGTCACTTGTCATTGTCATATATGAGCAAGATAACTGGATACTGGCTCCAAGGGACAACTTGCTGTTTTGTTCTATGGACAACTATTAGCTGAATAATGATTAGGAAGGTGACTTGTTTGCTTAGCCTGTTTATTTGGTTATTACCTCTGTCAGGCTGGCGGTGTTGATGTTATTACTAGCAGTCAGGGAAGAATCGGTTGAGCCGCTTGGTCTTATTGCTCGGGAACGGTTTCTGAGTAGAAGGCGCTGATAAGTGGCTTTGACGTCACCCTAGCCATAGCTACTACAGTGTGTTCCTATCAGGGACCCATCTATCACTTAATATGATGTATGGGCTTTGAGTCACAGCTAATCCAGCAGCTCATCCGCACGAGTCCCTGTGAGCTGGGAGCAGCTGGCAGCGCTAAAAATATCTCCATTTACCAGGACAATCACCCATAGAACAGCTTTCTCACAATGTATAATGCACCAGTACCTGAGAACCGCATATTCCCACTACATGTTCAGTATCCCTTATCCGAAATGCTCCGGACCATTCCAAAAACAACACGGTTTTCGGAATAATTCGGATAACGGATATCCGGATACGGAATACTCAACCTGTACTATTACCTGCTGCAATGCAGCCACAGCACTTTCCATAGGATAATAGTTATAAAGAATCTGATTGGTTGGGTTCCATACCTTTACAGTATTCCTCACAGCAATCAGAGTCATATGCGATCTGATATATGTATACATAGAATAGTTACAGATTACAGCCTGGGCCATTTTTGAATGGGCACAATGGGCAGTTTTCCAAGGGCACTACGATCCGGGTATGGTCATTTGGGTCGACCAAATTAGGGTCGACATACATTGGGTCAACCACTGAAGGTCGACACAGTCAAAAGGTTGACACAAGCATTAAGTCGACATTGGTAAGGTCGACAGTCAAAAGGTAGACATGGGTTTTTCACGTTTTTTTTGTCCCGACACAGCCGTCGAGGACACCGAAAAAGTGCACCTCTCATGGTTTGCTTTGGGTCGGTGTCTCGCTACGCTCGGCACACTATTGTATTCTCCCTCCATGCCCTAGTGGATGGTAGGGCATGAAATATCACCTGTTGACACGTCAGCTCAAAAAACGTGAAAAACCCACGTTAATCTTTGGACTGTCCCAATGTTGACCTAATGCTTGTTTCGGTCTTTTGACCCTGTCGACCTTAGGCATGTTGACCTTTTCCATGTGTCAACCTAAGGCCTGTCGACTTCAGTGGTCGACCCAATGTACGTCGACATTAATAGTATGGACGTAAGGACCGTATTCCCTACAATCCTAGGGGGTCCATTATTTCCTGAACCACCAACCATTACCCGGAGCTTGCATCTTCGGACGGGGATACCCACAATGATTTGCTTTGCCCGAAGACCTACAAAGTTGTTAAATCTGGCCCTGATTACCTGCTATATCTTTACACTTATTAATAAAGAGGCAGATGGATTATTTACCATGAGTCCACCGCCAACATGTCTAGTAATAGAGCCTTGCCATGGAGGAGCTTATGTCCCTACTAACTACCTACAGTATATACCACTGGGCTCACTCTTCTCTAGCCCATGTCGTAAATTTAGACCAAACTATCAATTCAAGCTTAGCTGTAAACCTGATTTGGCCAAGCTGTGGCTTTACCAGCCGATTGATGGGTGCGTATGCTGGGACTTGATGAGGCCTCTGATAGTTTTCCTTCCCTGCAGAGCCTTCAGGCCCATGTGACATATACCTTGTGTGACTAGTCTTATAATGGCACTGGGGCCAACACAACTCTACAAAAAGCTGGAATATGGGCATGTTGTCAGTATCCCGGCATGGTCACTCCCTACGGTCAGAATCCTGAACCTGAAATCACAACACTTACAATGCCAACGGATGTGAGGATTAGGGTTAGGCTGGGGGGGGACCCACATAACCCCTCTCTTGTAGCCTCCACTTGGCATGCTCCCAAAGATGAGGTGAATTGATGACTAATGTATTCTCTGCACTTCTAAATCACCATAGCGATGGGTTCCGATGTTCCCTGTGTTTATTGAGCATCACAGAATGTTTTTCAGCCAATTAATGTCAGAGAACAACCAAGACATTCACATTGCTTGATTTCCCAGCATAAGTTCCACATTCATTGCTCAGCAAAGTTTAAATGGGACCGAAAAGAGGAAGAAGAGATAATGGCCCTTATTCTGGTTCACTCGCAAAGGCAAATTCCTTCTCAAATGGACAAAACCATGTGCACTGCAGGTGGGGCAGATGTAACTTGTGCAGAGAGAGTTAGATTTGGGTGGGGTTTTACTTCAAAGTGAGATCTATGTTGCAGTGTTATAATAAATCAGCCAGTATTTTCTCTGCACAGAAACAAAATAACTCTCCCAAATCTAATTCTCTCTGCACATGCTACATCTGCCCCACCTGCAGTGCACATGGTTTTGTCCATTTGAGAATGAAGTTGCCTTTGCGAGTGAACCAGAATAAGGGTCAATGTCCTAGCCCAATATCTAGCTCGTTATCTTGCCCAGGTTTCCAGGCAACAGCTCCAAGAGATGGAGATGAATTAAAAGTTCCACATGGCCGGGCTGGATATTACGTCAGCTGTGGACTCAGCCAGACAGGTACCTGCAGATACGGGTCACCAGTCCTGAGTCACTTTGTGGGTGGAAAACTGCATCCATTAAGCCTTTCCATGCTCGAGAGCTTAGTAATTAGTGTATGGGTTATTTTTTAAACAAAAGTAACAGATGTTTAAGGGTTATTAGCCCTTATACCTTAAAACTTTGCATACAACATATAATTCTCTACATATAATAATCACGGAGCAGAATATGGCGTGGTCTCCTTATACGGTCATATAACACGCCGGACTTCTAAAATTCTTAAGATTTACAGATATAAAGTATTTTATATATCTTTCACTAGAGTGGACAATGTAAGACTATACCTCATCCATGCACAGGTGTAAGGAGAATCGCACGCATTTGATCACACTTGGGGCCTGATTCAGGATCGTTCGCTAAGCATCAGCATTTTTTCGCTGCTTATGAAGCGTCTAAATGCTGCCCGCCACGAGCAGGGAACGCCACACCTGCTTTTCCAGGCTTTTCATAGGGACAACTGTAAAACGCTAGGCATTCCCCTCCAGCCGACTGTGCCAGACTGGCCACCCTCTAGGCCCCTGCATCACACTGGCCGCCCCCAGGCCCCTGCGCCAGACTGGCCGCCCCCAGGGCCCCTGCGCCAGACTGGCCGCCCCCAGGGCCCCTGCGCCAGACTGGCCACCCCCAGGGCCCCTGCGCCAGACTGGCCGCCCCCAGGGCCCCTGCGCCAGACTGGCCGCCCCCAGGGCCCCTGCGCCAGACTGGCCGCCCCCAGGGCCCCTTGCGCCAGACTGGCCGCCCCCAGGGCCCCTTGCGCCAGACTGGCCGCCCCCAGGCCTCTTGCGCCAGACTGGCCGCCCCCAGGGCCCCTGCGCCAGACTGGCCGCCCCTAGGCCCCTGCGCCAGACTGGCCGCTCCCAGGGCCCCTTGCGCCAGACTGGCCGCCCCCAGGCCCCTTGCGCCAGACTGGCCGCCCCCAGGCCCCTTGCGCCAGACTGGCCGCCCCCAGGCCCCTTGCGCCAGACTGGCCGCCCCCAGGGCCCCTGCGCCAGACTGGCCGCCCCCAGGCCCTTGCACCAGACTGGTCGCCACCAGGCCCCTTGCGCCAGACTGGTCGTCCCCAGGCCCCTTGCGCCAGACTGGCCGCCCCCAGGCCCCTTGCGCGAGACTGGCCGCCCCCAGGCCCCTGCGCCAGACTGGATTAATAAGTAAAGGCAGAAGAGAATGTGGAACCGCTGTAACTAATTATCACTGTGTGCATTATAAAGAGGTTTACACAGGAGAAGGTAAAATCTGCATTAATATCCTGGCTCCTTGTCATATTACGCACAGCACCTGTGTCGCTGCGGCCTTCTATCAGCCATTTCCACTTCCTTGTGTACAGTAGGTTATCTCTTTCCTGTCCAACAGGTCTCCAGATAGTATCTGCAAACACTACGAACACTCTCCACTGCGTTATTACAGGATGACAAGGAAAAACAAATGATGTTAGCTCGGTCAGTAATAAAAGGTCCTCTGGGTTTTTTTTTTTACCTCCTGCACAACTACAACTAGCTGTGTGGCCCATTCGAGGTAGATGTGCATTGATTTGGTCAATGCTGAGTCTTCGTACGCAGTCGATCAGTGAATATACGCATTGCATACCCTATTGTTACGCAGAATGTCCGCTCAGTGGCATAAGTTTGTCACAGTTGCCCGGAGGCAAGATAATAGTGGTTCCCCTCCCTCCACATAAACACACCACCTTATATAAATATGTATGTACGTACGCATGTTAAGTATATTATGTTTAAAATAAAGAAAGTGTGACGTCTATTGTCCTGCTCGGAAGAGGAGTTGGCCGAAGAAGCGATATTGATGGCTTTCAATTAACGGATTCAAACTTGCAGGTGAGAAGAGGTGCCCCCTTGGAAGCAGAAGCCTGGCAGCAGATGACTCCACTGTCTCCCAGAGTTACGCCTCTATGTCCGCTGCAACAAAAGGTTCTGGCCCACTGAAACTGTCACCACATGGCTGTGTTTCAATTGGCACCAACTGTAAACCGTCCCAAAACAGTCGCTGACTGTCAAATCACTCTGAATGTTTAAATGTTTAATATAATTTTGAAGTAAAGTTAACACAAACGCTGAACGTCATTTTCCAGTTATATATAAGTGACGCACAAAAATTAAAATTTCCTTCCAAGGTTGCACAGCCAAAATCTTTTGCCACACACAGCCTTCGTAAAATTAGAGGGAACATTGCCGGTGACTACACAATTCGCAGCGTCCGCTCCCGCAGATGGCCTGCACATGCGCAGTCCATCAACATCGCTCACCGTTGCAAATTCGCAATGGTGAGGATGAATCAGAATGACCTCCTTAAATCTGTCTGAACATTCTGATATTTAATAAATAAACTCCAGCTCCAGGTTCATCAAAACCTGTGTGGATATTGCTGCCTTGCAGATCTCCTGTCCATCTAATACACCAATATGCTCTAACCACTATTTCTGACACAAAAAGGTGCTAAGACTCCGTGTCTTACTAAGGGGCAGGGATGGAGGGTGGTCTGCCCTGGGTATCAGAATCAAGCAAGGTACAGTATGACCGGGGTCCCTCCACACAGGTTCAGTCCGATCCTGCAATTGTCAAAAACAGGTGCACAGAGGTAGCTGTTCCCTGATGGGGCTATCGTCTCCTGAGTCCCCTTATCGGCACGACATGACACATGTTTAGGACGCAGATTAGGGGATTTGGGAGCGGATTAGCACCATATGCACTGTGCATGGAGCCAAAAGGAACCCATAGGAGGGGAGTACACAGGGACACTAGGATTTGGAGGGGGGACACTGTGAATCATAACAGGTGTGGATGGGAAAGATCTGCCCTGGTGCTAAATATGTTAGTCTCACTGCTGGGACTATTTATGAAATTGTCAGATATCCTACCAAAGACTGCAATTTTTGGAGTTCTGACACATTATCGAGGCTATTTAACACTAAAGGTGCCCATACACGGTACAATTATTGTATGCAATTTAAACTAGATCGCATCGCATACATTTTGCAATGCAATGAGATGCATCTAGCACAATAAGTATGTGCAGCACATATGAGATGTGTGAGCAGCGTGCATCTCATTCTCATCACACCCAACAATTGTACTGTGTATGGGCACCTTTATATGGTTCTGCAGCAGATATCCATCCACACTAAGTAGTACCCTATAATTGGCTAAATGTGAATGAGGAATATTTGTTATAGAGGATTTTGCAAATACATTTTTCACAAATCCCAGCAATTGTTATAAAACTTCACATGCAAATGATCTGAATGTGTCATGGTTGGGATGACCAGGACCATTATAACTTATAGGCCAACTGGTTGGGATGACCAGGACCATCATAACTTATAGGCCAACTGGGCATCTGCCCGGATCCGGCAGCAACACCATCCCCGTTACATGATGAATTTCATCGTTCCGTGCTTTTTTTTGGGGGGGGGGGGGGGGAGGGCCACAATTTTCCCTAAACAAATACAGCATTAGCTCAAAGCCCAGAGAAGACTGGGCAGAGGAGGCTACTGACAATCCTGCTGAAACATTGCAGTTATGTAATAACGTACAATAAATACGAAGCATGCAGCAGAGAAGGACGACCCAAGGGACTGCACATAAACGGTGGCAAAGGAGGACACAGAGGAGTAAAGATGTCACTTAGCAACTAGCGTCTTGGGAATGCGTAAGGGACACAGGGACGCTAAATATAGTATTAAACAGCGTACAAAGCTCCATTCATAGCTCAGGGATTATAGATAGTTTACACACTCATAACAAGGGTAGGATTATACTTATCTTGTTTTATAAACTCAACCAAGTTCCAAGAGGAAGATGTTCCATAAACCAGTGCATGGCACAAACCCTAACCCACTCCTCCGATACAGAAAACACCCACTACAGTAAAAAGCATCATTGGAAACATAAAATGTCTCTAAAGCATAAAAACTCCAAGATTGTGTATGCTGCAGGAATGTGACCATTATTGAGAAGAAGGGCGTGAAGTAGGGTTACCACCTTTGTGTTGAGAGATTCCCTGACATTTACTCACCCACAGCCCCACCCCTTGACCCGCCTTATCAATTTTTTAATATATATATATATATATATATATATATATATATATACACACATTTGCACATTTGCTTCAAATCTATTCTTGATTTTGCATGCGGTATAGACACATACATTTTACGTCACACACTGTAATGCCAATTACACGTGTGGAAGTCTAGGTACACACACGCCATTTTGTGATAGTATGGCCGCCATTTTGGTTCGCAGAGTCGCGCAAATAAAGTTTCCATACCCGAGTATGTGTGGCAAAGTGGACCAGAAGAGTAGACATACTATCACACATAAATTCATTATAACACACTTACACGAAATGAAATATAGTTAAAGGTTTAGAACGCCACACATAGCTTAGTTAGCCCTGCACCCATCTGTCTGTATCGTGTTTAGTACCGTTCCGTTCCGTTCATTGTGCGAAGTATTCCGGTCATTGCGAATATTTCGCAATATACACGGCTCGATAGTTATGGACATAATCCATATTCCAGGGACAGTTTCTGTTGAAAGTATGTAACAAAGGAATCTGGATGAAACTGGTTCTTATCACTGCTGACGCCGAAACCACCAAACAAAGGACTCATAAAGTTCACTCCCCTGGACCTAGCCAAACCAAGTGTATCATCTTACCCCCCAATCACAGCTGACCGGACATATGATCTCTGACCAATGAGAATGGCCTTTGACCTCCCCTTACTGACCCTATAAGATAGGCGACCCGGAGCAGGCTCGGTCACTTCGGCACATCTACCTTTCCTTGACCTTCCTACCGGACTATAGTTCATCCTTGAACGATAGTGAGCTCTGACCGGACTGCGCTTCGCATAATTGATGAGACGGTAAACGGTTGCATTAACGGTATTTATACTTATTGTATTGTTGGCTGGTTGTGTCTTGTGTCTGTATTCTTTCCCTTTAGCAGAGCCTGTTTAGTATTCATTGTTAGCATCTTGTATTACTTGTTATACCTGCATTTTCTTATTTCTGTAACCCCCTTTTGTCCATTAGGGACTTAAATACAACCTTTTTACGGAGTTCTTATCTCCTTATTTCTATACAGTGGTCGTGTCTGTTTTATTCGCATAATAGCGATAAGGTATATTACGGACACTGTCCTTTAAGGTATATTTGCAGATTAGGGACAAAGTACTGCGAAGGAATCTCTTATTAAGGTATTGGTTCTTGGTGTTTAATATACAATAAAAGGTACGCTACGCTGCGCTACGTTTTGTTCGAACGTAGTTAGGTATAAAGGGTAAGCAGGTTGCGGACACATTACGTAACCTGCGCTTTTCACTTATTGTATCTCTGGTCATATATAATTGCAATTAACAATTGGGGGCACGTCCGTCCGCTCCACATTCCAGAACTCAGTACCAGGCGTGCGACCCGACCTATACCAGCAAAAGGGTGGAAGTATTATCCATTGCTGGATAGGCCAGGTCCGCGGCGGTGCGGGGTTTGGGAAGTGCTAGCGTTGAACCCGGAGCACAATAAGTGAAAACCACGTGTTTAAAGCATACATTAAGTGTTTAGTAAACTGTACTTCTGCCTGCCACAAGTAGTTTAACGGGGTATAGTGTCTTGAGTTGCTTGTTCATTACAGTACATGTACCACGTGCGATAAGGTTCGCACACGTGGAGTCTGTGTTTATTATAGTACATAGAGGATCCCCTCTGTGCAAAACTATAACTTTTATTGTTAGTTACTGCAAAACCAGGGACTCCGCCACGTGGCGACAAGTCCTGGGCCTTTTACAGTAACGTAAAGCGTCTATTGTGTATTACGCAAGGTGCGCGCGCACGTGCCCACATCGGGAAAGTTTCGCATCTTTGTACGTGGTTTACAGATTAAGTGCGGGATTTATTTCGCATCTTGATACGTAACTCTCGGACAGAGTTAACGGATTTATTCCACATTTAGGCGCAATTACTGCGTATAGCGAAACCCGAGCGCAACCTTGCAAATACACTATAGAACACGTGGGTGGCCGATTCATCGGCGGCCTGTGAACAACGCACGTACACACGTGGCTGTTCATTGGTACTGCACACGCAGCACACATAGGAACTAAAAGGTGAACAGTATTAAACCACTAGCTTTATTTAAACAGTATAGTAATATACTGCGAATGAGGCAGTGATTAATAAAAGAAAATAAGTTTTTTTCTTTTTGTTCATTTTCTCATAAGCAAGCAACTCAAGCATTATTTTAATAGATTCCTATAGTTTATTATAAGGGATTTATACCTGCATAAGTATCTAGTGACAAGCTACCAGCCTGGGAAGATTTTCTGTACAGAAATATTTCAAAAATAAGCATAAGACCAAGGTGTAACTAGCGCCCAGTGTGAAAAATAACTGAGGCGAACGGGTGTGTGACGGCACGACTCAGCGCAGTGTAGTCCAGTGTAGGACAGTCCAGTTAGGACCGGGTTCACGTGACGACGTGCCCATAGGAACTGCCCCTTCAGTGGAATTGATTCCGCTAGGAGGGTACAAGAAGATACATCGGAACGCACTTGTTTCCGATTAGCTACTTTAGAAATCCAATTTTTGGGGGTATAGGAAAACAAGTTTGTTATACCCTGGAAAAATTGTGCCGCACCAAGCAAGTTGGCTAGAAGTTCGCTGCTAGTTGAAAGACTTGGTGATTGAGTATCGTACCTCGTATCCTTCGCACCTGCTTGACTGTGGGATGTTCAAGGAAGCTGTAGAAGTGAGTGTTTGGGGAGCTCTCAGATAAGTAATAACCCACCGATATCTATTAAGCTGTGAACGTTTATTCCTGTAACTATGGGTAATAACGGGTCACGCTGTGATAACGTGCAAGATAGGGAGGAAGCAAGCCGGCCAAAAGGATCGGCTGCTTTTATTATGTGCAGGAAGCACGGTGAACTCGCAGTTGTTTATCAAAATAAATGGAGAAAAATGACACAAGGCAGCAAGTTAGAATTTCCCAGTGTTGGTAGCTTCGATCCAGAAATCTTATCGGCAGTTAAAGATGAAATATGCCTACTCTCCAGTCGTAAGGAGAGAGTGAAGCATATAGATATTCTTAAATTGTGGCAGAAGGAAGGACAGGAACAATGGGGAATCAGAGGTCTGGCAATACCAGACGCAACCAGCCACAATAAAAATGCAACCGCTGCCACAATAGAATCAGCTCCCCCACCCCCATATGTGCCGAAGGGGTTAATGACTTATAAGAAAGACATAAGTAAGAACGTATCAGTTGCTAACTTGTACCCTGTTTTATCCCCTTATAAGGAAACCCGAGAGGAAAACGAGCAGCTGTTGGCACTGGCCGTCTCCCATGCAATTAACATGATTGAGGGAAAAGCTCAACCCGCTGTTGAGGCCCCAGCACAGGGGGAGGAGACGGCTGAGGCCAACAGCGTAGTATTGGACTCAGGTAAGGATGCACTACACAGCACAGACACAGACGACTCCCAAGCGGGTCCCAGTAATGCGGATGTGGTACAAACATACCCTGTACGCACACTGGAGGTTCCCTATGGTAAGGCAGACAGAGAGGGTGTGATACCTACCAGAAAGATGACCATGCTAAACCCGTGGACACGGTTAGAGCTGCGGTCCATCATTACAGATTTCCCTGACCCAAGGAAAGATCTGGCATTGTGCCGGAAATTTGTAAGGGATCTAGGAAACTCTGATGAGCCCACCAACAAGGATTGGAGAATCATGTTGAGGGCCTGTCTCCCCACTCACATTGACATCCCGAAATTCATTCAGGATAGTGGATTGAAAGTGGACAAGGAGATAAATGATGAGATCAACCAGGAGAATATACGCCTGATTAACTTACAATTGGGAGTATATTTTCCTGCGGCAGTAGAATATAGCAAGATTTTCACCATCAAACAGAAAGATGGCGAAACTGCTGCTGATTATTTTACAGGCCTTACTGGAGGTATCAAAGTACACTGGTGTCTCCGAGCCTAAGGACGACCCCCACCTGAGGGAGATGATTGTCTCTGTGCTGGTGGAAGGGCTTAGGGAAAACCTGAGAGCCAGAGTCCAAACTTCTTTCCCAAATTGGCGTGGAATGACAGTGGATGCCCTACGGGAATCTGCTGTGGACCACGACCGCAACATTAAGAAGCACAGGGAACTGCAAACTGACAAACTGATGATGGTTAGCATCCAAGCCCTTACTAATGCCCCAAACAAAGCTGCATACCAACGAAACACCAGGGACACAGGTAGAAAGCCAATTATCTGTTACAACTGCAATAAGGAGGGACACATTGCAGCTCATTGTAGGTTAGGAAACCACAGGAGTTATCAAACACATAAGCGAGAATGGGAATCTCACAAAGGTGAGACACGGAGATACCCAGCCCCTAGACAATGGGAGGAGACAGACAGGTCACGCAACATGCCTCCTCCCCATCTGATGGCTGACACTGTGCTAAGGGCAACCCAGGTCAGACAATAGGAAATAGGTCATACCTGTATCCTACAGCCAGTTAGACTAACTCAACACCTTAGAGAGGAACCTCAGGTGAAGGTTGATATAGCTGGAGTAAGGCAAACCTTTTTGGTTGATACAGGGGCGGCCAGATCTGTTCTCAACACTCCTCTTCACTTGGGTTTCACTAACCAATCAGTAGCAGCAATTGGGGTAACAGGAAAAATACAACATTACCCACTGACAGCGGAGGTTACAATCGGGCCTCTGCATACCAAACACTCTTTCCTGTTGGCTGCAGCGGCCCCGACTAACCTCCTGGGTAGAGATTTACTATGTAAAATGGGATGTGTCATCTATTGCACTCCCGATGGGGTATTCCTAGACACTCCTAAAAATCTTACACAAGAAGTGCAAGATATGCTGGACAGTCCTCAGAGGCTAATGTTGTATTCCACTGTTGTAGAGTCAAATCCATCTAGGGTAGCTGAAATTACAGCACTAATACCGGGTTCCCTTTGGACTAAAGATGGACAGGATGCTGGGCTGATGGCAAATGTAGCTCCAGTAGAGATCCGCTTAAAAGAAGGCAGGATAGCCCCGAAAATACCGCAATACCCTTTAAAACCTGAAGTTGAGCTAGGAATATTCCCAGTGATCCAACGATTGCTCCAACAGGAAATCCTAGTTAGAACTTCCAGCACGGCCAATAGTCCCATCTTTCCTGTGAAAAAGAGCGGGGGGAGGGGCTACAGACTAGTGCAGGATTTGAGAGGGGTAAACAAAGTAGTTGAGAGCCAATTCCCCGTAGTGCCAAACCCAGCTGTCATCCTAATGCAAATCCCACCTCACTGTACTCATTTCACAGTCATTGATCTGTGTTCAGCATTCTTCTCCGTCCCTTTGCATCCTGACAGCCAGTATCTGTTCGCCTTTACTTACAGAGGAGTACAGTATACCTGGACACGACTCCCCCAGGGGTTCATAGACAGCCCCAGCATCTTCTCCCAGGCCTTGCATGATTGTTTGCAATCCTTTCAACCCATGAGTGGTTCGATACTGATACAATATGTCGACGACTTATTGTTGTGTTCTGAGTCACTGGAGTCATCAGTGGATGACACTAGACAGCTACTGAGGCATCTCTCAGAGACAGGACATAAAGTATCAAAGGATAAGCTGCAATTATGCCAGACCAGGGTTAAGTATCTGGGCCACTGCCTTACCCAAGGGCTGAGACACCTCACCGACGACAGAATCCAAGCGATTCAGAATATGGTACTGCCACAGACCCAGCATCAGATCCGTACGTTCCTAGGCATGTGTGGATACTGTCGCAATTGGATCCCAGGATTCTCTATTCTGGCATTACCACTGCAAGAGATGGTTTCCTCAACTAAGCCAGATCGGGTCTCTCATACTGAGGAATCTGAGCTGGCTTTCGAGGAACTAAAGGTGATCCTAACAAAGGCCCCAGCACTGGGAATGCCAGATTATGGGAAACCCTTTGAACTGTACGGAACTGAATCAGGTGGGTGTGCGGCAGGAGTACTGGTACAAAAACATGGTGATGCCAACCGACCAATAGCGTACTACAGTGGCCAGCTGGACACAGTAGCACGCTCGCTCCCAACTTGCTTACGAAGTGTGGCTGCAATAGCACAACTAGTAAGTAAGAGTGAGGACGTAGTGTTGGGACACGATTTAACTGTTCATGCTCCCCATGCTGTCTCTGCCCTCCTAAATTCTGCCCAAACACGTCATGTGTCCTCAGCACGGTTCACTAAGTGGGAACTGGCGCTGATGGCCCCAGTAAATATTACCATCAAAAGATGCAACACACTAAACCCAGCCACATTCCTTCCTCATGTGCCCTCCAAGGCACAAAGGGTGGAGGGTGATGGGAATGTTGCTGAATATGGTAAAGCAGAGTTTAGTGAGAGTGAGGACAAACATGATTGCATGACCTACCTGAATCAGACCTTCACAGCACGTCCTGACATAAGCGACAGCCCATTAAGTGAGGTAGACATAACCTTATTCACAGATGGTAGCTGTCATAGACAGACGGACACGGGAGAGCTGTGCACAGGCTACGCAGTAGTAGATGGAGAAGGTATTGTGGAAGCTGAACCCTTGGGACCACCTCACTCAGCACAAGTAGCGGAACTGGTGGCACTGACCAGAGCATGTGAACTGGCCGAAGGGAGATCAGTTAACATATATACCGACTCCAGATATGCTTTCGGAGTAGTCCATGATTTTGGAGCCCTATGGCGCCTCCGAAATTTCATGACGGCGTCTGGCACACCAGTGGCGCATGCGACATATATTAGGAGACTTCTGGGAGCTATTCAGCTTCCAGACAGAGTGGCTGTTATCAAGTGCAAAGCTCACACATCAGAGAAGGACCCGGTGTCACTTGGTAACAGCCGCGCTGATGAGGCAGCGAAAAGGGCCGCATGCCCTGTAAATATTTTCACCCATCCCACCAACCTTTGTACACTGAACATGGTATCCACATCCAAACTGATAGACATGCAGAATTTGTGTTCCCCACAGGAAAGAGCAGTATGGAAGTCGAAGGGATGTGGCCAAGAGTCCACCGGACTTTGGAGAGATGGACACGGGAAACCAGTGGCCCCCAAGGCATACCTTCCTAGTCTAGCCGAGGCGGCCCATGGGCTGACACATCTTGGGAAGGAAGGTATGTGCAAGTTGGTAAAGGCCTACTGGTGTGCACCAGGGTTCGCTTCTCAAGCAGGTAGAGTGGCAATGTCATGCCTCACCTGTTTGAGGAAGAACGTTGGAAAAGCCATCCCAACAGAGCCATCCCACATCCCTCCTACAGAAGGCCCTTTCCAGGTAATACAAATCGACTTCATACAGCTACCACCCTGTAGAAACTTGAAATATGTATTAGTTTGTGTTGACATGTTTTCCAGCTGTGTGGAGGCTTTCCCCGCTGCCTCCAACACTGCTACCTTTACAGCAAAGAAAATATGTCAGGAGTTTGTCTGTAGATATGGTATCCCAAAGGTCATTGAGAGTGACAGAGGCACTCATTTCACAGGAGAGGTCTTCCAAATCATGTGTAAACTCCTGGGGATTAATAGTAAACTTCATACTCCATATCGTCCCCAGGCGAGCGCCAAAGTTGAGAGAATGAATGGTACTATTAAGAACAAATTGGGTAAAGTTATGGCTGAAACAGGGTTGTTATGGCCAGAGGCACTGCCTATTGTGTTGTATAGCATTAGGACCACTCCCAGGACTCCGCTCAACTTGTCCCCCTTCGAGATATTGTTTGGTCGGCAGCCACACATCATGATAGACCCACAGGATGATCTCAAATGTAATAATGAGCTAACTGTACAGTATATCCTAAAGCTAAACAAACAGCTAAGGGAGCAACAAAAGCGGCTGAATTTACTGAACCCTGATATGCCTACCGAGAATTGTCATAATCTTAAACCAGGAGACTTTGTTATGATCCGAAATTTTTTACGCTCAGGTTGTTTGATAGACCGTTGGGAAGGACCGTACCAAGTTTTGTTGACCAGCACTACATCAATTAAAGTCGCAGAGAGAGAGACTTGGATACATTCGTCCCACTGCAAGAAAGCCAGTAACCCCGAGTCCCAGTGTGCAGAGAGCGAGAGAGAAGAAGTGTCGCTAGAAGCATTGTTTCGGGAACACTGAGAAGCAGCCAAGGTCGAGCAACCTGAGCGAACAAAGGTCTAAGAGCAGAGCAAAATAAAAGTCTCCTGGGTAGAGATGATGGAAGGACTCCAAGCAAAAGGTTCACAGTTATGCATATATGTCTTTGTTTTCTTTCTGTGTTCTTTTCTTCATCCAAAGATACTCGGTGGCTGCCACATTCTAGAGCGATCGGAGCGGAGTTCTGACAGTGTAGTAATGAACCCAGATATGGGTGAGGTAGAATCCCTAAACCAGCTTGACACTTTGCCCATGACAGGAGAAGGTAAAAGGTATGAGGAAAACGTAGTTCAAGGGCTATGTGATGAGTTATTGTCTGGTGAGTACTGTGTCTGTAGATATTGTCAACCTAAAATGGAAGAAGAATGCATCCAGCGATGTCAGTCGACAAGTAAGGCAACTACCGGCCGACATCCCTTGAGTGATTACCACTCACTAGTGGGTAAGGTTTTAAACCAAACAGAATGCTGGGTGTGTTCACAAGTGCTACATAAAAGGAGTAATGTAGGCCTAGTCCCATATCCGCTTAATATTTCAGAGATAAGCGTATTAAATAAGGGGAGGCCATTGGATAAGAGATACCTGTATACCAGGTCCCCTAGTCTTAGATTACACCCATACCAAGTGGATAAATCCCTGGTATGTATGAACTTCTCAAGTTCCAGAGCGATTGGTACGTGGGAAGTGACATGGCATAACCAGACAATAACTTACTCCCAGCGTCCAGATGGAGAGCCTATTGATAAGGAATTGTTGTTAAAGATCCGAACCAGTGGGAGACATTATAAATATGTTTACACGGTGAAGAAAAGCAAAATGATGGCCGGCAGAGTATCAGCCGGCTACTGTAATGTAACCCTACAGCCAGAGATCTGTGAGGAACAAGTCAGGGAACAGGGGACGGGGATGTTCTTATGGATAATGTGTGACAAGATCATGAAATACTCTGTCCCTTATTTTCTCCCTGACGATGTTTATTATATTTGTGGTAGGAGGGCGTACAAATGGCTCTCCATGAACTACGTTGGTATTTGTTATTTAGGCAGAGTGCTACCTGAAGTGATGACCCTCACACATGATGAGATGATGAGCATACACAGAGGTATTTCTCCTCCTTACACTCATACCCATTATGACCAAATCCATAAAAGGGATTTAACCATCAGGAAAGAACCCCTAGCTTCAGAAATGATACACGAGTCGTTCGGTATCCAACTCCTCATTGCTTTAGATATCACCCATACCGCCAGAGGAGTCATAAATTTTAAATATATACAAGCATTAGCCAGCTTGGTAGATAACATCACTGAGATTTATGATGACACTTTTAGATACACTGGGAAGGAGTTGCAAGCATATAAAAGAGAGCTAGTCCAACATCGGATGGTGCTGAACTATCTGACAGCTATGACAGGAGGATATTGTGTCACCCTCTCTACACAGTTTGGGGTGAAATGTTGTACATATATCACCAACAATACTGAAGACCCAGAAGAAATCATCGATCATCGGATGGATGAGATTCTTCAGCTTAAATGGGAATTTAGAAGGGAACATAATATCAGTCTGGCAGAAATAGGTAACAAAGTTAGTGAATGGACCTCCTGGTTGAATCCAATGCACTGGTTCTCTGGTTTAGGAGAATGGGCGCAAGGGATCATAGCTAGCATAGGAAAACTCCTTCTCTGTATCGGTGGTGCCATCATAGTCTTTGTGCTATAGTTCAAATGTTTAAAGGTGGTGACCCGAGGAAAGGCAAAACGTACCAAAATCCTGAGTGTAAGAACGAGAGATACAGAGGAAGACCAGGGTTTGGTATATGACCCTAGAATCGAAACCACCTCCCTTTAAAGAAACCATATTTGTGAACGTGTATATGTTGTAACCACCCCTGTTTTTATTTTTATCCCAAAATTGTACATTATCCTTCGTGACCCTGAGTAGATTGTTCGATAAATGCGGCCCATCGTTTATCCATGATCCTGGATCAGCCGAGAGCAGATGGTTTACTCCCCTTATATGTTTAATTCATGTATCCCAATTTCTCTGTTAGGATTATGAATTTCTGTATTGTCGTGTGAAATGTTTTGTATTGTAACAGTTTTATATTTACTGTTAAAGGGTGGACTGTGGAAGTCTAGGTACACACACGCCATTTTGTGATAGTATGGCCGCCATTTTGGTTCGCAGAGTCGCGCAAATAAAGTTTCCATACCCGAGTATGTGTGACAAAGTGGACCAGAAGAGTAGACATACTATCACACATAAATTCATTATAACACACTTACACGAAATGAAATATAGTTAAAGGTTTAGAACGCCACACATAGCTTAGTTAGCCCTGCACCCATCTGTCTGTATCGTGTTTAGTACCGTTCCGTTCCGTTCATTGTGCGAAGTATTCCGGTCATTGCGAATATTTCGCAATATACACGGCTCGATAGTTATGGACATAATCCATATTCCAGGGACAGTTTCTGTTGAAAGTATGTAACAAAGGAATCTGGATGAAACTGGTTCTTATCACTGCTGACGCCGAAACCACCAAACAAAGGACTCTTAAAGTTCACTCCCCTGGACCTAGCCAAACCAAGTGTATCATCTTACCCCCCAATCACAGCTGACCGGACATATGATCTCTGACCAATGAGAATGGCCTTTGACCTCCCCTTACTGACCCTATAAGATAGGCGACCCGGAGCAGGCTCGGTCACTTCGGCACATCTACATTTCCTTGACCTTCCTACCGGACTATAGTTCATCCTTGAACGATAGTGAGCTCTGACCGGACTGCGCTTCGCATTATTGAGGAGACGGTAAACGGTTGCATTAACGGTATTTATACTTATTGTATTGTTGGCTGGTTGTGTCTTGTGTCTGTATTCTTTCCCTTTAGCAGAGCCTGTTTAGTATTCATTGTTAGCATCTTGTATTACTTGTTATACCTGCATTTTCTTATTTCTGTAACCCCCTTTTGTCCATTAGGGACTTAAATACAACCTTTTTACGGAGTTCTTATCTCCTTATTTCTATACAGTGGTCGTGTCTGTTTTATTCGCATAATAGCGATAAGGTATATTACGGACACTGTCCTTTAAGGTATATTCGCAGATTAGGGACAAAGTACTGCGAAGGAATCTCTTATTAAGGTATTGGTTCTTGGTGTTTAATATACAATAAAAGGTACGCTACGCTGCGCTACGTTTTGTTCGCACGTAGTTAGGTATAAAGGGTAAGCAGGTTGCGGACACATTACGTAACCTGCGCTTTTCACTTATTGTATCTCTGGTCATATATAATTGCAATTAACACACGTTATGCCACATACCACGATGCTCATTACATGTTATGCCACACACTATGATGACCATTACACATTATGCCACACAACATGATGCCCATTACACGTTATGCCAAGGCTCAACAATTCTTTTTTTTTTTTACAGGGACAGTATGCGCCACAGGCGCGCACCAAAACTTACACTGTAATGCCTAGTACACGTTATGCCACACACTGTAATGCCCATTACATGTTATACCAAACACCATAATGCCCATTACAAGTTATTCCAAACACCATAAAGCCCATTAAATTTTCCACACACCATAATAGCTATTACATATTATGCCATATAAGTGCCGCTTACCTACATGTTATTTGCTAGGCGTTTCTTGCCAAGGCCTTCATGTTTGACATTTCATAGTCCGGGAGCGCCACCTGCCCGTACTCCAGATACCCGGCTTAATCCCGGACGGGTGGTAACCCTAGCGTGAGGACCACTGATTGGACGAGCAATGACTGTCCTATCAGCTGCCACAACATCCTTAGATGGGAGAATGTTGCCCGACATTATTGATTAGTGGCATTTTTTATATATGGGCTGCAGCCCCCCAGGTCAAATCTGTAGTGAAGTCAGATGCAGCCTGTGAGACTGCACTAGCTTCAAAGTGACTGGCAGTGACTTCCTATTGGAAGTCCAACCTGACAGTCACCAAGGCAGTCCCATTTTTCCAATACAATTTCTGTTCCGCTCCGTGCAATGGGCCTGATTCAGACCCAATCGCAAGGCTGCAATTCCACAGCACGGGCAATTATCGAATGACGGCACATGGCAAAAATCTATATAACATCAATCGGTACAGTCTCCTACTGCATCCTATTGCATTGTGATTCAGATGCATATTCGGAAAAAAAATGCCGCCATTGACAGAGCTGCACAGGACCGGTCAGGATTTCCTTTCTTCAGGGAAGCAAAAAAAATTGATCTCTAACACCTTAATGACATGGTTGCCTACCCTTCCGGAATGGCCGGGAGGGTCCCGGAAATCGGGTCCCCCTCCCAGACAGGGGGGTGGAGCCCTCCCGGAATGCTGGTCTCCTGTCGGCGGGGGTCCGTGGAACCAAATGACGAATGTCGCGCCGTTGTAGCCCTGCCCCCCACCATGCAATGCCTAAAATACTGGCATTGCTCGGCAGGGGGAGTGTACACAATTGTGATGGCCCCGCCCCCAAAACATGAAGTACCATTGAAGCTCCGCCCGCATCCCGCCCCTATCGTATCCCTTCAGCGGCCCTGCCCCACGCCTGAATGAACTGGCTGCCATTAAGAGGGCAACTCTGCTTCATGATGAAGCATAACACACGTCAGTAAATTTAAAACATGAAATCTATGCTATTAAATTGTACCTAACAAAAACAGTAACAGATTGCATGTAAATTTAAATGAACATCATATTTTAGAGTCGCCTTATCTAAGCTTCCTGCAAGGAGCCGCAGCTACGCATCGTTATAAGATGACACAGAAGCAAAAGCCAGATCAAATAATTCACTCACCACAATGACTCCTTAATTACAGCAGAGAGCCGTGTTTGGAACGGAAAACGGACACCTCCTGCTCATTCCAATTTATTAGGGGAAACATTCATTAATATTCGTGAGACGCGGGCTCTGCTTTCAATCCATTGCGACAATTACAGCGAGGGATAATTGAATGTTCCCGGAAAGGATGATAACGTGAGATAAGAGAATAGTCTGTGCTGTAACAGGTAAAGTGGTACCGAGCGGGGTTCTCACATATCAAATATTAACCTCTAGATTTCCAAGAATGGAACAATTCAACCACAGTCTGCTACATGACAGCTAGGGCCTGGCCACACATAGCGGCATACAGAGTCTGCACACTGGCTCCTATGCGGCCGCCCACACATTAGTGGCGGGGCTGCAGCTGCCGGGTCCCACATCAATTTTGACACGTCTAATGACCAATTGTATGTAAAGAGTGCAGAATTGCAGCATTTTCAAATCCTATGCGCATCTCTGCGGTCAAAGAGTCCCTTTGGAGATTCTATGCGCTACAATAAAGATCCCTCAATTCGATTGGATGCACATTGTGTGTGTTTTTGGATGTACAACCATTGTGCGACCTTGCCTTTAAATGTAAAAGACCAGTCTGCAAGACAGTCGCATGGTATACGTTGCAGACACATGAAGCACCGGATCAGACTGTCTAATGACCATTGCGGTCCCGATCGGATTGGAATCGTTTCACACAAAAACACTCCCGTGAACTTCAAGGGAAATCGCTTCTTGATCGTTGCACGATCATGGTCGTTCTGGTGTGTACCCTACATAAGTTAAGGGGCTCATTGTCCAATATAGCTTAAGGTGCTTTAGAACAGTTGCCATTTTCCCCTATATTTTGTGTACTTGCCTGAATCCTTGATCATGATTAAACACCATCATCTCTGATCTTTTCATTATGGGTTGCCATACCGGGCTACTGTCTAGATCACAGGTCCTCAAACCCGGTCCTCAGGACCCCACACAGAGCATTTTTTGCAGGTCTCCTCACAGATGCAAAAGTGAATAATTAGCTCCACCTGTGGATCTTTTAAAACGTGTCATTGAGTAATGAATGCACCTGTCTGGTGACCTGGAAAACGTGAACTGTATGGGGTACTGAGGACCGGGTTTGAAAACCACTGATCTAGATTTTCGTGGAACAAATCGCAATATGAGAGGACTATTCTACCACGCTACAGGCATGCCCCATGGCAAGCAGGCACTTTCTAAAGTAGGGATGGCCCGGGAATTTTGGCCTGGGTTGACTTTCACTCAAGAAAAAGGACCTGGGTTGAACGGCAAATTGCCAGATAGAAATGTTTAACCGGTAATTTACTTTTCTTTGTGAAAGGGGTATAAGTGGCAAATAACATCAATATAAAAGGGCAGAGTCAATTCTGAATACAGCCCTGGATCCTGCATATATTCGTGTTCTCCCGAAATGTGGATAGCCACCAAGATCTGGCTTTTCATAATGAATGTATTTGCTGATTAAATACATTAGCATATAACACTGTCATAACAATATGATTTCTGTACAAATAATTGGAGGAGATAATGCCAATCTGTCAGTTAGCATCCATCACCCTGAAGAGGATACAATCTATTCTCATGTGCATTTCATCATTCACATTTTATTGAAGACCCCTTTTATCTATTGATATTTCCTGACAGTTCTACATAGGTCATTATTCGGTCAGGTGCTTCCACCCACTCCCCGCATCCTGTATTTCAGAAGACATCATAGTAAAACTAATGGAGGATGAACAAACACAGACGCTGAGAAGTGAGTCATACGTTACATTAAAATGATAAAACGGCCTTTGAAATCTCACGGGACCCCCACTGATGTGCAAACTGCATCAAAGACGTAAACACAGTTCTGTGTCAATGAATCCAAGTATAGCCTAGTGTCGTAAATACATGGGCAGGTATTCAATGCGGTTTGCGAGTGGTGACAGCGAGCAGGGCTTCCTGCTCGCTGTCACCACTCACCCTGACAGCATTCAACACAGCCTCCGCATCCGCCAATTCCCCCTCGCTCCGTTTTTTTTGAGCGAGGGGGAATTGGCGGATGCAGCTCCAGAAGCAGCGAGACCCGCGGCTAAAAACTGCGAGTTTTCTGCAGTAGCCGCGGGTCTCGCTGTTTTGGGGAATTCTCGCCGTCCTGTGACGGCGAGGATTTCCCCACAACGTTGAATAGAGCGAGCGGCCGGCGCGGGGGTTAAACAGCGAGGATCGCTGGTTTTCAGCAATCCTCGCTGTTTAACCCCCTCGCCGGCCGCTCGCTGCAGCATTGAATACCCCTCAATGTCTGCCACCAGCTATTGAGGAAGAGGAATGTTATTTGTCTGGTACAATCCTACACAATGGACGGTGACAGTTTTACTCCCAAACTCAATGATCCACTTACCACAAAAACAAGAAATGTGTACTGTGTATGTCCTTATACACAGGAGGAACAGGAGATGTGCACAGTACTGTAGGGTACACACCAGAACGATTTAGCCTCAATTCCCCCAATTTCGATGCAATCTCGACCGATTCTATGTAAATTGGGCATGTTTTAGATCCGATTCCGATCAGGGGGCCAGATGCACTAAGCTTCAAAAGTGATAACATGGAGAGTGATAATCAGCTCCTACCTGCCATGTCACAGACTGTGTTTGAAAAATATCAGGCAGGAGCTGATTGGTTGGTTGTTTATCACTCTCCATTTTATCACTTTTGAAGCTAACTGTGTGTACACATGGACGAATAGGCTTGCTATTCGATCCCAATGCGATCTGATCGCATCGGGATCGAATTGCATGGCAAGCCACCCAACATGCACGATTTGGACGATATAGTGCAGATCTGCACTATATAGTCCTTACAGCCCTGTCTATCTGGGTTTCTATTTGTGCGGCCATGGGATGTAATTTTGACTATATAGTCAAAATCTCATGCAGATTGAACCCGTGTGTACACACCAATAATGCATTAGGCCCTGACAATCTATAAAAGATCCATTCAACTGGATACAGACCGTGATCGGATCGCATGCAGGTCGTGTGTTTATCTCACGATCATGATCGTTCTGGTACCTAGCATTACTGTGACAAAGGAGTACAATGAATATACCTTGGCTAACAAAATATTTACAATCTGATAAAAAAAAAGTTCCCAAAATGTTGGGATTAGCGGAAGTCTGCACCCAGATCCCATACTGTTAGATTATGTTAAAAATGTCTCTATTTATAACTGTGTGTATGATTATGAAGACTGAAAATAAGATGTGAAATCAATATTTAACAGCAGACAATAAACAAACAAAAGCCCCTTACACACTAGGCGACATCAATATTGGTGTCGGCAGGGGCCCAGCGGGGCTTGCTGGCTTCCGGGGGAGCGATGGCCATTGTTAACGAGTACCTCCCTCGTCTAGACATGCTAGATGAAGGGAGGGGGTCGTTAATGATGTGTGTGGTGGGCATCATTAACGACATCAAACTTAAACACTAGAAGATAAAGTAAAAGATATCATTCAGTTTATCTTATAGTGTGTATGGGGTTTAAAGGTGTAAACACACTGGACGATGCATGCACTGCAAGACATTAGTACCTAGTGTACTTGAAAAAGATATGGTGCTCCAGTCTATAAGCTTTTTTGAAATATATCCGAATTGAGCTGTCTGCACAGCTGACAAACAACCTAGATAAGCGAACGAACAGGCCGTGCATGGTCATTCATCGTTAGTGCATACACACTAACCAATTTTTTGACCAATATCGCTCAGACGGGCCCTTCTGAACGATATTGGTCAAATAATTGTTCTATTGTATATGCACCTTAACTAACGATCTAAACAAAAACATGTGCAAGGGGCTGTGGCACAGAGTGGTAAATACAATGTGATTCACTGAAGGAAGCAGAGCTGTAAGGCAGAACAATTATTAACCCCTTGGGTGGTATGCCCGGGCTCAGCTGCGCTGCCGCAGCGGGCTGTCCTGGTAGATTTCCGGGCATACCACTTTACATTGGGTGCGCGCCTGGCGCACTACCTTTAGGGTCCCCCCCGTCACCCCCTCCCCCTCCTGTCGCCTTCCACCCCCTCCGCTCCGGCGATCATACCCGGAGCGCTACTGCCGCCAGCCGCCATTCACTGTGATGAAGGCGGCAGGCTTGGGGATGGTCAGCGCAGCTTTGGGGAACTTGGGAGAGTTCAGGCACCCGAGTCCTCCCAAGCCAACGCGAAACATCCCCGAGCCTGCCGCCTGTGTGATGACTGACAGGCGGCAGGGGAGCTCCGGTGTACTAACGCCGAAGCGGAGGTAAGGAGGGGGAATGGCGGCTTCCTAGATTCTGTGGTGGGTTTTGCTGGGGCAGGACAAACCTGCCCTAGTAGGTTTGTCCTGCCCCAGCAAAACCCACCACTCAAGGGGTTAATCAATACATGTTATTGGGGGAAAGGTGCAAAGTGCAACCAACCAATAATAAAATGTTATGAACTGTGCTATAAAAATGACAGATGCTAATTTGTTGTATTATCACGCTAGACCTGACCACACGACTGTTAATTAGCAGGCCGGGCGATTATCGATAGACTGCGCATGGCCCGTATTACGCATGTACGAGGCCATCCTGCACTAAAATTCTGCTTCTTGTGATAGCTGGACGTATGCATGCACAGTGATTGACAGGAAGCCGGCATTTGTGGGTGTCGCCTGGCTGGTATCTGGGAGTGTCAGGGAAACCGCAGGAGGTGTGCCCAGGTGTTTTAGGGTAAGTCATGTGACATCAGACCCAGCCCTGAATGGCCTGTTTCTATCACAGCCGCCATGTCCTGGACTGCACACACCGGGAAACTCATTTGTTGGTGAGTGGCTTGTGAATGGATTTGCAGCTAATCGCAGGGCAGCGATATTTTCTCTAGCTGTAAATTGCTAAGCAATTTACAGGCTAGCACAGGGCGGGATTTCACTCTGGCGGGGCGGGGTATACAGATCACACGGCTCTGCAAACTCAGGTCTGAATCAGGCCTATAGAGAACACAAAGGATCAGCACCATGGACAGAGCCTTAATAAGTGACCAACAGAACCGTCCAGCAACCAGTACAAGAAACAGCTCCACGTTGGCTATCACCAAGGGCCCAATTCAGACCAGCTCGCTAGGCTGCAATTTTCTTGATAGATAGATATTTCTATAGCATTAGACGCAGGAGACAATATTCAGGAGTCCTGCAGAGACCAAAGTCCCATACACACTACATGTACAGGCGAGAGGACTATGTTTACAAGGGTCAAGCTGAGGTGTGTGTTTGGCGGAAACCTGCTGTGTCACCCCTAGCCGCCAATATGGACTGCAGCGGGCATAGGGTTAGTGTGTATGGGGCCTAACAGGAATAGACAATTTGAAGATAGAAGAAAGAATGAGTAACTGGGGAAGTTAATTACAAACTAGACCAGTGATCAGAGTTTTCTTGCAAGCTCGGTCCCTGCATTTATTTATTTATTAGCAGTTTCTTATATAGCGCACACATATTCCGCAGCGCTTTACAGAGAGAATATTTGACCATTCACATCAGTCCCTGCCCCAGTGGAGCTTACAATCTATATTCCCTACCACATGTACATGCACACACAGACATTCTAGGGTTAATTTTTGGGAGCCAATTAACCTACCAGTATTTTTTTGGATTGTGGGTGGAAACCGGAGTACCCGGAGGAAACCCACGCAAGTATGGGGAGAACATACAAACTCTGCACAGTTAGGGCCATGGTGGGTATTGAACCCATGACCTTAGCGCTGTGAGGCAGTAATGCTAGCCATTACACCATCCTTACTGCCCCTGCATGCGATAAATCGATACATCCCTGCAATGTATTATACTATAGCATTGGGAATTTGGGCGATTTGATTTTCTCATGTCAGCTGGATTCTGATGATTGTAAGAGTTCCTTCCTATATAATATTGTAGCCTTTAACATTTAAGCCTACTGACTGCTCTGTGCGCCAAAGGAAAGAAAAATCCGTCACGTGATTGGCACATGTAACCTCTGACTCCCACCCCCAACAATATATAATAAGAGCTTATTAAATGCAGCTTCTAAACAGCTCCAGAAAATGAGAACTTTCAATGTGAACTTGCTAAGACGCCCCCTCACTGGAGGCCAGAGGTGAGAGTGATCCTGGCCTGACTGGAGATGCTTATTTTATGCATGAATTAAAATATACTCATTAAGATCTGAGAAGACTGAAATAATACTGCATGCCTTTTTGGTATGAGCATAAGCGTGTGCAGGTCATTGGTTTCCCGGTCACTGCAAGCGAATCCTGGGGGAATCAATCAATCAACAACGTACCCAAGGCAGATAACCTTGCACAGGACAATGGGGGGCAATTCAGCAGAAAAATCTTTCTCCAATGGGCAAAACCATGTGCACTGCAGGTGGGGCTGATGTAACATGTGCAGATAGACTTAGATTTAGGTGGGGTGGGTTCAAACTGACATCTAAGGTGTCATTTAATGGGATGAGATATTTTGACTTTTGCAATTTTTAGTCAAAAGACGGCCGAAATTCGCACATTTTCTCTAAATCGCCAACTTTCTAGGATGCGAATTGCGGTAAAAATTGGGGGTCTCCAAGTCCCAGCATGCGGGGCAGGCTTGCTGGGACTTGTAGTTCCACAACATTACACAATAGTTTCATCTATTTTTTTTACCATTTAACAGCCTAATGCCCACCGCCCAAGGGGCATCGGGGACAGCTCTGGGCTGACCAGCCACAGGGATCAATGCTTTGGCCGGGGGAACATATGTAAAAAGTTTCCCCCGGCTGTGGCATTGGACGGTTGGCTGTTTGAGCACTGTGCTGGTTGCCATAATACGGTGGGTCCCAAGTCATTTTGTCCCTCATACTTTGGAAACTAGGACTGACTCTTAAGCCTGGTGCTGGTTTTAGAAATCCTGGGGATCCGTATATTTTTGCTTCCCTGTATTTCTAAAACCAAGACCGGTTCTTTGAGCCCGGGGCTGGTTATGCTCAGGAGGGGGGACCCCACACCATTTAAAAAAAAAAAACCTCTCCCAAATCTAACCACATGGCTAAGACGACGGCTTGGGGGCTTATTAATATATATGCAAATAAATGTATCCAATTCTCTGAATTCTATTCATGTAGTATTTAAATCTGGTTACTGGTATCATTCAGTGTGCTGGGGGAAACCATCCCTTTTACGCACCTGACTGATATCACTAAACTAATCGAGCATGTGCCTTGCCTGGGTTTCCTCCGGGTACTCCGGTTTTTTCCCACAATCCAAAAATATACTGGTAGGCTAATTGGCTCCCAACAAAATTAACCCCTTGAGTGGTGGGTTTTGCTGGGGCAGGACAAACCTACCAGGGCAGGTTTGTCCTGTCCCAGCAAAACCCACCACACCCCCCAATTTGTAAGCCTCCCCCCCACCTCTGCTCCGACGTTAGTACGCCGGAGCTTCCCTGCCGCACTGCGCTGTCCCCGCTGCCTTAGCCAGCCGCCTGTCACATTCAGCAGTGATGTCGGCGGCAGGCTGGGGGATGATCGCGGCGGCTCGGGAGGACTCGGGTGCCTGAGCGCTCCCGAGTCCCCCCGAGCCGTGCCGACCATACCCGAGCCTGCCGCCAACGTCACTGTAAAATGAGTTACGGGCGGCTAGCTAGCTGGCTGGCTGGTGGGCGGGTCAGGGGATTGCCGGAGCAAAGGTGATGGGGGGGACAAGGTTTGTGGCGGGGGGTGGGCACTAGAGGTGCTGCACCAGTGGTGCACACCTGGACACCACTGGCGCGCACCTATTGTATGTTAGTGGTATGCCCGGAGATTTTCTGGGACAGCCCGCTGCGGCAGCATAGCTGAGCCCGGAAAATCTCCGGGCATATCACTCAAGGGGTTAACCGTAAAATGTCTGTGTATGCGTGTACATGTGGTAGGGAATATAGATTGTAAGCTCCATTGGGGCAGGGACTGATGTTAGTGTTCAAATATCCTCTGTACAGCGCTGCGGAATATGTATGCGCTATATAAGGAACTGGTAATAAATAAATAAATATGCCAGTTTATATAAAGCTATGTAATCTCCAAACGCTACTGTGCCTACCAATCAGGTAATTTTAGGCATGACCCAGGCCATGCCTTTTTCGCTACAGGCGACCTGGGTCGATCCTGGGAATAACCCTGCTATCAAGCAGGGTGGCAGATCCTGGACGTCTGACCTGGATGGGATACATTCATATATAGCCAAGACACCGTTAAAGCCACCACAAGCTCCGTCAAAAATCCCTGTTGAAAGCCTTTGATGTGTCACAGGGGTATTATACTGTAAACAGTGGCGTAACAATAGCCCCGCAGCCCCCGCGGTCACGGGGAGGCGCTGGTTAAATGTGGGCACCGTGGGTCTGTGGGGCTATTAAGCGCTACACTGCTGCTGGGGCCCCTCTGTTCGCCGCCGGGACCCGTAGATCTACTTATCTCTTGTCTGCGGTCCCGGGCAGCTCTCCTCCTGGCAGGCTTGTTAATGAAAATGGCTGCCCCCTTACAGCAGACACTTTTTGAGGATGCTAGAGGAGAAGTCGGCCTCCTCTAGCATCCTCAAAAACGGACTGCTGTTAGGGGGCAGCCTGTTTTATCGGTCTGCCAGGAGGAGAGCAGCCCAGGAAACGCAGAGATAAGTAGATCTGCGGGTCCCTGCTGAAGCGGCGGCTAACAGAGGGGCCCTAGCAGCAGTGTAGCGCATAATATCCCCACAGACCCCTGGCGCCCACACTTAATCAGCGCGGCGGTAAGAAGCGGGGTTGGAGGTGGGCTCTATTTTAGGGGGGGGTGGGCAGCCAAAATTTCCGTCGGGGGAGGGCGCGCAAATAATAGTTACCCCACTGACTGTATATACTACATACAAACATCTTCCAGCACCACCTTATGCTTCTCTGTAGAGGGGGAGGGAGGGTGTAAGGGGTGTGAGAATTGGCACACTTTCTCCAAGATGTTAGGGCCAAATCAGTTGCTCTCTGGCTCAGTATGAAGTTCAGCTGCTGCTCTCCTGCTTCTCTCCAGTGTTGCTCTTATAGTAAATTTATTCATTACTGCAGGTTTATAGCCTATATATGGTATTTGTCCGCACTCCATGTCTCCTCTAACAAAACATGTCAGCCTGAGAAATAAAAGATGCTCCGGACACTCGGCGTGTACCACACACACACACACACACACACACACTGCCTATGTACATCGACTTCCATGCAAAGAGCCAGATGACCTGATCTTGGAGCGTGTAGAAACAGTTCTCTACATAAGTATAACTGAACGATGTTTGTGTGTGCATAGGCGCCGTGGGTGCTCTGGGGCCCATGGAAAGTGAGGAGCACCCACGGGCCACGTCCGGAGCTCACCCGCTGCTCGCCGTCGGGGATCCTGGCAGCGCCGCAGCAGGGTCCCAGCAGCGGATATGCCGTCACCAGTGGGGGTCCCTGCGGCGGATGGGAACTAGTAGCGGTATTAATACCGCTGCTAGTTCCCATCTTACGCAGGGACCCTGCTGCTGACGGCATATCCGCTGCTGGGACCCCGCTGCAGCGCTGCCAGGATCCCTGCCTACCTCCATCCAGGACTGGGCGGGGAGGGGGGGGTGTCTGTGGGAGCCCATTGCAGGGCCACACCCCTTGAGCACGCCCCCTTGAGCACCCACCGGCAAAACCGTAAATCATCGCCCCACTGTGTGTGTGTGTGTGTGTGTGTGTGTGTGTGTGTATGTGTGCATGGATGGATGTTCCACAATAACTCTCAAACACTTTAACTGATGGTCTTTAAACTTTGCACACTACCTTATCATCTTAAGGGACAATCTATGTTCAAAGATGGGTTAAATCAGACAAGCCCTTAAGGGTGCGGTCATAAGGGTCCATGCTATTTCTGTTATTTCCATGCATTGTGATATGTAATTGGAAAGCTTATGACTTTCAGAATACAACACAATTTTTTTATTATTAACAGTTTCTTGTATGGCGCACACATAGTCCGCAGCACTTTACAGAGAGAATATTTTAACAATCACATCAGTCCCTGCCCCGGTGGAGCTTACAATCTATATACCCTACAATATGTACATGCACACACAGACATTCTAGGGTTAATTGTGTTGGCAGCCAATAAACAGAATCCACTAAGTGAACCCTTAAAGGCCTATTAGGATCCATTAAATGAAAAACATTTTCACTTTACAAAACTTTTGTCAAACTGAAATGAATAAGCGACTCATCGGCACAGTTGACAGGAGGTCTGTTGTCCTGTTTTCTGGAGTCCTGGTCCTGTTTTGCCATCTCAGGATACCCAGTACATCTTATCCCGCTTTGTGAGCCGTGGTGTCGTTTTTTGGACCCAGACACAGGACTTATTCCTTTTATGCTTTTGATTTGTGTGGTGTACTTTTACATTGAATAAATGTGTTTTAAACTTTCTTTGAGTCATTGGGATCTCCATTCATATGGGTGCAGACCAACCAGTCCTTAAAGAAACCTTTAGACGCACATAGGGCACCTCCTGCAGGTAAGGTCCTAACCATATGGGGATTGCATGACAATTGAGCAGAGAAAGGCACCTTTACCTGCCTATAGGGCCCTTTTAAAGGTCAGTCAAATTGATTGGGAAGCCTAGTCTGAAGTATGCAGAAATCACCGTGATCGTGTTTTACATTTCTGTGTCTCCCTATATATACACCCATGAGAATGGACCGTTGGGAAAGTGTATACAGAACCGGAGGACACTTGTATTGTGTTATGGTAGAATAAGACAGCGCTGTTGAGTTTACCTACTGTTTTCATTACCCGAAATCCCCCAGTGTGTATGATGCTTGATTGACCGATGACCGATGATCCGATGCAATATTAGCAGATTATCGCACAGTTGCTGCATCCAAAGATGGGTGATTAGCCTAAATATCGGAATCAGTCCCTTGGTGGACATTTCTATATGAGAACCCTTTGCATACAGCCATGCGGTTATCGACCCATATACTGTATAGGGATCTATTCAGTAATAGCCGCAAGTGCCTGGAGAACAGTCCTACTGTGAGGCCAATAGAAATCCAGATATCCCCTCACACCTCAGAGGAGCGCAAGCAGTGATGTCTGCCTCTACCTTTATGTCACTGCTATTTATATTTACACATCTCACACAAGCCAAAGGCCTGTTCATATAAATCATGTTCAACAAGTTACCTAATAATGTAACAGGCTGCTAACCTCACACAATTATGAGATTATTATCATACAAGATTCACAGAGAGGTAAAGATATAAGAAGAAGAGAAGGCAAACAGTGGCATCCCTACTGAACGTTAGCTCTGCAGACAGACTTACTGCTACTTTGGAGTCTGTTTTAGAGTTCATACAGGAGGGATACAGTCACTAGATCTACAAGCATTAGGTCGACAGTACCGAAGGTCGACATGGACAGTTAAAAGGTCGACATGGGGTTTTTTCACTTTTTTTTTTTTAGCCGACATGTGCTGACAGGCGGTATATCATGCCCTACCATCCACTAGGGCAGTGATGGCTAACCTTGACACTCCAGCTGTTGTTGAACTACACATCCCAGCATGCCCTGCATCAGTTTTAGCCCTGATCAGGGGCGGATCCAGGACAAAATGACAGGGGGGGCACCATGATAAAAGAGGGTTCAGGTGGGGGAGGGGCGGTGTTAGTGGTGCCAGTGTACATGCTAAGAGAGTGGCAGAGAGAGGGTGGGAATGGGATTAAAAATAGGCGCTGGCATTTAAAGTACGCAGGCCCACCATGGCGACAAAAGCGAAGGATGTAGTTGTACGCACGCCGAAAGCGCGCTCCGGAAAAGGGGTGTGGCCACTCAACAGAGGTGTGTCCTTGAGTGTAGTCTACAACACCATATACAACTTCTACACATTATGCAACAAAATACTAGACCCCTTTATACTTCCCCCTTACACATGATGCCAATTGGAATGACACTAAATTCATATAATTCCACATGGATTGAGCCAAAATTCAAATAATGCCACATGGATTGTGTCAAAATTCACATAATGCCACATGGATTGAGCCAAAATTGAGCCAAAATTTACATAATAATACACGGATTTAGCCAAAATTCACATAATGCCAAATGGATTGAGCCAAAATTCACATAATGCCACATGGATTGTGTCAAAATTCACATAATGCCACATGGATTGAGCCAAAATTCACATAATGCCACACGGATTGAGCCAAAATTCACATAATGCCACACGGATTGAGCCAAAATTCACATAATGCCACACAGATTAAGCCAAAATTCACATAATGCCACACAGATTGAGACAAACTTCACATAATGCCACACGGATTGAGCCAAAATTTACATAATAACACACGGATTGAGCACAAATTCACATAATGCCAAATGGATTGAGCCAAAATTCACATAATGCAACATGGATTGAGCCAAAATTCAAATACTGCCACACGAATTGAGCCAAAATTCACATAATGCCACATGGATTGAGCCAAAATTCACATAATGCCACATGGATTGAGCCAAAATTCACATAATGCCACACGGATTGAGCCAAAATTCACATAATGCCACACGGATTGAGCCAAAATTCACATAATGCCACATATATTGAGCCAAAATTCACATAATGCCACATGGATTGAGCCAGAATTCACATAATGCCACACAGATTAAGCCAAAATTCACATAATGCCACACAGATTAAGCCAAAATTCACAATACGCTTCATAAACAGGGACATTGTACACCAAAGGCACGCATTAAACATTTACACCATAATGTCCATTACACGTTAAGTTACACGCCATTATGTCCATTGTATTATGCCAAACACCATAATGCCTATTAAAAATTATGCTACATAAGTGCTGCTTATCTACATGCTCATTGCCAAGGGTTCCATGCTCATTGCCAGAGGTTCCATGCTCGTTGCCATGTGGGATCACATGTTCATTGCCAAGGGGGAATACATGCTCGCGGTAAATGGAGGACAGCCGCCGCCAGGCAGAAGTGATAGCCACTGACAGTGGCAGAGCCTGGCTGTATTCAGAGCACTGCAGGTACCGGCTATTTGAAATAATACCCCTTTCACAGAAGAAAATGCATTCCCAGTTTGGCCCCTTTTCCACCAGCCTAGTCCCTGCATTTTCTGGTGTGAGGGGGAGAGAAAACCACCCCTCCCCCCCTTTAACCAGTTATCTAATTTAACCGGCTATATATTCGGAAGCAACTGACCCATTTACATGAGTATCATATTGAAGAACTTTTGAGTGGGCTTTGAATGATTTTGGTCCAGTGAAACTGAAATGTTTGGTTCCAGAGTAATCTGCCCTCAAAGAACATGAACAGCCATGAAATTACATTTCAAAAATAAAAAAATCGGTTTACACGCAATATCTCTGGAACCAATTGACCGATATGGACCAGCCTGGTATCATATTGAAGGCCCAGCGATTTGGAATTGAATGAGATTAACCACAAGCTTCTGTGATGCCAGGGCGGGAACTGGCAGCCGTCGGAACCGGGTGGGGGTCGGAATTGACGGGTCCCATATTATCCTATGGGGAAAAAACGTTACAGCTTTGCCAGGCGATATCTCCGGTTCCCGGGGGGCTAGAGACACGGGGCTGGGCTCGTTGGAAAGCTCTGGTCCTCAGCTACAAAATGAAATGACAGGGGGGGCACGTGCCCGGGTGCCCCCCCCCCTGAATCCGCCACTGGCCCTGATAAAACTGTATCAGGGCATGCTGGGATGTGTAGTTCATCAACAGCTGGAGTGTCAAGGTTAGCCATCACTGCACTAGGGATTGGTGGGAGAATAAAATATTGTGCCGAGTGTAGCGAGGAACCGTGCCCAAAGCATAGCGAGGGGACGCGGTGCTACGTTTCAGTGTCCATTTCGACTGTGTCGACATTGGGGACAAAAAAAGTGAAAAGCCAATGTCAACCTTTTGAGTGTCGGCCTAATGTATGTCAACCTAATGACCCTGTCGACCTAATGCTTGTCCACCTAGTTGCTGTCTATACAAGGATTCATACCATACAGGATGGTGATGGTCACAGCTGAGGGTGCGGGGTGGGACAGCACAATTTACAGGTTCCTTTTTTTTCCCCTAAATTCATATTTTTTTGGTGATGAAGATCTCACTTACCCAGATCTGAAGCTTCACCCGCTTGTCATTGCGATATACAGTCTTCACCTTGAAGTCTATTCCCACGGTGCTGACAAAGGCAGACGTGAAGGTGTCGTCTGCGTAGCGGAAGAGGAAAGAGGTCTTCCCCACGCTGCTGTTCCCGATGATCAGCAGCTTGAACATGTAGTCAAAGTTCTGGTCAGAAACGTCCCTTTGTCCATGTCTTGCATCTGTGGCGGAGGCCATCTGGAACACATGAAGGTGGGCAGAAGCGTCAGTGAGACCATCGGTGGCCGGAGGTAGGGTTAGATGACAGGAGCTGGGCTTCCACAGGAGGGTTTTTAGAAAGTCACTGGGGCATGCCTGAGCATTCCTCACCATGGGTGCAGCCGTCCTCACATGAGTGAGAGGAATGTGAGAGACAAAGTATACAGCGGGACCCGGCCAGCATTGCTGCGTGACCTCTACAGAGCACACAGATCAGGACGTGACACCTCTGCAAACAAGGGCCACACATTGCACTGCACCAGGTATCCAGACAGTCAGTAGGTCGACACATATTAGATTAACATGCATTGCAACGACCACTGAAGTTCGACATGGCTTAGGGTGACAGAGGGTTGGAAGGTCGACAATAGCATTAGGTTGACAATGGCTAGGTCGACAGTCAAAAGGTAGACATGAGTTTTTCACCGTTTTTATGAGCCAACGTGCGGTATTCCATGCCCTACCGTCCACTAGGCCGTGGAGAGAGAATAGAATAGTGCCTGAAGAATGACGAGCGTAGCGAGCCACGCGCAGGGGCGCAGTACACTTTTATGGTGTCCATGTTGACTATGTAAAAGTCTGGGACAAAAAACCCAGTGAAAAATGAATGTCGGCCTTTTGACTGTCGACCTTACCGTTGTCCACATAATGCTTGTGTCAACCTTACAACTCTGTCAACCTATTCCATGTGGACCATTCCTATCGACCTAAGCCATGTCGACCTTCAGTGGTCAACCCAATATGTGTCGACAGAATGACCCATACCCAGGCAATAGGTCAACAGTGACTACTTTGACAATTACGAAAGGTCGATAGGTGAAAAGTCAGCAGGTACGAAAAGACGACATGCATTACAAGTCAACATAACAATGTTTTTTTGGGTGGAGGGTTTACATGTTTTCCCAACTTTTGCTACATGAACTACAATTGAGAAATGTAATACCGTGTTCTTACTGCGAGTGAGAAATACACGGCATTAAAATGCCGGGAACTGCAGGGACGGACCCCTGTTTTCACTGCTAGGCAAATTCCTGGGTGAAGAAGTTCTACCCGGTAATTTGCCTTTTAACACAGGTTTTTATGCAGTGAGAACAGGTCAACCCGTGCCTGCATACCCGGATCTCATACACGGGTAAAAAGGGTTTTATCAGTGTATGAGATCAGGGTATGCGACCCGTTCACACTGCAAAAAAACCTGTGTTAAAAGGCAAATTCCCGGGTCGACATGCTAGACCCGGGAATTTGCCTGCAGTGAGAACGGGGTATGACAGAGTAGCAGAGCGGACCAACTTGCCCAAAGCATGGCGATCTCAGCATGCTCGCCAGGGTACACATAGGGCCTTATTCTAGTTCACTCTTTCTGACAAAATCCTTCTTAGATGGACAAAACCATGTGCACTGCAGGTGGGGCAGATGTTACTTGTGCAGAGAGAATTAGATTTGGGTGGGGTTTTACTTCAAAGTGAGATCTATATTGCAGTGTAAAAATAAAGCAGCCAGTATTTACCCTGCACAGAAACAAAATAACTCACCCAAATCTAATTCTCTCTGCACATTTTACATCTGCCCCCCTGCAGTGGACATGGTTTTGTCCATCTAAGAACAGGGCCGGCGCCACCACTAGGCAGCATTAGGCCTTTGCCTAGGGCGCCAGCCACTGGAGGGCGGTACTGAGCTACAACCACCCGTTGGAGTTGGAGGCTGACAAGTACAGCCGTCATTCATCCTAGTAGGTGAGCCAGCCCTTACCCCCTCGCCCTTGACAGCAACCCCCCCCTCCCCGCCACCCGCCCGTGGATCTGATTGGCGGGAGGTGCCCGCACCCTCCATGCTGCTCAGCCCTAAAAAAAGCCCTAATAAAAGGGCTGAAACGTCAACATATACTGGCTGTATATTGTATTTATTTCAAGTCCTGAGTGCCGCAATCTCCTGCTACTCCTATATATATATTTACCTCTTACACTTTTGTTAGGGTGGTGTTGGGAGGAGGGGTGGGGGTGGGGGGTGGGGGGGAGTAGGCAGAATTTCTGCCTAGGGTGCCAAGTAACCTTGCACCGGCCCTGTCTAAGAAGGATTTTGTCAGAAAGAGTGAACTAGAATAAGACCCAGAGTGCGGTCACATATGATGAAACATACAAAATGACACCCAAATACATAGGAAAAACAAACAAACTTGGTATCGACCACGGTCACCCTGACCTTTCCTCCCGGTCATCCTAACTCACTGTCTACCTTTGATGGGTGTGGTATGACACTACGACGGTCAGTATCCCGACGCTGCACTCGCCACAGGTTCTATTCTCCCTCAATGTCGTGCAATAGCCCCTATGAGTTGAGATCCCCCCTGTCGGAGCAACGGGATACTGACTGTCGGGATCCCCCCTGTCGGAGCGTCATCCGGCACCCCTTGTGATACCGCCAACCGAATGCATGCCGGCCACATAGATCTACATCACACCCTTTATGGAACAATCCATGTAATGTGCAATTATAAAAGACACGTCTGACCATTTAATGGCACCACATTTTTACAGCATTGTTTTTGTTAAATGACGTGTATAATCTTGAACAGGTCTATGGGGAGATGTATCAAGCCTTGGAAAGAGATACACTGGAGAAGATGCCAAAAGCAACCAACCAGCATCTGTCATTTTAAAGACTGTACTAGTTAAATGACAGCCAGCGCCCACAAATGCGCAGAAATGCACCTGCGCATGAGCAGACACTGAACATCGCACCAGAATAGGGGCCTTTATCGCTCTTCAAACCTTTTTTTGCTTGCCCCCTTTCTAGTTAAATGCTGCAAGCACATGAACGCACATCAACCAGGGATTTAGTTCAGTGTGAAAGGGTCTTGAAAGAATTGCTACCCAGGTCCTGACCTGGGTAGATTTCGGAATCGACCCGGGATGCAGTCAGTGTGAATGGTCCCGTACCCGGGATTGGGTACACGGGACTTTAAAAAAGCTGCTGATTGGAGCTTTCTTGGGCTCACAAATGCTGATGTCATCTTTCAGAGCCCTGGAGTCCATTTCTAATGACATGCATATGTAGATCTGTGTGAATGGGGCTGTCCCGGGTCGATCCCAGGTCTGAGTGCAGTGTGAAAGGGTACATTCCTGGGTAGAGTGCCGGAAAGCATTCGGGAACACATTCCCGGGTATGACCCGGCTCTGCGAATGTGAAAGGGGTATCAATGGGTGGGCATGGCTACAGTGACGTCATTTTAGCCCTGCTCAGTGGCACAAATTATAGTATTTGTCTTCAAGCCCCAGGGGGGGGGGGGATGTGGGACACTTGCCCACCTTCCTGGGGGCGGGGGACCCCTAAAGAATGTTAGTACATGGGCCCCCTGAATCTAAATGGATTTATAGTGCAAGCTCAACTCCCCACTCTCAGAATGCAAACAGAAGGAAGATGCATTTGTGTCACTTGCCATCACCGGAGACAGCAGGATAATCCTACGTGTTCCACCACTTCTGCGGGAGGTGAAGGGGTTAATGTGATAGACTCAGGGTCAAAGTAGCAATTCTGCTGCCAGTTAATAAAAACAGCAGCTCCATTAATCAGCTTCTCAGGTTCATGATAATCCATCTAACGATATTCATGAGCTGCGGAGATTCCTGCCCTAATCAACAGGTCATTTACAGCACTTGATGAAGGCATTTAACTCCTTCAGTGCAAAGAGAATGACCCCTGCATCTCTCACATGCACGTTCACAGTAAGGCCAGGGGCACACTAGGACAATGTCGGGGCGATTTGTCCAGGGGTGCTGACTTTGACGGACCCCGGTACAGGGAGGGGGTACAGGCGGGCGGCATATTGGCTTGGAACACATCGCTGTGATATGTATCTGGCCTCTGTCCTGATCACGGACTCCCATAATAGCAGGGCTCTCTTTTTCAAGGGGTCTGGGTCATTGGGTTGACATGCATTGCGTTGACCACTGAAGGTTGACAGGGCTTAGATAGAAACATGAAATAGGTGGGCAATGGCAAGGTCGACATGAGGTTTTCACAGGTTTTTTTTGTCCCGAATGTCGACATAGATGACATGGACACCGTCAAACTGTACCGCATCCCATCGCATGGCTCGCTGCGCTTCAGGCACTATTTTATTCTCACCCCGCACCCTAGTGGATGGTAGGGAATGAACTCAACAGAACAAAAAAGTAAAAAAAACTCGTGTCAACTTTTTGACTGTTGACCTAATTCTTGTGTCGATCTTCCAACCCTATTCAACCTTAGCTGTGTTGACCTTCAGTGCTTGACCCACTGTATCGACCGTATTCCTTTTGCTCAAGAACCAGGCGCTGATGACCGCTCATACATTTGCCCCCCACATTGGTATGCTATCTTTTAGATTGCAGCGCCAAATTGGACCAGGGCACTGTGCTGTAATTTAACATGCGCTGGCCCATTCATACATGAGGAAGAAGCAGTATCATTGCACATGACGTGTGCCGATACCCCTTCTCCCCCATAGCGCAGCTTCATACATCTCCCCCTTTTCCCTTAAACTGGGACAATCATGAATTACACAGGTTCTGGGGCTGATTAAAACCCAAGTGAACTTCAAACCTGTGCAGTTTTGGAGTGTCCCAGTTTAAAGGGATAGTATGGTAAGCCTGCTCATGTTCCACCCGGAACCACAACAAAGCTGTATGGTCCAATCCTGCAATGACTACTGGCACAGCAGGCCCGAGGGCACATGGGGGCAGCAGGCATTAAACAAGACACAGCCTTGCTTGCATTTACAGGTTGGAGTAGTCAAGATTATCTAGCGCAGGAGCCACACAGAAGAACTCACTGACCGTAAGGACTTAAACCATGAAATAGGCATATTACTGTCTGCATAAATCCTACCTCAACAGGTACAGTTGTATCACTTACTGTTCCCCTGCTGTAACCCCAGAGCAGCTTAATGCACAGGAATATCTGCACAACACCCATAGTCAACATTATCCTTCCCGGATGACCCCATTAATACCATACAAGCCAGGTGCACATGAGGGTACTGGTCCTAGAGAGAAGCCAGGTAGAGTTTCTACATCACTCCTTCATCAATGGTGTCCTTCCAGTCCAGATGCCTCCTGTTCAGATCTTCACCAATACCACATGACCCAGAGCATATACTTACATTGGGGGTCATTCAGGTGCGGTTGCACCCATCGTTGCAAAGAACAGATTTCCGGTACCTTGCACATGCCTTTGACCGTTCTGTGTGCGTTCGAGAAGTGGTCCTGCAGCAGTGACTGTTGATTGTGGGTCTGATGCCCTTTGGTCCTTTGATGGGGTGGCAATGGGCTCAGTTTGGAAAAACGGAGGTGTGCTGCAGCAGTTTAAGGAGTGGGAAGAGACCAGGGATCTCTGTCATAGGATGGAGATTTCCTTGGCTTGAGCGGCACCATGCCGTAAGCTGCCTGATGGTTGGTGCTTTAATCCAATACTGCATCCTAGGACGCAGCTTGGATCCCTTCTGCCGCAGCGTCTCATTGTACTGGATGCCACCTGCTGCATTACCATACAATGCTATCACTCCAAGGAAGCAGAAGTGACTCCGACAGCACCTGAATGACCCCCACAGGCCAAGTAACTGCAGCAAGGCATCCATGGTAGCAAAATGGGGCATCCAGGGGCAGGAGCTGCAGGGATGCCAGCTGGCTGTGGGTAGCGTAGCATGGCTTGTACTGGGTGTTGCGGAAAGTAGCAGAAGACAGACAGGCATCCAGGGGCTGGGAGGCAGGTGCTACGGGGATACCAGCTGGCAGTGGGCTGGGGAGGCACAGCTTGTACCTGAGTTGGCTCAGTGGCCTAGGCATGTACACACTGGGGACACATCTCTGCTGCTGTTGGTGTTCTGCCGGCACTGGGACCCCATATTCAGTCACAGCACTGACAGCCAGTGCCACTCTGCTCTAACTGGGGGTATGTTCTATCATTGTATACCACCACACTTCCAGCACTGAACATAAGGCCACCCATAAATTAAATATTCATCATAAAATTTAATTAAATGACCCCTGACTGATTCAGACCCGCTCGCCCGGGCGAATATCTGCATTTGCATGCGAGTGTATGTGTACGCTTACATATCCTCACGCATGCGGGTCATCCTCTATTTGTAATGAAAAGTAAGCCAGTGTCCAATGAATTTGGGGCAGGCGTTGAAGTCATGTGACGTAAGCCGCCTGCCCCAAGCAAACATCGACCCGCCTGCGTCTGCAGGGGTACACCCAGCGTTTTTGTGTGACGCCCATAAAATGCTGCCCATTCCCTTGCTTCCGCCCCCTCCCTACCCCCTTCCCTCCCACTATGGAGCGAATGCTCCTGGTGAATGTGAAACTCATCGGATACATATTCCGGCATGCACAACCACTGACCATCGGGGGCAGGGATTAATTTGAATCGGCCCCTAAGTACACAAGGTTGGGAAATCGAATTATTCCAATTTTACTCCTTTTATGATTACAGTATAATCGTTTGATAGATCCCATAGCCAGATGCGTGTTCGGTACATTCACTTTGCAGGAGAACTACAGCCTCTGTAACTTGTTTTACTGTACCAGCAATTGTAACTTGTTTTTGGGATCAAAGCATTTTAATATGATCTATGGCCATCTGGGGTTTCCGGCAATTACATGTGCACTACAGATAAGCCGGAGCGTATGCTCATTTGTATGCACACCATCGATAATTATATAAACACCTAACCTTTATCGGTGGGACTACACTATATGCATACTTCCAAGTTTTTAAAGTTCAACAGAAGCGGTGTCCATTGAAGACCTTGACGGATGTTTTGTACCTTAGCTAAACATTCATTTTGTTTAAAGGGTACGTAGCTACCTCACCTTCATTTGTTATTTGAACACTAATGGAACTAATGCGGAGTTGGGAGCAAAAGGGCCATAGATGATTAAAAAGAAGAAAAACGTATGACTCCCATAGGAATGGAGTGACTTAAACATCAGAAGCTGCGTGTACCTAAGGAAGCATGTGACTCGGAGCATCCAATAAGGAAACGGGGGAGGGCAGAGTTAGATGGGATATTAGGGTCAGGGAAGGAGTCATCGTCCTCTTTTCCGGAAGGGTGGCGGTCAATGTGGAAGGTTGAGCGGATAACACTTGTTCATAGGGAATGTTGTGGTGACGTAGGTCAGTTGTGGGTGGAGCTTAGAAGAGGATCGGTTCTTTCTTGGCCACCATTAATCTACTCATTAAAATGCAACTACTAGCTTTAAGTGTTTTAAATAAATTCAGCTAATAATTCTCTGAGTAGAAATGGTAGAGTACTTACTATAAAACTGTCGGGATCCTGGCTGTAGGGATGCCAGGGTCAGTATTCTTACCACAGACATTCTCTGTGTTGGGATCCAGTCCCCAACCTGTATATAGGATGCCATGGTTACAACTTATTATAATTCATTGGTGGCTAGATTCTCTAAACTTCAACAGTGATAAAATGGAGAGTGATAAACAGCCAGCCAATCAGCTCCTACCTGCCATGTCACAGGCTGTGTTTGAAAAATGTCAGACAGGAGCTGATTGGCTGGTTGTTTATCACTCTCCATTTTATCATTTTTGAAGCTTAGAGAATCTGGCCACCGGGTCAGATGTACTAAGCCTGAAAAGTGATAAAATGGAGAGTAATAAACCACAAACCAATCAGCTCCTAACTGTCATGTCACACAACATGGTTGATACTGGATATCTCTGGAGCATGGAGTGCTAACTTCATTTCAAAGTGGATTGAAAGAAAAGCTAATTATATATGTTGTATATGCACATGTTTTAAGGTGAAGGCGCAGTAGTAGTTTGGGGTGGTTTCCTTTCTTGTCACTTCTTATAACCCAGGTTGGTCGAGCCGGATTATTCAGTCTGGTGTTTTCACACCGCACCACGACCTGGGTGAACCCTACAATAACCAGGGTTGAGGTGCGGTGTGAAAGAGGTATTCTTGTGTGCTGCCTGTATGCCACCCATGCTAAAAATCTCCAGATGTAATCCAGCGATCTCTCTCTCTTCTCATTACACTATTCTTTTTCTCCCACTGATTTCCCCTTTCTCATTCGCCGCTGTAGTTCCACTAGTCTCTTTCTTTCTCTTGCCTACTATCTCTCTTCCCACACTCCGATCTCTCTTCACTCTCATGGTCTTGCTATTTGCCACCAAAGGTTAACAAAACATCCCTGGAGGTCTAGCAGGGACTTATCTGGTACAGCGTCTTTATTGGTGTCTTTTCTGAGACCTAGCCAATCCATTTCAGATTTTGATACATGCTACTCCTCCATGGGTCAGTTTGCGCATAAATACATATGCGCAGACCCACCACAATTGGAACGGGGGCGAATTTGGTTCCCAATTAGTCCCTTAATGATATCTGTTAATTGCAAGACGATTTTCTCATAGGATAATTATACTCACTATTTAACAAACACATAACCAAGCAACTGGCCCAAAACCTTTGTGAACACTAAAGTAATGCTGTCAATTTCTAACCAATCAGTAGACTGTAAGCTCTGCATAATAAAGTGTGTGGAACAAGTTTTCAAAATACAGCCAGCGACAGTGAATTTATTAAATGACGTTGTTTGCAAATTAATATTTAAGCTGGAGACTAATGCGCTGCCTCTATTTTTGTGTTCTCACCTTTCCTCGATCACTGTGTAAAGGTCACGCATCTAGAGGGAAAAAAATCACCTGTTGTCATGCCAATGCTACATGCTGCCGTTATCACTGGCACTTCCAGCTGGCGCTCCCAAACCTGTCATTCACACAACCAACTATAGCGGTCCTGCATCTCACACCAGCAGGCCAGCCAGGACCCCCGTGAGGTAGGAACTCTTCTGTCGAAGCAGAAGTTAAAACCTTGTGGTCGGTAACTTGAGAAATAAGCAAACGCAGGTGTGTAAATACGTTTTGTAATTCTGCATTTTCACAATTTCCTCCCACTCAGCTGAAAATGTCATCGGACTCTTCTTACATCGGTCTGTCTGTTGGTTATTGCCTAGTCTTGTTGTATTACAGCTAGTTCCCAATTGTAAAGAGCAATGGAATATGCTGCGCTGTATAAGTGACTTAGGGCCAGATTCTCTAAGCTTCAAAAGTGATAAAATGGAGAGTGATAAACAGCCAGCCAATCAGCTCCTACCTGCCATGTCACAGACTGTGTTTGAAAAATGTCAGGCAGGAGCTGATTGGCTGGCTGTTTATCACTCTCCATTTTATCACTTTTGAAGCTTAGAGAATCTGGCCCTTAATACATAAATATTGTTAATGGTGATGCTTGATATACTTGTGCGCTGCCAACCATTCTGTAAATGAAACCAAAATTAAGGATAATTAACCAATCACATCACCATACCTGCTAACATTAAAGCTGTGTACACACGGGGATGATATCAGCACATATCGCTGGCAATATGGTGAAAGTGGAAAAACCCCATGTCGACCTAATGGTGTTGACCTTTTTGGTGTCTACCCGTTGTCCGGATATCTGCTAGGCGTTCCCATGGGCGCATCCCCTGGCCCGCCGCACCACGCACCCCCGCCCACACTGTTATATGCGAGCGCCTGGAGAACACTCTATTCTCTGTGGCCACTCGCGCACATCGGCTGCACATGCGCAGAAAAAAAATATTGTGCTCCGTGCGAATTTGCACGGGAGCGTATGAACCAGAATCAGGCCCATAGTCCATTTGCTATGGCCTTGATGGGCTTTTCCGAACATTGCTCATGGGGGACGCCTCCTCCCTGGATTGTAAGACATGTATATTCTGCACGTGTATGTATTGCAGGGCCAGGTTCTGACACATAACAGTAAAGGTCATCTAACATCCAGTAGGTCTTGGAGTTGGGCAGGAGATCCCAATGCTTATGTGGGGTACACACCAGGAGGATTTAGCCCAAAATGAGCCAATTTAGATACAATCTCGACCGATTGTATGTAAATTGGCCGTGTTTTGGGCCATTTCAGTGCCGTTCTGATGCAATCCCGGCCCCGCAGGTTGTTAGGTCTTTTCTCAGATCCTACCTGCAGCAGGTAGGATCTGAGAAACGACCATTGAAGTGGGTGCGGGTCGTGATCAGATTGGATGCAGGTCCTGAGCGGAATGTAGGCGGGTCGTAAGTTTCGCCAGATTGTGAGCCGGTCGTACGATCCCCTAACAACCCGCTCACGAACTGCATCGTCCTGGTGTGTACCCAGCATTACGGCCCCGGACAGGTAAGTATCCTAACCTGAACTGGGGTCCGTGTCGATGGTGGGGGTGTGTGTGTGGGGGTGTCTGCACAGACCCCCTGTGCAAACGGCTTCAGCGAAATTCACACTCACCGAGTCATGCGTTCCGGGGGGGGGGCAGACACTGGGGCGGAGCAGTGGAATACCCAGAGTTTTATGGGCATCCCCATGAAAACGCCGGGCATTCTCCTGGGAATGCAGACGGGCCAATGCCTGCCAGGGGCAGGCGGCTGACATCACATGATCTGATGACCCGCCCCCTCGTCGGCGGACTGGAACGGAAATAAAAGTCAGTTTACACTGACTTTTATTTCCAAAGGGGAGATAAATCATTCCATGGTCTCTCCCCTTTGGCCGCATGGGAGGAGATGTGATCTCGTACATTGCACGTTACCAAGGGGACTTTCAGCTGGGGGTGGGCGTTCCGCCAGGCGGCGCTATGCAGCAAATGACCATTGCTTAGGGAGTGGTAGTGAATTAGGCATGGCCGGGAGGCTCCCGAAAATCGGGTCCACCCCCCGAGCCCCTGCTCCTCCCATCTTTATCCCCTGCATCTTTAGCCCTGCCCCTCCTCGAAGACCCGCAAATTGCGGGATGTGCAGTACTGGGGGCGGGGCTTGATGACATCTACATCAGACCCCACCCCCCGAAGTGCTTCTGACAGTCTCCTCTCCGGGCTTCTCCCAGAGAGGAGACTTTAAAGGTAGGTAACCCTGGAATCAAGCCCTATATCTCTATCCAAGGGTTAGTACATAGAACCCTGTATTAGCTAAATGACCGAAGTTGATTAGTTGCTTGGGGAATCTTCACTTTATTGTAATACCCTACTAAGTGATGTATTACTTGTGACTCTGAAGTGTGGTACAACGCATTGGATTACAAGGATGATCTTTCCCAGCAGTCTTTGCAGCTGTACAAAAGGTCAGGAGCATGTCAGATGACCAGTGGCGGTTGGTGATGGTTGGGGAGGACAGTGAGGATGGAGAAAAAAAGGAGCTGCGCTGCTGAGGTGCTGACTGACAAAATGGCTGTGTCAGCATTACATCATGATAGTGACTAGGACTCCTCTGTGAGAGGTGTGGAGGAGATGTCAGGAGGCTGGGGGCGGGATGTTATAACATCCGCGGCCCCCCTTCGCCGGACATCGCATTTTTAATAACGGCATATGCTGTAACATATGCCGTTATTAACGCAAGGGACAGCTCTTGCGGTAAGAGCTGTCCCTTGCGATGCGGTGCCGGTGCTGGACTTCCGGGTCTGTGACCCGGGAGTCCATCTGCGCATGCGCAGACCCCGGCACCGGCCGCAGGGCACGCTGGGAGGGATCCGTGACGGATCCCTCAAACAGCGCTGCGGTAAGAAGCCCATAGGCTTCTGCAGGGATTCGCCAGCTTTTGCTGGCGATTCCCTCCGCAGCGCTGACACTGCGGAGGCACAATATAGCATATAGAGATGCGGTAGAAACCCCGAAAACGGGGTTTTTACCGCATCTCTGCTATATAGAATCTCGCCCTGGATGATTGTGCCCAGGATAAGACTGAACAAGACCCAGCAGTAGGAAGGTACTGGGAGAAAGTGTATTAGAGAGCACCAGATGAAGGTGACAGTGGCCCAATATACTGTCTCCAAGATGACAGCCTGTGGTTAAGAAAGCTGACTTTAGTGAAAGATATTATTATAGTGCAGAAATACTCAGGAGCATCCAGAACTTTATTGCTGATAAAAACTAATGGAAGGTATCTTTATACATGCGGTGAGACATCACACAGACACTGTGCCATTGTCAGGCTAGATCCACTAAGATACCACTTCAGTGATAGTCTCTGCACAATTACAGCTAATTATAAATGAAAAGTAGAATAAACAGACTAAAACAACGCAAGTTGGAGACTTTGAGACAAATACAATTGGACAGTACATTACAATATTGCTGAGTATTCTAGCCAGTCTTCTAAGAATTAACAAGGATTTTAATGAAGTATCTTCACAAGGAATGGGATCATTCATCAGACTGCATTTAGGTCTACAGTCATTAGGTCGACTGGCAGGAAGGTCGACCTGACTTAAGGTCGACATGGGCTAAGGTCGACATGACTTAAGGTCGAATTTGCATAAAGGTCGACATGAGGAAGGTCGACTGGTCATAAGGTCGACATGGGTTTTTCACTGTTTTTTGATCCGAATGTCGACACAGTCGACATGGACACAGTTGGCAATGAGAATCGGACCCTCGCATCGCTCGCTTCACTCGCAATGCTTCGGGCACGGTGCCTCGCTGCGCTCGGCACACTATTTTATTCTCCCACCACGCCCTAGTGGATGGTAGGGCATGAAATACCGCCTGTCGGCACATGTCGGCTCAAAAAACAGTGAAAAAACCATGTCGACCTTATGACCAGTCGACCTTCCTCATGTCGACCTTTATGCAAATTCGACCTTAAGTCATGTCGACCTTGGCCCATGTCGACCTTAAGTCAGGTCGACCTTCCTGCCAGTCGACCTAGTGGGGTCGACCTAATGACTGTAGACCTAAGTTCATTCTAATAGATGACCGCATCCCCTTCACAAGGGACCAGCACCAGACAAGGGAGAACAGTAACGTCTCTTAGCCAATGGATTTTAGCCATATATTAATTTACCAAATGCAACAGCATTGAAAGGAGTGATCTGTGCATCATTTAAGACTGGCCAGTGAAGATTCACAGGACTAGACTTTGGGGCATAGTATATAAATTTGATGAAAGATAGTTATATATGTTATGTATATTTGCAGTTGTTTTTTTTTTGCAAGATGTTGCTTATTTTCTATTCCTAGCAAAAGGTTTCTCAATTTCAGTTGTATCCTTACTATAGTAATGTAATTTTTTTAGCAACATTAGTAATTTGTTATGTAACATATTGTAAGAGAAAGACCGATTACTTTCAAGTACAGTCATTTGCTTAAAGTGTATCTTACATAAAGTCATACTTTACTGTTAGTTCCAGTGTAATAAAATAGACTACATTTTTTATTATCGGGCATATACTTTTGGGAACCACTGGCCTCTCTGCTTGGGTAGGGGAAATCCATAACCGAACAGAACAGGGGAGCAATCCACACCTCTTGATACGCTAACGATACATACAGGTGTTACATTATCACTCTCCAACGCTTAATACATTTTTTTCCTTTAAGACACTATTAAAATAATAAATAATAATATTATTCATAGCAATATTTCAATCAGGCAGAATTGTTCGGGATACAATAGCATTATTGCCGCACAAATTGCAGTTTAGAGCGATTTCGTACAAATTGCTAATATAATGAACAGAAAATGCATATGTAAGTATCACCATCCCTATTTATTGTCTTACAATATGTTGGTAGTCGCAAACCCTAGGTTATTAACCCTTTGAGTGCCAACAACTCTCGAGAGATGCGCAAAAATATCTGCTCACATTTGTTATACGAATTCAAATAAAAAATGTGTAAAAAAATAATAATAATTATATTTCCTATATAAAGGTAACATTACTGGTCATTATGATGAATACAAGTGTTTGCTTGCCAATTTTCACACCAATTTTGACAAATTCACTTGACTCTCAAAGGGTTAATAATATATTTGCTAGCGCACATCCCTTCTGGAGCAGTTTATCCTCCTGTGCCCCTCACCCCCTGCACTTTACAATCCCCTCCAGACAGGATCACAATGCCCCGTCAGACTATTGTTAACCCCTTGCAGCCCTGCACACACTGGATGAGGCAGTTTAGCACCTGGGTGGTGATGAAGTAAACATGAGGCAATATCCTCTGAGAGGTTGCAGAATCTGACTGACGGAGTCACTGAGGTGGTGGGTGTCAGACAGGAATATGCAGGGCACACGGCAGACATTATACAGCATTTATTTACTAGATAATTCTAACAAAATGATACAGGTTACTAGTACAAAATTCATAATAATAGAACAAAGCACAAAAACTATTAATAAAAGGTTTACACTGAAATACAGATGGAGGGGAACTCATGAGCCTATGGATTTTAAGCTGTCCCAGCATCATGCCTAAGCTTTTGTTGTCAGGGCAAGCTGGGATTTATGGTTCCACAAGTTGCTATAAGAAGAGATACAGTAGAACTTTCTTACCTCGAGCTCCTGAGAGGCTGCTTCAGGATCCTGATTCCTCTAGGGACCCTACTCTCTTCTGTCACCTGTCAGCTCTCTCACAATAAGTTCTTGCCGTCTCTGTCCCTTTTCCTCCAGACTCTCCTTTATCTGTTTGTCTGGTCTCCCGTCTCAGCTGCCAGACTGTCAGCACTCAGCCCTGTCCATGCCTCGTACGCAACTTTCCATTCTGCCTGTATAATAAATCTCCTTTCCAATAATCAGCTCAGGTTTAAAGGGACTGAGACCTTTGGGGGCGTGGTTTTGTGTCTATACGTCAGGAGGTGTGTCCAAGACACCAGTTCCCTCTTCCATCTCACAGGAGGGAGAGAGCATTCATTAACTCCTCAGCGGCTGCTGTGTGGGTGATACAATTTATTATTTATTAACCCCTATTCACATCATGCCAGCACACTGCACAAACTGCAGCTGGAAGCACAGTCCTAAGCCAGGACTGGGGGCTCTGTAACATCATGCCTATTTATGCAGATGTAATGTGATATTATTGATAAATTATTAATATGAAAATTAAGATAGCTGGAATTAAGCAAAAATGTCCTGCCGGATCCAGTTGGAACGAACAAGAAAGCTGGAAGCGGAATGATAGTTTACGCTATCACTGTAATCTGCTACTTGCCTACCTGACCCTCTCCATGAGGGAGACAATGGATTCCCTGGTAATATATGATTGCCATCACCTGTGGTGAAACCATACTTCCCAACAGTCCCGTTTTTTCATGGGACGTTCTGGTTTTTTGGGACGGTCCCATGTCCTGCCAGGGGCCGGCAGTAGGGATCGCCATCGTTGCTTTTGCCATCAATGACAAAAGTGCAACTGGCCATCGATAGTGTAGAAATATTCATTGGATGATCATCGATGATTTTACATATTGACAGTCATGCATTTTCTCTGATTGATTGGTTTGTGGGCCAATCAAAATATGGGGGGCAGAGCTATGTTCCGTATCCTGGCACTTTGGGGGGAAAAGAAAAAACGAAACTATTCGTTAAAGCTTGACATTGATGGTGGGAAACCATCTCGTTCTCCCCTATCGATGTCAAAACTATTCAGCATCGGCCAACAACCATCGATGATTACTAATCATCGATGGTCGACGGCCATCCCTAGCCCAGTGTCCCGCGACGGGGAGGCAGCTGAAGGGAATAGACGCAGCATCGGAATATTCATCTATTAAACGATGCAGAGGCCGACAATGTGGGTGTGGCCAGAGGGTGACCTAATTTGCCTAATATGTGCCCTCATTTGCATAGACCATGCCCCTTTTTGGCCGTAGTGTCCCTCTTAACGAATGCATACGTTGGGAGGTATGGGTGAAACACCTTTCTTATTAGTTACCTAGCTCCCCACAGGTGATGGCAATCATACATTACCTGGGAAGTCCAGGAACAGAGCATTTTCTGCCTCAGGGAGAGGGTCAGGTAGGCAAGTATGTGCGGTGTAATGCCAGGTCCAGACCTAGCCAGCCTAATTCGCATGCTCAGTAGTTTGGCTGAAAATGCATCAGTTCAGTAGGAATGTTATAGGTGCACTAAAAAGTATGGAACAGCACTTCTAATTGGGATAGCTTTAGAACAGTATAATGGTAACTTATCGAATTGTAATATTGGCCCTCATTCTGGTTCACTCGCAAAGGCAAATCCCTTCCCAAATGGACAAAACCATGTGCACTGCGGGGGGGGGGGGGGGGGGGGGGGGCAGATGTAACATGTGCAGACAGAGTTATATTTGGGTGTGGTTTTACTTCAAAGTGAGATCTATATTGCAGTGTAAAAATAAAGCAGTCAGTATTTTCCCTGCACAGAAACAAAATAACTCACCCAAATCTAACTCTCTCTGTACAAGTTACATCTGCCCCACCTGACAGATACACGCACAATCAATCAATAATTGCTCAACTGCAAAAAAAATTGTGTGTGTGTACTACTCTGAAGGGGACCCCTAAAGTGGAAACCTGAAAGCTCTCCCAGAGTGCAACTAAGCAGATCATTCACTTGCTGGTCATCTGACGGCTCCACTCATGCAACGTTCTTCTAAAGCCCCGTACACACGGGGGAGATATATTGCTCAGTGTCTCCTTTTCATCAGCGACCAGAGATGGTCGGTGATGAAAGGGAACCTCTGCTGGGGGAGTCGCAGAGGTAATCAGCTGGTCGCAGGAGCAAGCTCCTGCGACCAGCGATTAGAATGGGGCTGAAAACGGGAGCGCGCACCCGGCGATTTATCGCCGGGGCACACTCGCATCACTGGCAATATGGTCACCAGCGATATCAGCCCCTATCGCCCCCCATGTGTACACAGCTTATCTGGCCTCACTTGCTCCCATCTCGCTCTCCTCCAATCTGTCCTCAACTCCGTGGCGAGGCTTATTTTCCTCTCCTGCCGCTGCACTTCTGCCACTCCCCCTCAGTAAAATCTGCACTGGCTCCCATTCTCCTCTTCAAAGTCCTCACCCTCAAATGCAAGGCCATTTCTAATTCCACTGCTCTATACATCTCTCCTCTATCTGTCTGTGGCCCCTTCCCACTAGATTGTTAGTTCCTCAAAGCAGGGCCCTCTTGTCAAAGCCCTCTTCTCACATTTCACTTGCAGCTCTCTCCTGCTACTTACATCTTAAGGTGGCCATATGCTGCTGCGATGTATCGCAGCAGTGTATGGCCATTTGACTCCCCATGAGCAGCCTGGGACCTTCCCAGGTGACAGGATCACATGTGATACATTGCATGCTGTCCGTCCCCCCCCCCCCCCCCCGAGGGCCGTGTCGGAGGTCGGACGGGAAGCAGGTCCAACCTCCGGTGCAGGTCCGATGTGCATCGGACTAGAGGGGGACAAACACATATGGGCCGTCGGTAGCGGGTGAATTTGGCCTAAATAGGACTAATGTATGGGCACCTTAAGCTGTAGTGTGTATAGTAGTGTGGTGCTCTTTGTTACCTGTACTCGATTTTTGTTATTTATTTACTGTAATTAAGTTCTGTCTCCCTGTATGGTTTTATGGTATGCCCATTGTACGGTGGTATGAAAGACGTGTGGTGCATTATGAATAAAATGTAATAATAAAAATGGCCGCAGCTCGGCTTTTCAAGTTCTAGCTGCTTTTTTGAATGCATGCATTATAACCTCGCTGTGGCCTGCAGCTTCTTTTCCAGGTAGCCAGTAGGGCCCAGCTGCGCCGAGAGGGGGGTGGGGTGTGTGGGGGGGGGAGCAGGTACTTTTTTCTATCCAGGCCCGAGTCTGGTGGAGGAGCCCGGGTCTCACAGTGAGAGAGGACAGTCTGCTGCTGCAGCACAGCATTTCTCCCCAGCTCAGCACACGCTGCTCAGTGCTGTGAGCAGAGCTGGGGAGAGAGGCAGCCTGACCTCTCTCTCTCTATCTCTGCATGCGGGCTACCTCCCTCCCTCCCACCTGTTCTGTCCACTGCCCTCACAAAGTAATTTTTTTCCCCCACAGGAGTGTGGCTGCGGCCCTCCAGTAACCACGCCCCCTCCCGGTAACCTTCTCTTATGCGGCCCGTCCGCTATGTCGGCGCCACCGGTAGAGCCATCAGATTTTCGAGAGGGTAGGTAAGTATGTTGTGAAGTATGTCATGCCATATCGGGAGTCTCTTTTTGCTTGCTTGGCAGACCTGGTCCTCTTATGGCACTGGGTACTCTGCATCTTGGCATCGCTGCTGAGCTGATGAAAAGCAATAGACCATGGGTAATATCAGCTGAACAGGTGTTTAAAATTGCATCCCGTTATTAAAATGGGAAAAAGTAACGATAGCAGACATAGGGCCAGATTCTCTAAGCTTCAAAAGCGATAAAATGGAGAGTGATAAACAGCCAGCCAATCAGCTCCTGTCTGACATTTTTCAAACACAGTCTGTGACATGGCAGGTAGGAACTGATTGGCTAGCTGTTTATCACTCTCCATTTTATCACTTTTGAAGCTTAGTGCATCCTGCCCATAGCCTTTCTTGTTTATATTATACCAGTTTATACATCTCCTCTGTGTAATACATTCAGGAACTTGAGCTTTCCATATAATGACCTACAACAGTTACTGAAGAGACACTATGTCAAGCCCGCGACAAAAACATCATCTCCTCATAAGTGGGGCTGTGTATTAAGTCAATAGAGATAATTTAGTACTAGAGCGAATGCTAAGAGGATCTGTTGATGGCTTTTTCGCTATAGAAATTAAAATTAATGAATTCATCTTTTTTCACATTGAATACAGGCATGTAGGTGTTTAGGGAGCGCGGAATCTAATATTAAACAATAAGAGGAGATTGGCTTCCATAAATGTGATAAAATTATTCTACAAGTCTGCATTAGGGAAACAAGTGCAAATGACGCAGGCGGTGATAATGATTTGCAATCTAAGTGCGGTTTTAGCAGGACACAAACTCAATTTGTTCTGAAAACAGAAATCTATATATGGAACCGGCAAAGATAGGAGCTTGCAGTCAGTCAACTCAGTTCTGAATGTTTGTTTCTCAGTCTGTGGATCGGAAATGGGCGCAAAAACAAAATGCTTATAGCAAGAGCGGCTCTTAAACTACTATCAGTTACATGAAGTGCTGGTGGCAGGTGGTGCTGGCGGCAGGGTCAGTGTAAGGCTTCTGGGCACCCTAGACAAAACTTCAACCTATTGTCCCCCAACTATCCCACACTGCTACTATATATCCACTTTCCAGGCCCTCAAGTTAAAGTGTGAAGGCAGTGGCATCACTAAGGGGATGTAGGCTGCACCCTTGTGTCACCCTTCGGTAGGGTGACACCAAACAGAGCTGCACTCGCACCCGCACCGAGGTCCACACATCCTCGTGGGCACATCACAACATAGAAGCACTGGTGTAAGTCAACCTACTCAGTGGCGTAACTACAAAATCTGCGCCCCTGCCCCCTAGTAAAGTAAAAACACACTCCACCTTGCCTTACCCCTCCGCTCGCCAATTGCCAGGTCTGTGGCTGGAACCCGCAGATCTACTTGTTTGCGTCCAGCGTTGTTCCTGGCTCCTGCTGCTAATGAAAGGAGACCTTCACAAAATGGCTGCCCCCAACAGCAGACCAGTTTTAAGGATACTCGAGGAAACCATCACCTCCCCTAGAATCCTCAAAAACTGTCTGCTGCAAGGGGGCGGACATTTTGTGAGGGCTATTTATTCATAAGCATCAGGAGCCAGGATGCAGACAAGTAGATCTGCGGGTCCCGGCCGCAGCAAGCAGAGGGTTAAGGCAGGTCCCGGGCGGCAGCAGTACAGCGCAACGATAGCCCCCACAGACCCCCGATATGATTACAGAAAGAAAAAAAATGCAACCTAACAGCAAGAGAAACAAAGAAAGAAAGAAAGAAACAAATAAACAGAAAATAAAGCAAAGGAATTAAAGGGAAGGTGAAAGAAAATGAGAAAGAAAAAAAGAGGCAGGGAGGTGGGACTGGCCACAACGTCTTCCCTGCTAAGGCTCCCTAGGATTGAATGTCCTCGTATGATACTTTCCCACCCGAAGGTCTCCCGCTCACTAGCTGTCTGGGATTTTGTTAATAAAAGTTTTAGTTTAGCTCCAAGACAATCACCTCTGATCCCACTGTTTCATAACCCCGATTTCCCCCCTGGTCTTTGTAAATCTTCCTTTACTATATGGATTTGTGAGAATATTTACTATCTTACTGATATAGCTAGTGATGACATTTTTCCTCAGTTTTCAGACATCCGTGAAGGCGGCAATCCCAACCACAGATTTCTTTCGATATCTGCAAATTCGGCACTTCTACTCAAAAATCACATCAGTTCTCACTGCTAGACCCCTAACATCCTTTGAATATATCTGCTGGAATAGATCATCCACTAGAGGTCTAATATCTGTAATCTATATACTCTTGGGAGAGGACTTGGGTTCTACTCGAGACCCGAATGAGCTAGCATGGGAATGTGACCTGGGACACTATAGATTTCTGAGGAGTGGGCTGAGATTGGGACAATGCCGCCTCCAGCTCAATATGTGTGAGGATTAAGGAAAATGTGTATAAACTGCTATATCGATGGTACTACGTAACTTCTCGTTTAAAAACTATGTTCCCGGATACTTCAGATAGGTGCTGGAGGGGATGTGCAGAGGAGGGTACATTTATAAATATCTGGTGGTCCTGTCCGAAAATTACTAATACTTGGAGGGAAATTATCCCCCTACTCTCCAGTCTATTTGATGTTACTATCCCCCCTGATCCCCAATACTTCCCTTTTCTCTGCCTACTCCTATCCGCCACCAAAATAAACTATTCCGTCATAGAATCTCGGCTATGATATGTAAAATAGCTACTGACTGGAAAAAGCCCTCCCCAGCCCCTTTGCAAGCGATTATGTCCTGTATGTAGTATGTCTATAAAATGGAGAATATAACAGCTATAAGACGTAACTCCTTTAAAACATTTAATAAAACATGGGATCCTTGGTTGACCTCTCAGGGTACTCCCTCCCTTTTCTTTTCTCTTTTAATTAAAAATATTGGATCATTATTTGGTAAGCTAAATTATCACTAATTTGTAAATGTGATTTGTATTATACTTTAATTTATATGTGATTCATTAAATAAACAGCGTTTACAAAAAAAAAAAAGAAAATGAGAAAGAAAAAAGAAGAAAAGATAAAGCAAAATAAAGCAAAGATAGAAAAAAAAAACAATAAAAAAATAAACAAAAAAATAAAGAAAAGAGGAAAGAAAAAGAAACAAAGAAAAAACTAAAGAAAAAGGCAAATACAGAAACAAAAACAAAGAAAACAAAACAAAAAAAACCTGAAATAAACAAAAATAAAGCAAAAGAAACAGTGAAAGAAAGAACACAAGAAAGAACAAATAAAAGCTGGGTACACACGGGGCGATATGCTCGCTGAACGATATATCGCCCTGTGTCCCGTTTTCATCAGCGACCAGCATTGGTGGATGATGTAAATGAGACACTGCTGGGGAAAGCCACTGGAGAAAGCCATTGGTCGTAACCGTCGCCCCGTACACATGGGCATTCAGCGACCATATTGGCTAGAATTGTCCCATGTGTAAGAAAGAAAAAGCCAAAGGGGTCAGCATTCTCCCTGCTGCTATCCTGTTGCTGCCGACATAATGTCTGACAGGCAGCAGCACTGGCAGCTAGAAACTCCTCGCACCTCCCTGTGACTGTGACACAGGTTGCTGAAAGGGGGCGGAGCTACTGAGCAGAACCAGAGGTGGTGAATATTACATTAAAATGAACACAAAATTTATAGTTGCACCATATAATTACACTTTATAAAAGTGAAGGTGAAACTTGCGCGGATTGATATATGAGGTGTATATACCTCACATATTAATCAGCGCAGGTCTCTCCTTTACTTGTATATCGTACCATTTACAGTTAGTCACCTTCTCCAGAGACCAGCAGCTACTAAAAAATATCTCCAGTAGGCGAGCGCAGAATGTAGTAAAACAATGCCAAGAGAGGAGGAGAAAAAAGAAAAAACCCTGGGTGCCGGCACCCTTATATCACAGGTCAAAGGTTTGTATGTATTTTTAAGATTTAACTTTTATTTGGTATGCTCTAAAATAGGGTATGCTGGTTCTTGTACCTGGTTGTTTTAAAAAAGCGCAGCAAAAATATGGTAATTGATATAGAGACTCTCACTGGTCATGGTGTGAGTTATAAGTGATCCTCATTTATCCCACAATTGATACCAAGGTATAGGTCTGAATCAATGTTTTTTTTTAAATCATAGGATCTTTTGTGTAAAACCAGTTGTGTCTCAAAATGCGGCAGGGATCGATGTGATGGACCCGATTTTTCCATAGGATTCAATGTTAAAATGGACTGAGTCCATTTTAACATGGAATTCAATGGGAAAAGGGGTCCTTTTCATACCCCTACTATCCAAGTGGGCATGGAGTTGGATATAAACCTGTGGCAAGCGTAGCGAGCCACCGAGCCCGAAGCGTGGCGAGCGTAGCGTGCCCCGTGAGGGGACACAGAATACCGTTCGCTCGCCACGCTTCGGGCTTGGTGGCTCGCTACAGGTTTATATCCAACTCCATGCCCACTTGGATAGGTGGGGTATGAAAAGGACCCCTTTTTCCCATTGAATTCCATGTTATAATGGACTCAGTCCATTTTAACATTGAATCCTATGGAAAAATCGGGTCATCGCATCGCATTGCACTGATTGTATGCCTTAAGTTAAGGCATACAATCAAAAAATCGGCAGCCCAGATACTACATAAGTACCCTAGATTTTACTGATTTCATATTTAATTTGTTGTTTAAAGTTATTTCAAGGTGCACGTTCTAACCACTGCCGTATTCTACTCTCCTCTGTAGTCTAGGGGTGCATTCAGCTAACTGCAGGCTTTACAAGCTTGTTGCAGTGTCTGCTTGCAATCTCCTGGGGCTCAAACAGAAATCTAAGAGAGCCTACACACAGGGAGATTTTGCTGAGCGATGCTAGGTCTCTCAGCAAGACCGCTCAGTACAGCGATGTGTGCTAAGCAATCTGTCAGTGTTGTCGGGTGAGAACACTGGCCCTGACTGGCGATATAAATCGCCGGATAGCAACGTGGGGGCCGTGCATTGCTATTGTTATGGCCCCTTCACATGGAGCGATGTAGGGACATTTTCAAATTAAGTCAGATCGGTTATAAAATGCCCTGAAATCACCCCATAAGTAGGTTTCGCCCTTAAAAGGCACTTACCCCACTACCTATTGGTTAACATGCATTAGCTGTGGGTTTACCATGGGAGGAAATTCGCTTAGAATTGAACATCTTTGTTGGGAGTCCCCCTTACCACCCGCTGAGCAGCGGTGAATAGACGTCTATTCCAGCAGGCAGAGGGGTGGGGGCATGGGCAGAAGCTCACAGAGCCACTGGTCATGCCCCCACAGCTGCAAAATGAAGACGGAACCTCATGGGAGTGATGCAATTTGAAGTCCACGCCCCCTTGTCGCTAAGCCACTCCCCTGAATTTTGGGCACACGCAGATGACCTGTCGGCGGAGTTTTGAAAGTTGATAGATTATATAATACATATACATACACAAAGGTTGAGTATTCCTTATCCGAAATTCTTTGGAGCACAAGCATTTTGGATAAATGATTATTCCGGATTTCAGAATGTTTTTTTTAAATTTACTCATCTAGTTCCTTGGTCTTCCAACGGTCCGCCAAAGTCCACGGCGGTCAGCAGATTCCTCATCAGCGGGATCCCTGGTCCAAAGGATGCACAGCGCAGGTGCGCCGGTGATGTCACCAGCGCAGCTGCAGAATGCATCCTTGGTACCGGGGATGCCACTGAAGACTTATCCAATGCCCACCATGGGGACAAGAAGAGTATAAAAAAGTGCAGGGGGTTGATCCGAAATATTCTGAAAACGGGATATCTGGATAATGAATACCCAACCTGTAGTAACTTTGATTGGCATATATAGAAATGTAAATTTCATACAAAGCTACTGTAGTACTATATTCCTAAAGCTAGATAAATATGACATTTTTATACAAATCTAGAATACTGCACATGTATATACTGTAGTTAACTTTTCTTACTTTACTACAACTATTTTGAATGAAATAATCTGTAAACAAAACAAAAACAAAAAAAGTGTAAAAACCACTGTATATACTGTAACTGTATTTACCATATCTGTCTCTTTACTGTACAGAATAAATAAATCTAACATTTGCAGCCTCGGTTTAGTATTTATGCATTTGTGCAATAAAACCAAAACCCAATAACTCTGGGAATGTTTGAGCACGGCTTGCAGACAGACCTGGATACAGCATTCAGCCACACAGGTGTATTCTGCGCAGTGACCCCGGATGCTGAGGCTGGAACTCACAGACTGAAACTGACAAACAAGATTATAAATAGACTTTCCAGGAAAAGCCTCTTACCTGTGACCTTTTGTACACAAGCTTCTGGATTTAATGCACGTTTCTAAGCAACAGATGCATTTATTTGTTTTAAAGTGTATTTTTTCTGCGGGGAGGCGTGATGATCGAACGAGTGAATGAATAGATGGATGCATTTTGTATGTTAATTTTCTATAATAATGAAGTGCTCTAAACGTCAATAAGAGTGGACTTACTGTGAGCATTGCCAGACGGTGCTTCCTGGTGACAACAAACGGTACTTGTGTATTATCACGGCGCCCGGTTTCATCTAAATCACATACGATATCGCATCCGATTTATCGGCTGATTTGCGGCCGATTTTTTGCCGCTTTTCGGCCAAATCCTGACGATTTTCATGTTATTCCATCCTTGCACACCCCCAGGTACTATGTGATGGTATGCGATGTGATTTTCGGGAAAATGTCCCTGATTGTACAATTAAATATCGCATAGCATTGCATGCCAGCAAGTGGCATGCGATGCGATTCACAATGTTAAATGCACCCCCATTGTTAATGCCACCCCCACTATCAACGCTAACCCGAAGCATGGCGAGCCCGCGAGAGGCGGCGGTACGCATCCTCCAACCTTTTCATACCCCCACTATCCACGTCGGCGTGGAGTTGAACTTAGATAGTGTGGCGAGCGTAGCGAGGGGACGTGGATTACTTTACATGTATTCCGCGTCCCCTCGCAGGGCTCGCCACGCTTTGGGCTCGGTGGCTCGTTGCTCTCACCACACTATCTAAAATCAACTCCACGCCGACGTGGATAGTTGGGGTATGAAAAGGTCGAAAGGACGCGTACCACCGCCCGCTAACCACGCTTCGGGTTGGCATTGATAGTGGGGGTGGTGTTGACAATGGGGGTGCATTTAACATTGTAAGCACCCATCAGGGTGATTGTACAATTACAACCGCTTCACATGCATCGCATGGCATGCATCACATGCCACTATATTGCATGCGATGCTATACTATGTAAATCGGGGGTGTGCAAGGTGTGTAATGATGGAACAGCATGCAAATCGGCTGGAAAAAGTGAAAAATCTGCCAAAAATCCGATTTTTGCATGCGATTTGCAGCCGATTTCGTGGGCGCCGTGATAATACACAAGTACCCAACAAACTCATATCAGTAGCTGTCACTGCATATTGCACTTCTTACAAAGGAGGTTATAATAGTATATTAGCTGATTAAATCACCCCAACTGTCCCTGATTGGGATAGATTTACTTATACCCCTGATTCTCACAGAGCAGGGCTCAAATCTGCTCAAATCATAACTCCGACAAAATGTTAAGGTTTCATTCCTAAATCTATTCTTGCTCTTTTCCATGTTTACCAGTGGCACAATTATACCCCTTTCAGACCGCCAAATCAACCTGGGTTATTGACCCATAAACCTGGGTAGATCTGCGGTCTGAAAGTCACAGCATTTCAACTCGGGTCAAGGTGCAGTGTGAACAGATAACCAGGGTTGAGCAACCCGGGTCCCTGTTCACACTATGGAGGAGGCAGTGCTTGAAGAGGTACTCAGCTCCAAGGGCTGCCTCCTCCCCCGCTCACCGATGATGCTCCGCCTCGTATGACATCAGCGACCTGGCAATAAGCCAGGTTGCAGTGGGAGCTTTCAGATCGCAAATGACGGGTCCCTCTTGGGAGGCACCCATGTCCCAATCCGTGACACCCCATTTATGGTCTGAAAGGGGAATAAGTGGAGTATTCAAGGTTTTATTTGCTATTGGGGAATCCAACAGTTCATGTTAAATTGAACCCAAAGCCGTAGACTTTTTGGTACACCCCCTTTTCTACTTAAGAAATAAAAATATATCTATGTACATTATATATTACATGCATTTTTAAAAAGAACATTGAAAAATGTACTTCGCACAAATCCTTTTTTTTATCCCTTTACTGAATAACACAATCCTGTCATACCAAGAATTCAAACCCATAATCTTTTGCATTACAGTCAAATGGTATTTGCAATTGATGTGAGATTTCTTTTAGAAATCACACATTAAGTTTTTTTTTTCTTAGAAGAATGAAGCAGCAGGTAGTGACAAAGACCAAACACAATACAGATAAAGGAAACCAACCTTACTGACCATGGGACTTTACCAAACTGTATAAAGAAATCCATACACTATGTAGATTGTCATAATCTGTAATAAATAAAAAAAACTTAAAAGCAGTTTAAAATGCAGGTGTCTAATCATGAAACAGATCTGCAAATTGTTTTCATATTCTGCTAATCCATAGTGAAAATAAAGATGAACAGATATTCTTGTATGCTGGAGAATGCAGCTAATGGTGTCCATACACATATGCAATCGGATGGGAAGCGACATCGCAAGTTATCTGCAATGCCACATCGTGTGCTGGAAGAGGGCTGGCGGCCGACGGCAGTGAAGCGCAGCACTGTGCAGGGCTGGCGAAGACGAGGCTCAGCGGCCGAATTTGAAAAAAGCTATTTAAAACACTGGTTGGCCCTCTGATTGGAGAAAGCTCTTTCTCAGCCAATCAGAGGGCTGGCCAGTGTTTGAAATAGTTTTTTCCAATTCTGCCGCCCACCCTCCTGCACAGCGATGTGCTTTGTCACCAGCACTCCGGCCACCGGCTCCCCGAACCTTCCACCGGGCCACGGATCGCATCTGGGTAAAAGCCACATGCGTTTGCTCATACAATTTGATATATATTATGTGCAGCACATAATATCTAGCAATGCGATATTCGACCAGCAGGCCCGCGCATTGCGTCGGGTGACCCTTTCGACGTGCATACAATCCTTCAAATTATTGCACAGATATGGTCGAAATCGAAGGATTGTAAGCAATATCGCCCTAGTGTATGGGCACATAACATTCTTTAGACACTAGACCTGCGGTTCTAAAACTTGGTCCTCGGGACCCCAAACCAGTATTATTTTGCAGGTTATCTAACAGGTGCAGAGTTGTAGCAATTAATTAAGCTGATGATACACTTATAGATTTATCTGTCCAATCTGTCTAGCGTGATCAAAAATCTGGTAATTAATGAAAGCATATGAAAATAAATGAATTGCTCCCAAATGCTGCAAAATGGTCAAAAAATATTATTTGGACAAATGTTAAAATAAAAGGATTTAACCAATTTGTCTGAAAGACCATTGTCTGTTTTTCAGCATTTTGGGAGAAAATAGTCAATTGTCATTATCAGATTTTTCTTCCAACCAGACATATTGGACACATAGGGGCAGATGTATTAAGCTTTGCGAAGAGATAAACTTGAGATAAAGTGGAGATAAATTGGAAGGAGATAAAGCACCAGCCAATCAACTTACAACTGTCATATTTCAAACACAGCTGATTGGCTGGTGCGTTATCTCCTTCCACTTTATCTCAAGTTTATCTCTTCGCAAAGCTTAATACATCTGCCCCACTAATCTTTAGTTGTGTTCCCAGCTTGAATCCCTGTATGCAATAAAGGCAGACAACGATATTGTTAACTATTTCCCTTTCACCCCCGGAGCTACAGAATGAACAATATAGTGCAAACACACTGAACGATTTCAAATGACAAATTGTTTTCTCTTCTACTGACCAACTATGAAAAATGTTTATACAAACGAATGGATGTGCATCTAGTCATAAATGACAAAGGCAAAAATTTGACTGCATTAACAGACGAGAAAGAAAGAGGGACAATAACGACCCACTGGAGCGCACATTGCTATTATTCGCAAACACCGGCAGATATGCACGATAATATCATTAATTGCCTTATTCATACATTTTAGAAGATCCACAGGTATTACTAATTATTTCACATGACATTCTGTGGAGACCCGGAAAACATGGAGTTTGAGAACCATTGCAGTAGACCAGGGCTTCACAACCATGGTCCTCAAGGCACACTAATGGACCAGGTTTAAAGGAGATCTCAATCTTCAGCCTAGGTCAGCCTAGGTCAGTGGTTCTCAACCCTGATCCTCAAGTACCCCCAACAGTGCATGTTTTCCAAGTCACCCACCAGGTGGAGACCTGGAAAACGTACACTGTTGGGGGTACTTGAGGACCAGGGTTGGGAACCACTGGCCTAGGTGACTTAATTGGTACTTCAGCTATTTTGACTTAAACACCTGTGCTGAAGCCTGGATATTATGAAAACCTGCACTGTTAGTGTGCCTTGAGGACTGTGGTTGGGAATGCCTTCACTAGACCAACGTTCTTCAACTCCAGTCCTCAAGGACCCCCGACATGCATGTTTTCCGGATTTTCTAGTTGGTGGACAGGTATATTCGTTACTGAAAAAAAAAAAATCCATATGTGGTGCTAATCATTTCATTGTGATACTGAGAAGACCTGTAAAACATGTACTGTCAGGTGTTACCGAAGAGTGGAGTTGGGAAACCCTGTACTACAGACTTAGCACCATGGTTGATGGAACCAGTTAGCTTTAATGCCTCAGCGTACTGAGATCTTAGGTTTAATTCCCACCAGGATCCTAACTGCGTGGAGTTTGAATGTACTTCCCCGTACTTTCATGGGTTTTTTACTGGTTCTACTGTTAATTGGCTCCCAATAATAATAATTAAACCATGGGTAGTATTCAACTGCACGGCAGAGAATCCTGTTTTGGATTCGCTGTGATTCACCCTTCTCCACTGTTCGCCACCAGCCCTCCCAGTCACCTTTATCAACTAGTTAGGGGTTCACCGCCCCTGATGGCGAAATTGATGAAATCCGGCGTACTGAATACTGCCCTAGAGGGGAGCGGCCGGGAGTGAGTGGCCCCCTATGCGGAGTGCAAGCAGTGTGCTCTGTGCGGCGTTCTCCCTGCGCCCTGGTTACTTTGAGCGCTCACCCAGGAACTGGTCTGCCTGCAGTGGTGATACCAGTTGGGAGCCTGTTGCCCTGCTGGGGTCGGGGAGCGGGCCAGCTCCGGTGGAGAGGTGTCCAGGCTGCTGAGCAGCATCTTCTTCCAGGCGCCCCCCCCCCTGTCCCCTCCGCAGAGGTCAGCAGCTGGCCCCAGAGCGCAGAATGAGAAGGACGGAGGACATGCTGAACTGGACAATGGCAGGTGGGGCGCCGCTTATCTCACATATACACTGCAGGGACCCCCTGCCCGCTGATGGGTGGCATGCAGCGGGTCCCTGCGGTGTATGTGAGATCAGCGGCGGGGTCCCTGCAGCAGATGGGAACTATTAGTTCCCATCTGCTGCAGGAACCCTACCGCTGATCTCACATACACCACAAGGACCCCCTGCTCGCCAGCACTACCCAACCTGACCCTGCGCTTCCAGACCCTGCTGCATACCACCCACCAGTGGGCAGTAGGTCCCTGCAGCCCTTATGCGAGATCAGCGGCGCCCCCCCCCCCCGCAAAATGTAATGTAATCAGCAGCGCAGCATATATGTGATGCATGTCCAGTAAAAAAAAATAGCAAGACCCTTCTCCATCCTAGCATTGAATACACTCTTGGCGAATCCCAGTGAAAACCCCATTGAAATTCACAGAAAAAAATGGTGAATCGGGAGCATTGAATACTGGCACATGTGTGGCACTCCTGGTAGGGAATACATATTTTATTTCCATTAGGGCTGGGACTGATGTGAATGGCCAAATATCCCTCTGTAAAGTGCTACGAATCGCATGTGTGTGGGTCATATGAATAGTAACCATTGCGGATTAGACACTAAAGAGTCAAATAATTACTTAGAAGCCAAATAATTTATAACCATTAGCGTTTATTACATTTCCTTGAATTCCAAAAAAATTGCAAAAAATGTACTATTTATGGAGAAAAGGTTTTCTCTCTTTAATTGCATTCAAAAACACCAAGCAAGCCACACTGCACAATTGCCCGGACTTCAAGAATGACCGAGACACTGACAAATTCCGGAGCGCTCTCCTGGACTACTGAGAATGTAGACCGGCCTCCTGCAACCTTGGATATTGCAATGCAGTCAATTCATTCTGACAACTCCAAAAGGAATTGAAGATTCGTTGCATACCCATCGGAAATTCTATGTACGTATATTTTACACATATATAGATAGGTTACAGAAAATGTCAAAAACCACTGAATTCTGAGGTAAATTTTTCTAACTTATGCATCAGGACAGAGAATCAATTAAAATAACTCAAAATAACACGAAAAATAAAACCCTAGGAACCAAATTTTCCAATATTTATATAGTGTTTTAATAAAAAAAAAAAAAATGAAAGTAATGAGTTATATAGCACCTTCTACTGAATTGAGGAAAACTATTTGGGAAATATTACCCAATGCCTTACACACCAAACTAATAAGATTACATATAATTCAAACATTTGAATTCGGTTTTGGAATTCAAATTTGCAAATGGACAGACATAGTAATGACAGAACGGAGCTAGGAATTTCTTTCAAATACATTTTTCTAAAGTGTTGCCTACAAATGCAAGCAGTCATTTTGTGATAATGCAGCCAAATAACTCACAATGGGCCAGATGCACCAAGCTTCAAAAGTGATAAAATGGAGAGTGATAAACAGCCAGCCAATCATCTCCTACCTGGCATGTCACAAACGGTTTGAAAAATGTCAGACAGGAGCTGATTGGTTGATTATTAGTCTACATTTTATCACTTTTGAAGCTTAGTGCATCTGGCTCATTGTCTTAGCTACAGTAAAAGGATAGGTTGCTTTTTTTGTGTGAATAATGGCTCAGCACACAAAATGGCCACCTCTACGTGCAGTGTGCTGTATCCCAGAGTGCAGCACTCCCAACATAAAACACCTGTTAGGAACACTTATAAGGTTTACAGTATATACTAGTCCTTGGCATTTATTATTATTTATTTAATAATACAAGAATATTTATTATAAATGTAAAAAATATATTTCCTGTTGAACTTCACGTCAAGTCTATTTAAAAAGTGAAATTCTTGGCTTTGCCACTTGACCGCTTAACCCCTTTAGACTGGCCGGAACAAATCAAAGGGAGGCATTAAATCCGAGGACAGTATTGGAATAATTCTCGAGTATTACAATTATTGCTGAAATAATAACTGACCCAAGCAATAGTAACAATAGAACAATAGTAAAAAGCATACACAGAGTCATAACATTGGAGTGGATGGACTATCACAACCACTTATACATGCAATTAAATTGGACCGGTCACCAACATGGATGTGATTACAGGCCGCAACAGGCAAGATAATTGGGATGCCACCGAGGTGCAAAGCTCAGGGGATGGCACTAGTTACCACTAGTACTCCATGGATAACAATCAGACGGTCCCCTCTGCAATGGTAACGGATCCTTACTGAGAAGGCTAAATACTGGTTCACCTCCACTGTATGCAGGTGAAAGTTACTGATTAACACCAGAATAAAACAAACGGGACCAACATAAAGATACTGAATGAAGCTTATTAAGCAGTTTGAGCAGAGTTAAGAGCTCTACAACAATAAGACAAGCTTACAGTGCCACCTACAGGGAGAGAGAAAGTACTGCAAATGTTATTCCCATGCAAAGCAGAGAATGGCTTTTGACAGCAAGGACCATAATCAGGGGTTGTACAATTATTAAAATATGTCAAACATTCTAGTGGGAATTACCTTTCTGTATTCCAAGGTTCCAATGCTGCACGAACCCATGGGGTGCCACAGGCATAAACTTGCCTCTAATTAGACAATACTGCTTGCAGAGGTAATTAAACAAAGTCCGCTTGGGTGGGAGTCCGACTGTCCATTTAATACTAGTATACCCACTAGCTAAAGGCAGCCGATTACAGATCCTGTTAGTGCCAAACCATAGATTGCGTACTATGAGAAAATAGGAGGCAAATCAGTGGTTTCCAAACCTAGTCTCTGGGCATACATTGCAGCGCATGTTTTCCAGGTCTCTTCACCAATTAGGTTCAGTCTACTGATCGCTGCATATCTATGGGTGCTACTATGGAAATCACCCGGTGATTGGTCATTTGCTCACATCAGGAGTTACAGAGCTACAATCGCCCCAAAATCAGTTATCATATTAGATTGTGGTTTTGGGGAATATTTTAAATCATCTGCGGCTTTTATTTATTGAATATTTCTTATCACTTTGAATATGCTATTATCAATATACTATTGTTTGGTTGTCAACACACACACATATTATATATATATATATATATATATATATATATATATATATATATATATATATATATATATATATATATATATATATATATAGTTATTAGAAGCCTGATGTTTTATCTCAAGCCAAGATCTTTTAAAAGAGGTCTCCTCACACAATCCTAAATAAAATATTTAGGGCCAAATGAGTATATTTTTAAAGTGAATCCATCAGTTATGACTCTGCCTGTGCTCCAGCAAGGAGATCGGAAAACATGAACTGCACAATAGGTTTGGGAAACACTGGGATAAGTAATTAGAAAGCTATGTGCCTTTATGAAACCTAAACCCTTTATGGCAGTGGTTCTCAACCTCGGTCCTCAGGACCCCTAACAGTGCACGTTTTTCCAGGTCATGTGGTAGGTGCACAAGTGCACTCATTCACTGACACATTTTAAAGATCACAGGTGGAGCTAATTATTTCACTTGTGATTCTGGGGCAGATTTATTTAGCGCGGTGAAGTTATAAAATGTCTGGTTTTTATCACCGGCCAATCAGCTCCTACCTGTCATTTTTGAAAACCAAGTGTGAAACTTCACAGTTAGGAGCAGATTGGTCGGGGATAAAAACCAGACACTTTATCACTTAACCAAGCTTAATAAATCTGCCCCTCTTTGAGGAGACCTGGAGAAAAGGCACTGTTAGGACCGAGGTTGAGAGCCACTGCATTAGGAGGTAGTGGTGGCCCGCTGACAGAACTTTATACTCCATTTTAAATGTATTCATGTGACTTGCGGATGTGTGTCATCTTGAACATCTTACTGTAGCAATGAATCTCATTAGGAGACCCGAGCACCAGTTTGTCTGTCCTATAGCAAGCTAGCTAAGCTTTGAAGGCACCAATCAGACAGGCCTGCTCCATTAACTGCTAATGCGCTGTGTAAAGACGTACATTACAGCCACGGGGAAGGTGACCTAAGATGAAGAGGGTGGAACCGCGTTCAAGGGCTGCACCCTGCCTGACGGTGATTTGGAATATGGTCGCAATGATGCGCATCACATAACGAGGAGCACACTTAATTCAATTAGCTAAAATTTATAACTACAACCATATGCTTACAAATAAATGCTAGAGCCATCTACGGGGCAAAGACAACGTGTTTATGTACAGTGGAAGGCGGCTTCTAACCGGGCATAGGAGCGGATAGGAAATTTAACAGCTGTAAATATTCTATAAAGGCATTATAAACTTTTGTATTTAAAGTGGAAAGTGTGGAAGCTTTCTGCTCTCAAAAATAATGCTCTATTCTTATAAAACTGTACCGCCCACCAGACTGACAATGTACACAGAAAATAGAGGTCAGAGTACGGTTATGCGGGGGCATTTGTGGTCTACTGGAGAACAGATATTTGAATTCCTTTTGAGTGACTAGCACAGAGCTTGGTGGCCAAGTGTGTTGAAATCCAGGCTCAAAAGGTGGGAAGGATTAAGCAGCTTCCTCGGAAGCGTACTCAGTTCAAGGGAACTGTCAGATGAGAACGCTGGAGGCTATAACTCATCTTCCGCATGTTCAACGATATATTTCCCAGTAAGTTTCTCCTGAGCTTCTTTCATCCCTTCGATCACTGTTGGGAACAATAAAAAAAAAAAAAATCAAGAGACGTCAACAAACACCATAGTCTGCCAGAACGTCACTATTCATCTTGGAACATTATGAACTTGTAGGTAAGATTAAGAGTCGCCATCTTGGAATTCAAGGCCTTTATATATAATGTAGAGTACAATATTTCCCCCTACACTTGTGTGGTATTCCTCTAAGTCAGGCATGGCCAAACAATGGCCCTCCAGCTGTTGTGAAACTACAAGTCCCATCATTCCTTGCCACAGTTTTGCTATTAGGGATTGCTAAATCTATGGCAAGGCATGCTGGGATGTGTAGTTTCACAACAGCTGGAGGGCCATAGTTTGGACATGCCTGCTCTGAGTACTCTGCTGTCCCCCCACAATCTAAAACATATACTGGTAGTTTAAAAAGGCTCCCAACAACAATTAACCCTGTATATGGTTCTTATCCGCTGTCAGATTCTGTATTACGCCAGCGACACTCAGCGAGTGCGACTGTACAATACACAGGATTGAACGTAAGCACATACAGAACTGTTTGGGGGGATTGTGTTTCGGACAAATCAAGCATACACAGAGGGTGGGCTCATCGGAAGGGGCGTGCTACTCTCCATAAGGCAAATAGATGCATACGGTTTGGAACAAAATAATCTTGATTTACTCGGTATTTGGCCCTAGATTCTCCATGGTCATTTTGAACTTTGCACATAAAATTAGAATATGTTTTTTCACACTATTCCTCCCTTGTTTATATCTGCCTACCATACCAGCTTCTGTAGCATCTATTCTGTTCTCGCTTCTCTCACCCGACTGATGCACCCAGTTTTATCTAGTTCTACATACAAAAAGGTCTCTTAGCAACCCTGGAGATAGCGGTTTCCTAGTTACGGTCCTCTCCGGGGTGTCATCAGCTCTCCTACACCAAGGACCGTATTCAGTTTCGCCTGCGTTCCCACGGGGAACGATGTTTTGTTAGTGCACGTTTCTGCACATGTGCATACACCGTGGGGTGCTGGGAAGCCCCATTAGTATATGGGATCGTCTAGCGTTTCCCAAGCACACTCATGCTAATGCGGCATGATGGACAGGCGTATATTTCAGCTGCCCGCCCACTTCCCCCTGAACATGCACGCATATGTCAGGTTGCTCAGAGCAACCTGACATATGCATGCACCTTCCACATCTTTCGATGGTCGGCAACCATCAAAAGATGTGGGAGGTTCCCCTGGCCTGCGAATCGTGTTTGCGAATGGGTGGCGCCAGCCATCCATTCGCAAAGTGGGGTTTGGTAAATTCACAGCCTTGTGATGCAACCAGAATAACCACCCAAGAGAGAATATAAAATCCCAGCAGAACTGTGTGGTGAGAACTCAATCTTCTGTGTGGTAAGGTGTCTGAGTTGCACACAAGAAATCTTGTCTCCCCGTCTGTTCCTAGTCATCCGTTCACCGCTTGCTGGACTACGCTGGTACAGCAGTTGATGACCTCATAGGTAGATTAGCTACAATGTATCTGGATTTTAAAGGAAAGTTAAAGGGACCTACACAAGGGGCGATTTCAGGGCACTCTCTAAGCGAATGTGAGTAGGGGCCATAGGGATGCGAGGCCCCGCGCGACGCTATTGTCCGGCAATTAATATCCAGCATGCTGGATACATCTACTTAATTGCCAGTCAGGGCCAGTGTCCTCACCAGAGAACACTAGCCCTGACACATCGTTGTGTGCTAAACGATTTTGCTGAGCATTCTAGCATTGCTCAGCCCATCTCCCCTATCTATAGGCCCCTTAACAAAACTAAAATTCTAGACCTTGGATGGTACAATTTGGAGGCTTCTCTTACGTACCTTGTTCTGCAGTGTTGTAGAAGTACTTGTAACTTGGGTTCCCTTTGGTGTTTATAATCTCTGGGTGGACGTTCCCACTGGGATCTGCAACATAAAATGTTTGGAAAAAAACGTATAACAAGAGTTAGGGTTGGGTCCTTGAGGCCGACGCCCACTGAGAAAAGCAGAGAGCCAAGACTGGTATCCTGTTAGAGCCCAAGAGATAGGGGGGAGTGCTGGGGAGGTGGGTATTGGTCATTATGTCCACAGTGTCACTTGCCACAGTTATAGTCTCTCTCTATGCCCACTGGGATGGTAAAGTATGAAAAAGTTGGTTTTAATAAAAAATAAATAAAAAAAAATAATAATAATATATGAAAAACTCATGTCAACCTTTTGACTGCATACCGGGGAGGCTGTGCCAGAGACACTTTTAGTGTTCATTCTAGCACCCGCCATCTTTGAGAACCCATGCAGTTCCTCTTCCCTGCCTGGGGTGTCACTGTCTGCTGTAGTGCTTCTAGCACAGTGTGGTCTGTATATCAGCACTGATCTGCAAACCAGACCTGTGCTAGAAACACCACAGCAGACAGCGACACCCCAGACAGGGATGCATGGGATTTCAAATATGGCGGGTGCTAGAATAAACAATACACTTTTAAAGGTTCTAAAAATTGAGCGGTGGTTTTGCCCATGGCACCAATCAGATTTTGTCATCTTTTCTAGGAGACAGAATCTGATTGGTTGGGCAACATCACCTCTTTTGATTTTATGAACCTTTAGTAAATTTGCCCGTGAAGGTGCAATTGGATCGGTAGGTAGGAGGGGAAGCACAAAAATCAAATAATTAATTAATACTTTAATTTTTTTAATCAACTACTTGAGACAAAAGGGGATTTCCCTAACATTACCGTAACTAATAGCAACCACTTTGAAAATAGCTCTGATTGGTCTAGTACAGGAGATCCCCACATATACTGTGGGTTAGGAGCTGGAGACCCATTGAAAAGCAGAACTGCTGAAAAAGGGAACATTGGCGGGATCAGAAATGCCGGCAACACGCTTATCCTTTGTACAGGCCTGGCCACCTGTAGCGCTCCAGCATTCTGATCGTAGGAAGGTAATGCTGACAACACCTTGAGAGAAGGCCCTGCCTTAGTATTTCAGGCAAACCGCTTGTGTCCTCTCTATCTTAACTGTCCAGTTCTCTACTGTAATTCTTACACATCCTAAGATATTCTTATGTGGGGCCCAAAAGCCATCAAATGAATGGACCGTCAATCAGAAATAATAAAAATACTGCATTAGTGGAATGTCCAAAAGCTCGGCTCTCCAGTATAATAGGAAATGTATTTGGTTGCTATTGGTTACTACACCGACCAATTCTGAACCTATCAAAATAAGCCCCATAGTCTAAACAAGATCTCGGGGTGGCCTATACTGTATACAGGTGACAAAAACAAGAGCTTATGAGGTCTCTAAATGGCCTTATTTTAAAAAATAAAAATAAAACTTTTTTGCCATTATGAGAACTACTAGTTTAAAGCCCATCAAAATGACAACTTATCTGCTCCTACCTCCATTCTCAGTCCCTCTCTGCCTCCAAAAGATCATTTTGCTTCACTTGTTGTTAAGGAGTAATTTGGACCATCTAGTGGTCACTGGTGGTACTTCATCTCTAATAATGGAGAGGAGTAGTTAGGCTTTTACTGTATACAGTATAGGCCAGGGGTGGGCAATAAGCGGGCAAATAGAAAACCTAAGGCACGGCATGCTGGGATGTGTAGTTCCTCAGCAACTGGAGGGCTACTTATTGCCCACCCCTGGTATAGGCCCATAAACACTGGGCGACATTGAGCTGAAAGACGCTCATAACAGCAAGTTTGAGCGGCTTTCAGCTCAAAGCCGCCCAGTGTGTACGGCTGGCGGTGAGCGCTGCTGCGCACTCCCACATCATCGTCGGTATTACCAGCAGATGAGCGGCTTTGCATAGCACTATGCAAAGCTCTCCGCCCCCCCCGCTGACAGCGCTGAGCAAGGGGGAAAGCTGCTCAGTGTGTATGGACCGTGGCCCTTACTCTGATCTGATCGCAGTACAAATTTGTTCTCAAAATGGGCAAAACCCTGTGCACTGCAGGTGGGGCAGATGTAACATGTGCAGAGAGAGTTAGATTTGTGTGAGTTATTTTGTTTCTGTGCGGGGTAAATACTGGCTGCATTATTTTTACACTGCAATTTAGATTTCAGTTTCAACACACTCCACCCAAAAAATCTCTGCACATGTTACATCTGCCCCACCTGCAGTGCACATGGTTTTGCCCATTTTGAGAACAAATTTGTACTGCGAATAAGGGCCCTTATGTATTGATCTGGAAAACGTGGCTTTCCCTGCGGCACATACACAAACTATGGACGACCGTCTGGAAAATAGTTTTTTAGGTACCCGAGGAATAGACGCCAATTTCTGAATACAGTTTGTTGTTTTCAAGTATCTTTATAGCACTCTACGATTGGTTAGAGGGGTAGAGCGATGTTATGAACACGCCCCAGTAACAGTGTGCTCAGCACTACCCACATCTACACTCGCGGTAATCAGTCTCTTCACGTAAAGCTCACCAAGGTACAGAATCCTAGGGATATATCCCCCGTCTGGGCTAAAGGCTTCATCCTTGGGTTCCTCCTCGTCCTACATAAAACAAAAAGCAGAGAAAAAAAAATATTTTAGTAATCAATCTCCTGGTACAGAGAGAAAGTGGTAATTACAGTTTAAGGGGAACCCCAGGTGCCGCTCAGGGCCAAGATAGAGGAGCGCGGAGGTTCCTCTCCATTTATCATTATATACAGATATCTTACATATAATATACAGATAGCCGTCTATCGCCGCTAGACCAAACGGCATATTCACCTCCAAAGAGGCTGAATCAAGTAGGAGAAGGAAGGTCAGAGCTAATGATGGGAATGTTATTTAAAAGCAAGAACACTAAATAATACAAACGGCACTTATATCAATGAGATATATCTATATATACACACACACACACACACACACACACACACACACAATAGTGGAGTGGTACCAAGCCTGTCACTCACCTCCACATTCACCATGACAAAGTTATGGGAGAGCTCAGAGATTGGTTTCGATTCTGCAAACTTCGGCTTCAGCGCTGCAGGAGAGACAGGGAACGAGTTTGGGGTTAGATGGTGCATAAATCATATCCAGTTCTACAAAGACAATGTAGCCGGAGAGGTCCTGTAAGATGTAGAAAGTATTCCATTGCATTCCCATTAAAAGTACTGCTGGGTAACACCACTATACAACCATTGGGCCGATCACCTGACATCTCCCGCGTGTGTAGGAGCGTGCACCAACCAGCGGCTTAACAACTTATCTGACGAATATTTGAGAAATTGTCAGGCATTTTTTATTATTGAATTAGGTTAAAAATAACTATGTAAATTATATATCAAACAAAACAAAAATATGCTGACTAGTTAAAAGCCCGTCAAAATGACAGCTTCTGCAATGTACTTTCACTTTGAGCTGTGACAGTTTTTACTTTCACCCCACCCACAGTCCCTATCTACCCCCAATCTGTCTTCACAGCTCCCTCTCTCTATATCTGGCAAGTTTGTGCCCCCTGCTTTCACTTTGGGTCGTGGAGTGGCCACTGACAGTAGTTCACCTTATAGAGGTGAGGAGTAGTTAGTTTTTTATATATAACTATATACATAAGCATAATAAAAAGGAACAACTCGGGCAGAAGGAGATAATGAAGGTGGCTCGGTTTCCTTACATTTGCACGCTCCACACCAGCTCTTATGGACGATCAGCATCATCGGCAATCCACTGTAGACAGAAAGAGAACGTTAGCTTACTACAAACATGGTTTAATATTATAGATTCCCAGGGTGTAATGTGGAGAGATCACAGCACATCTCCAATACCTTCTGCTGTCCCTCCATTCCCAACATCAATAGCTGCTCCCATTACATTCTAGATCCGCTATGCTGTCAGAAGCTATTATATAATATTATATTATAATATATATAGATTTAATTTTTTATAATTTATTTTTATTTAATAAAGCTATCCATTTAGGATCGCACATAAAAAAAAAAAAAAAAAAAAAAAAAAAAAAGTCTCCCGAAAATACAAACTTTCATTGAAACCTGTGTTTTGCTGTCTGCAGCCCAGTTTTGACAGGAATACTGTGCTGCTTTTGGGGATTTGGTTTAGTCAGCCTTCGGTTTATCGGGGGATACCTGGATAACACCCAGCAAGACAATGTACAGAAGTCAGTTACATGAGATCCCTTTACTTTACACCAATCACCAGAACAAGCCCTCGTCTTGATGATACATTCAGACTAATAAAGATTTCTTATGGCTGCGATAAGGAGTCTTTGCTTTCAGGGGCTGGCTGCAAAAATGAATGAATATGCCCCCATTCTGTTTGACTGATGCGCTTTATACCACCTTTTTTTTCCCCCAAACAATTTTATTGTTTTGTTAATTTTGTTGAATACAAAACAAAATAAACTTCTATATCATCAGATGAAAAATTGAAATTACAAGAAGCAACAATGTCATCCATAATGAGATATGGTCCGGCACACCAGGAAATGGCGGATTGCCCCTGTATGCGTGTTTGTGTTGCTGCGTCCAGATAGTCAATGCAGATCCCCCATTTTTTGTGGAATTGTATGACCCTTTTTTCAATATCAGGTATTTCCGCCTTCCTATCCATGTAAAGTAATTGCAGTCGAGTCGCCTTAACAGCGGATAGGAAGGGAGGCGTTGTGGATGTCCATCTCCTCAGAATCATTTTCTTGGCAACTGTCACCACAATAGTCAAAAAGGGGCTCAACACCCCTTTACGTCCCTGCAAATCCCATTCCGAGAAATTAGCGATAAGCATAGCCAATGGGTCTTTGGCCAGCCTGAGATGGCATATGTCATTAACAAATGCCACGACTTTGTCCCAGAACTTACGGCTTCTACCACAATTCCACATATTATGGTAAAATTAAGAATTGGTACTTCTACACTTTAAACAGAGCCCCAAACCGCCTGTGATTGCGAGACATATGCTCTGTGTAGTGTTTTCAGGTGTACCTCCTGGAGCATACTAGAATGGAGCACCTTAAATGTCTTTTCCATATGGTTAGTGAGGTGTTGTGCCAAGGTAATCTGAGGAACATCGAATTCTCACTTAGAGGCCACCTTAGACCATATAGGATTTAGAAGCTACAGGAAGCATGTCTGGGTATAAATATTGCAGCCTAAAGGGACCAGTGGAGCTCAATATAAAAATTGAGTGTAGAGGTCAGGAGTGTTGGGTTGAGGCATATTTGAGCACATAGCTTGGGAATAATGCCAAGCCTGGAGAAACATAAAGAATTCTCCGTTAGGTACTGAAAATTTGGTGGCCAGATCCTGGAAAGCCAACACAATCCCCCCTGGATCAAAAAGGTTCTTAATTGCCAGTATCCCCTTCAGTTCCCACTGCAGGAAACCTGCGTTCATCATCCCCGGCTGAATTTTTGGATTTCCCCAAAATGGGGCATATTTGGTGATGTGGTGTTTGCGAGTTTTGCGACTCAATGTTCTATTAATGTCAAGCCATGAGGAATAGGTGTCAGCGAATAGGACATTGGTAAGGCAGCTTCCTGCTGTATGGCGCAAGCACATCCTCCTCCAGGGCTCTAAATGTGTAAAGGTCCGTACCCTGGAACCAGTCTAAAATGTATCGCATGAATACGGTTTGGGTGAAAGCGGCTATATTGGGTTCCCCCAGACCCCCCCCCCCCCCACACACACACAACATTTTTTAAAAACTGGCTGTCAATTTCTTAATATCAGACTTGGAGAGACGGATCGAGAGCATTTGGATACAGTATGACAACTTTGGGAAAACAACATAATGCAAAACCGCTGCCCTGCCCATAAGAGACAAGGAGACAAGAGAAGAGAACGCCATGCTTCAATATGCGCCATAACCTTAACAATGACAGAGTTAAAGTTGCAAGAATATAAATGTGACACTACCGGGAATTTGAACACCTAAATATTTGATGGACTGGGATTTAACCCTAATCTGGTTTAAGAAGATAAGGAGACCCCCGAGATCTGTAGGATCTCAGATTTTTGTACATTAACCTTATATCCAGCAAAGGAGCCGAAGTCTTGTAACATGTCCAAAATAACAGGAAGGGAAAGTGCTAAATTAGATACAAAAAGCAGCATGTCATCTGCAAATAGACACAATTTAAGGGTGGATGTCCCAATAGTTATGCCAGTAAATAATCGGTTAGATCTCAAAGCTATGGCCAGTGGTTCCACGGCTAAAGCAAAGATCAATGGAGACAGGGGACACCCCTGACGAGTGCCCTTCTGGATCTGAAAGGGGGAAGAGATATGCCCATTACAGGCAACCTGGGTATATGGATCCCTATATAAAGTCTGTAACAACACTATAAAGGTGTCAGGGAAGCCAAATTGAGCAAGAGATTTAAACAGGTGGTCCCAGGTGACTAGGTCGAAAGCCTTCTCTGCATCCATGGAAATCACTGTATTGTCATCGGGACCACCTATCCGCTCAACATGTTGGACGGCCGCTAGAACCTTCCTAACATTGATTACAGAATGTCTGCCATAGATGAAACCAGTTTGGTCAAGACTAATCAATGCAGGCATTATGTATTTCATTCTGTCTGCCAGAATTTTTGTCAATAACTTATAATCTACATTAAGGGGGTATTCAATGTTAGGCGTGCTCCCGCAGCCATCTCCCGATGGGGGAGATGGCTGCGGGGCCCTATTCAATGCTGTCTTCCCCGACAGCATTGAACAGGGGTTTTGCGCAGAACGAGCCCCACATCACAAGCTGCCGGGCTCGTTCTGCCGAGAAAAGCCGTAAATAGGCGAGCTCCTGGCCGGAGCTCGTCTATTTTCGTCATCAACTCACGGCCACGCCCCCTTCTCGCCGCTCGGCGGCCGGGACATTGAATCCTGACTGCCGAGCTCCAGGCGAGCAAAACGAAAATGGGACAGGGGCACGGCTGTCGAGCTTCTCGACAGCCGTGCCGCTGACATTGAATACCCCTATATGAAGCGAGATGGGTCGGTAGGGTCCCGGGTCATCATGGTCACTTCCCAATTTTGGGAGCACTTTGACTACTGCAGAATTAAAATATGGAGGTAATTGTGACCCCGCAAGAAATTAGTTAAACATTGCGGTAAGCTGCTCACTAATGTGGTCAATCAGGAGTTTATAAAATTCACCTGAATAGCCATCCGGGCCTGGCGCCAAGTTTTTGGATTGTTGACAACTTCTTCAGCAGTTATAGGAGCCATGAGGCTTTCCAAGGCTGTGGCAAATAGTTGGGGCAGCGACAAAGAGAACCAAAACTGGGCCTTAGTACCTAAATCTATGCCTTCCTGGGTATACAGATCTTTATAATAGTTTTGCAAAACCCCTATAATATCAACCCCTCTATGGACCTTGCTACCACAAGAAGAATTCAGAGTGTGAACATAAGCAGAAGGTCTTGCACCGCGAATCAAATTTGACAGTAGACGACCATTTTTATTCCCATGACGATAAAACTGGAAGTTGGTGTTGTTAATGTAGTGAGTGGTTTGAGTATCTAAAAAGGGAATCAAAATGTGTTTTGGCTTATAAGTAGGTGGTTTTATAATTTGGGGTAGGGGCGGCTTTGTAAGCTTTATACCACCTTTTAACCACACATATAACCTGGGTTACTGCCAGGTGGAGTTGCAGTGTAAAATCACCAAACTGAATAACCTGGATTGGCCAATCCGGAAATTCAACCCCAAATAAAAAACCCAGGTCGAATTGCCGGGTTAGATTGACCCGGGTTATAAGCTTTGGTGCTTTAATACCGCACCTCAATCCTGGTCAACAAGTCAGCAACCCGGCAATTACCCTGGCCCGAGGTGTGGTGTGAATTGGTATTATGGGGCATACACACGGGGCAATTAAAGGGTTGAGGAAACAGCACAAAAGTTACTTGGGTGTCCCACACCAGGGGCTTTAACAGGGAATAAAAATGTGTGATATCTGTTTTAATCCAGAAATCCGTCCCAGTCCGGGTCTCTTCTCAAACACTAACTAGTAAAACACCAGCTGAGGAGGTAAAGCATTGTTCCTTAAGTAAACACAATATATTAATCTCCACGGCAAGTGCCAGGGTGACCTGTTTGTCCCTAGGGATGGGTGTTCCAACTGTAATTATCCAGGACACCAAAGATCCAGCTTTAGCTGGATCTCAGACAAGAACAGCGTCTGTTGTGTGCGTACCTGGGCCCTAAATGTACTGTTCGCTCACATTGGAGACTACGGTAATGTTTAATAAGCATTGTGACTGACTGAGCTCATCGAGAAGACTGGCACCTTGTATTGGACGTTACCTGCTGGCGGCTTCCCGCTTCCCATCTTCAAACGTTCTCCAGTGGATGTGGTCTCCAAAGCCTGGGAGATAAAGGAACATCAAACAGAGGTCTCGGAGAAGTCATCTGGTTTACAGGAATAACACTAAAAAGCATTATATAAACTGCTCTGGAATCTTGAATGGCACACTGCTCTGCCCCGCAGCATGCCACCCAGCGCTGCTGACCCCTGGGCACTGCGCTCATACAGGGGGAAGTGGGGATGTATCAAACCTCTGAGTGACAGAGTGGAGAAGTTGCCCATGGCAACCAATCAGCTACTATCCATCATTTATCTCATCTGTAAAATGCAAGGTAGCAGCCTCTTCGTTGCTATGGACAACTTCTCTACTTTTTAGCACTCTGGAAGGTTTCATACATCTCTCCCCTTACACAGTAATAGGAGTGCAATAAGTGTGTATATATACACATACTGCATTTACTACACACAGCAAGTAATGTACACAATGCAACTACATACACACACTGTATTAAGTACACACTGCATTTAGTACAAGCACAGCTGTACTCACCACGGTCCAGGCCCGCATCCCCCGATACCACCAATGCCCCGAGGACCAGTAGGAGTAGGCCGGCTGTGCACAGCCCCGGGAGTCCGGTGTCAGAGTGCACCATGTCGGCAGAAGCACAGATCCAACAGCACTGGAAGCAGCAGCAGTCAGTGTATGCACTGTGTCCGGGGGAAGTGATGCTGCCGGATGCGTGATACTGCTCCATCTGCTGGCCAGATGGTGTCATGGCAGGAGGCGGCTCTCCCTGCTGGCCAGATGGTGTAATGGCAGGAGGCGGCTCACCCTGCTGGCCGGACGGTGTAATGGCAGGATGCAGGAGGCGGCTCCCCTTGCTGGCCAGATGGTGTAATGGCAGGATGCAGGGGGCGGCTCTCCCTGCTGGCCAGATGGTGTAATGGCAGGATGCAGTGGGCGGCTCCCCCTGCTGGCCGGACGGTGTAATGGCAGGATGCAGGAGGCGGCTCCCCTTGCTGGCCAGATGGTGTAATGGCAGGATGCAGGGGGCGGCTCCCCCTGCTGGCCAGATGGTGTAAAGTCAGGATGCAGGAGGCGGCTCTCCCTGCTGGCCAGATGGTGTAATGGCAGGATGCTGGAGGCGGCTCCCCCTGCTGGCCGGATGGTGTAATGGCAGGAGGCGGGCGCCGCCGGGGTACGGAGGCCGGTATGACAGTGACGTGGTGACGGAGCTGCCAGAGAACTGAGCACGGGTCAGAGAGAGTCTGTGTGACCCTGGCCGGCCCTGCCCCGTTCCCATGGGCTCCGGAGCTCTGTCCGCCGGGCCCCCGCCGCCCCCGACCCCACACAAGAAGATGAAGAAACGGAAGGAGCTGAACGCTCTGATCGGCCTGGCCGGGGACGGCGGCAGGAAGAAACCGAAGAAGGGCAGCGGGCACCGGCTACTGCGCACCGAGCCCCCGGCCTCCGACTCTGACACCGACACTGAGGAGGAGGAGGATGGATACAGCTCGCTGGGGGACCGGCACTTCCGCTGCAGGAGGTAGGTGTCCCCTCACTACATGCTTATCCCGACTTACCGCTGCAGGGGGTAGGTGTCCCGGGGGTGGGGGATCTACACTATGCCGACACTAATTTACTGCTGCAGGAGGTAGGTGTCCCCTCACTACCTGATTATCCCGACTTACCGCTGCAGGGGGTAGGTGTCCCCTCACTACATGCTTATCCCGACTTACCGCTGCAGGGGGTAGGTGTCCCCTCACTACATGCTTATCCTGACTTACCGCTGCTGGGGGTAGGTGTCCCCTCACTACATGCTTATCCCGACTTACCGCTGCAGGGGGTAGGTGTCCCGGGGGTGGGGGATCTACACTATGCCGACACTAATTTACTGCTGCAGGGGGTAGGTGTCCCCTCACTACATGCTTATCCCGACTTACCGCTGCAGGGGGTAGGTGTCCCCTCACTACATGCTTATCCCGACTTACCGCTGCAGGTGGTAGGTGTCCCCTCACTACATGCTTATCCCGACTTACCGCTGCAGGTGGTAGGTGTCCCCTCACTACACGCCTATCCCGACTTACCGCTGCAGGTGGTAGGTGTCCCCTCACTACACGCCTATCCCGACTTACCGCTGCAGGGGGTAGGTGTTCCCTCACTACACGCTTATCCTGACTTACCGCTGCAGGGGTGGTAGGTGTCTCGGGGGTGGGGAGGGACACTATGCCGACATCAACTTTCCACTGCAGGGGGTAGGTGTCTCTTCACTACATGCTTATCCCGAGCTGGCGTCACTGGTGCTGTTATGATGGGTATTAGTTGCACTTGGTTATAAATTCTATATAATATATTCCCATAAAAATCCACACACCCATGCTGTCAAATATCTGCTCCAACTTAGTGTAAATAGACACTCTTCCCTTCATGAAGCCAGTGGCACCAGTAGCAGGGCACTTCTATGCCCTGGACCAGCACCCCCCTGGCACACGACAACAACCTCATCATCATATAACACATGCAGTGTTGGGGGTGGTACCGGGAGCTTGGTAAATAGGTGCCTGGAACATCCAAAGGTTTACTCTATTCCTTTCTACAATATATATATATATGTCTCTCCATGGCGACTCTTTGGCCGTCTGCACAGGGTTGAAAGCATTGATCATATATCCCTTGTGTCCCTATGTGAAGTCATTCAGTCCAGGACCACCTAAGTGACAGTCATTCCCGAGGTGCAGGCTTCGGGTTCTACTCAAATCTACCTGGCTACTTTTGGCCAAATCTGGACCTATAGTCCCTGAAAACCCAAATTTGTGGGGACAATTTCCAAATTAAGTATTCGAATTCTGTCATAAGCTGTATAGAACAGTAAGGCGTTTAGGGTATACATGACGTTATCCTCTACCGGGATGATCGGCTGATCAGAATGGGAATTTTGGTCTTTCTTCAGAAATGGCAACTGATGCCAACCGTCAGGCTGGTGAGCATTGGCTTTTGGTGCCACTCTCCAGGGGCAAGATGCATCCAGCATCCCATTTTACATATAATACATCCCCCACTAAACTTTCGTATGGCGACATTTAGTAACACTGTATGCGGTACTTATATGTTAGTTGGGCGCCCACTAAACTATTTGCTTAGTTTTCTGCGTCCCCTCGTGGGACTCGCTGCGCTTGCCACACTAAATAAAATCAACTCCATGCCGACATGGATAGTGTGGGTTTATCTATAGTGGGCGCCCAACTAAAATATAAGTACCCTGTAGCTTTGTACAGTTGCCTATAAATGTAAGAAGGACTTGTCCAATAAGCTGTCCTTTTGTGTTTATAAAGAATTACTGGTTTATGCCAAAGTCCTACTGCACATGTGCAAGCCATGGGGGACACTGGGAGGGATCAGATTGGATAAAATCTGGACTCCCTTTACTTTCCTGTATGTATTTGAAGCCCACACTTTCCATATACAAACTCCACACAGTTAGGGCTATTTCACACGCTCCTGCCGGGCTGCGAAACCCCGCACGGCCAGAAAGCCGTGTCGCACACAGAAGTTAATAATGGACACAGGTGTGACCATTCACACAGGATGGCCACGGCTGTGGCCATCCCCTCCATTGTAAACCACTATGTGCGGCACGGCTTCCTGACCGTGCGCGGGTTTCGCTGCCGCGTGTGAAATAGCCCCTAGGGCTGTGGTTGGAGTCCAATTCAAAACCTTAGGACCTCTAAAAATGTTGAAATGAGAAGGGCGTCCAATGTGATCTAGTATCAGTAGAGGTAGTGCTTGAGTACATAGGGGCTAGGGGAAAGCAGTAAGAGAAAGCATTTTTAGAGCTTTTGGGCACCGCAGGAGAAGTAAGCGAAGAGGTGGTAAATTTACTGTCAGCGGTCATCTTCCAACCGGAGAGGGTGGCAGGGAGATGAAGTTGGAGAGGAGTAGGGGTAGTATTAACTTTGGATGTGAGGGAAAGTCTTTGAAAGTGTTTTGGTAGCATCAAAGTAGAGGAAGGGTAGAATCCTCGCAGTGTTCCACTCAAATAACAATAGTTCAGTGACAACAGGATTTTTAAGTGTGAAATCCTGTTTGTGCTTAATAGGGATGTAATTGAGCTGTATGTAACTCAGTACTCGTAAATACGTCCTTTCTTTATCTTTCCACTTGTTTGTGATCGTAAACCCAGGAACATGTTACAGGTGACGTGTTTAACTCTACTGCGCCACCCACAATACCTGCAATTTATATCCCACAAGCTTGCTGTACCCGGGCATCACTTGTGGCTACAGAAATTGGGGCATACGATCTTAATTTGTCTTTTGAGGATTCCTTTGTTGCCCTTTTGATCTACAATGAAAAATGAATTGCCCAACATTGCTTTGAGCTTGACTTACTAGTAACCCTATAACCAGTTCTGTGTATTTTTCCTAGGGTGGGGTTTCTGCAGTGCTGCAAGGTCTGTTACCCCTTCTGTGGTTTCATAGTGCTGACGGCATGCACAGTGACCTGTATTGGCCTAGTTTGGATGCAAGTTGCCCTGAAGGAGAACATTGATTCACTTAAAGAACAGTATAAAGCAAGTAAGCACACCTCATTGTCCTTATGTTGTACTAGGAGAGGTTTGATCATCATTATAGAAGTACTATATTTATAATCGGTTGCTGTGCGTGGCGCTGCGGAGTTCTTGACTGCCCACCGCTCTCCCTGCAAACTAGTCCTGTCAGTCGCAGCAGTGAGAGCCATTGGGGGCATGTGAGTGTGTGGTTCGGTTCTCGCTGCACATGACTGAAATACAGGGGTGCCGGACAGGATCCCGACAGGCATTCACCCGACATCGGGATCTCGACTTTCAGAACACCGACAGCTGGGTTCCCAACGGCCACCCGCTATTTTCCCTCGTGGGGGTCCGCGACACCCATAGAGGGAGAATAGAATAGGTGGCTCGCGTAGGGATCCCGACTGGCCAGACTCACTCGCCATGCTATCTGGGTCCGGCCAGTCGGGATAATGACTGTCGGACCCCTATACCACACCCGAAATACAGTAGGGCAGGTAACGCACTATTATAGATTAGTTACATTTTCACTCAGACTAGTTTCATATTATTAAAACAACATATTTTAGATGCTGAGTTTTTTTTTGTGATGTTAAGGTCATTTCTCAACATTACAGACACCAAACATTCATAATGAAACAGGACAAGCATAAACTACTTCGGGCAAAAGTATATTGGAGGTGTCTATATAGATTGGAGAGGTGAGAAGTAGTGTATAAAACCAATATTGCAGCATAGGGGGCATAAAATGGCATATATTTTACCAACTTTACTGAAGAGGAAACACAACAGAGGCAAAGAAGGGCGTACAAGGCGGAGGATGCTGTGCAGGGCTGTAAGAGGAAGGTGTGATGGAAGGATGCTGTGCGGAGTTGTAAGAGGAATGGGGAATGGAAGGAAGCTGCGCAGGAGCATAAGATGGGGGATGATGCTGTGCAGGGCTGTAAGAGGAAGGGGAGATGGAAGGATGCTGAGCTGGATCATAAGAGGGGGAGGATGCTGTGCAGGGCTGTAAGAGGAAGGGGAGATGGAAGGATGCTGAGCAGGATCATAAGAGGGGGAGGATGCTGTGCGGGGCTGTAAGGAATGGGGTAGGAGAGATGCTGCTCAGGAGCATAAGAGGGGGATAATGCTGTGTAGGGTTGGAAGAGGGGATGGAAGGATGCTGCGCAGGAGCATAAGAGGGGGATGATGCTGTGCAGGGATGTAAGAGGAAAAAGGGTTGGAAGGATACTGCGCAGAAGCATAAGAGGAAGAGGATGCTGTGCAGGGCTATAAGAGGAAGGGGGATGGAGAGATGCTGCGCAGGGGCATAAGATGGGGGAGGATGCTGTGCAGGGCTATAAATGGAAGCGGGGATGGAAGGATGCTGTGCAGGATCATACGAGGGGGCAGATGCTATGCAGGGTTGTAAGAGGAAGGGAGATGGAAGGATGCTGCGCAGAAGCATAAGAGGGGGCAGATGCTGTGCAGGGCTGTAAAGGGAAATGGGGTAGTAGAGATGCTGCTCAGGAGCATAAGAGGGGGATGATGCTGTGCAGGGTTGTAAGAGGAAGAAGGGATGGAGATATGCTGCGCAGGGGCATAAGAGGAGACTGATGCTGTGCAGGGCTGTAAGAGGAAGGGGGGGGTGGAGAGATGCTGCGCAGGAGTATAAAAGGTGGAGGATTCTGTGGAGGGCTGTAAGGAAAGGAAGAAGGATGCTGTGCAGGAGGAGGATGCTAAGCAGGAGCATAAGTGGGGGAGGATACTTAGGAACGTAATGGGTGGGGACAAAGCTGTGCAAGAGGGTAAAGGGTGGGGGCGATGCCGCACGCGGAAGTGTTAGCGGTAGGTGGGCGATGCCGCACGCGGAAGTGTAAGCGGTGGAAGGGCAATGCTGCACGCAGGAGCGTAAGGGGTGGGGGGGGGGCGATGCCGCACGCTGGAGCGTAAGTGGTGGTGGGGGCGATTTTTCTAACGCTAGAAGGAGTATGGCATGGGGAAATCCAGCTGCTGTGGAACTACACATCCCATGCATGCTGGGAAGTGAAGGTCTGACAGCCGCTGGAGTAGCAACGCTTGCCTCTCTCTGCTCTATAAGACTGTACTGCCTCTTGCAAAATTCCTGAGCTATTCTCATTCCCATAATTCAGTAGCTATTACCCTGTCATTTGTCCCACACCCAGCTGGAATTGTTATAATCTGATATCATGCAGGAACCAGCATGATTAGGGACATTCTGCCCATAGATTTAAATCTGCAATTGTTTTGCTACTTTAAATCTATGGTCTAAATGGCAGAAATTACATTGGTCCCACCAACTCGCAGGGTCTTTGTCTCTAATCATAATGTCTTCGTTCATCAGCTCCTACCTGCCATGTCACAGACTGCGTTTGAAAAATGTCAGACAGGAGCTGATTGGCTGGCTGTTTATCACTCTCCGTTTTATCACTTTTGAAGCTTAGAGATTCTGGCCCCCAATGTGCCTGTGTACCACAGATTGGATGCTGCAGTTTGGATGGGCCAGACAATGCGTGAGACAGGGTCAATAAATCTGTTTTATTTGTATGCGTTTGTGTCTGGAGATCATAGATACAGATGTGTGCTCATACCCATATACTCACCTTGTGGAACGAGACGCATGTTGAGGGTACTGTACTGTATTTAGGGCTATGTACTGTATATGACTGTCTAGTGCCACACATTGCTATGCCTAATCTGCTACTTTATGCCAATCCCTTTGCAATCAGAAAGTGCTAATCCTAAATCCCAAGAAGGCCCAGCACAGGGAGAGTTTATTAATCACTCCGGTTGCACTCAGGACACCTGTACAAAGGAACCCTGTGGGATAGGCGATTAGTTATCTTGTTTATAAACATTAAATCTAGAAGCAGAAACACAGTGTATAAAAAATACCATGTGCGAGGCCTGGTTGGAACCTGACATGCATGGAGAGATTGATTACTAATTTCCCTGTATTAATTGCCAGTTACGGTAATTGGGTTTCTGTGTTGATTTACAGTTCGTCTTGCATATTGTGTAAAATGTATTTTCTTTCCTTAGTGGAGACCAGTCAAAAGAATTCATTACAAGAGCTTCCCAAAATAAATGAAGATTTGCTTGTAAAACAGAAGCATCTGGATGAAATAGTGAATGGGGACCTGGGTCTTAATATGCTGTGGACAAATATCACAGAGATGAACAAGCAGGTGCGTAGCTGATGGGAGACTTTCCTCTCCACGCCTCACTCTAGACACCGTCAATGCACGTAGCATAGCTTTGTACATCAAGTACGCCTCACTCTAAACTCAAAACTAGTGCCACAAGTTAGTTCTGTAGCGGGGTGGTGAGAATTTACACATGGTCCTCATGTTGGCATTTATCATTCAGACAGTGTAGAGAACATTTCACCTTGGTAACCTGGCGGTCGCTTGAACTTCATTTTCAGGTCAGACCTCCAATCTGCCGGCATTCTGGTAATTTCCCATAGTGTTCATTCTAGAACCTTGCGTCTTTTGAAAGTATGTGCAGTTCCTCTTTCCTGCCTGGGGTGTCGCTCTTTGTTGAGGTGCTTCTAGCCCTGGCTGATCTGTATTTCAGCAGTTAGATACAGACCAAACTGCAATAAGCACCACAGCAGTAAGCGACACCCAGTCAGGAATGTTGGGATTATGAATGTTGACCTTTGGACTACAGCTGTGTAAATCAGCAGGTGAGTATTTGGTGGTGTGAGTCTTTCCTGTCAGTTTCCTCACACCAGTTAGTGCTGCACATTTAGTCACGTAATGTTCCGTCCTATATCAGCAAGTGGCTGGAAATGACATGTTTATCTTAATTATATTCAGCCTAACCAACTGGTTTATCTGGGCTGCTTGTTTCAGGCCAGACAAGTCATTTCACCCTTTTGTTTTATTTCCTACAGTAAATCTGTGAAACATAACCTTCCTATGGATTTTAAAGTTAATTCTACTTCTATATTTTTTAGATTGCTCTTCTGACCAGTGCTGTGAATCAGCTAAAGACCAACCTAAAATCTGCATCGGATTTGATAAACCTCCCTAAGACGATGGAGGAGCTTCAGAAGGTATGTTATTTCCCCTCTGTCTGCAGTCAGACACAAATACCTGTGTTCATCCCACCCTGGTTTTAAAGTATCACCTTCTTCCCTGCTCCCAATTTCCCTCTATATATAATCATCCCCAGGGTGGTTCAGAGTATATCGCTAGATTGTTTTTGGTGGAAATCCGAGTGCTCTGTAGTTGCTCACAGAATCGTAAGCAACTCTGTTGAATTGCCGGATGTGTCTGAAGGCCTAAACGGTTGGTAACAGGATGTACGCTAAGTTTAGAGACAACAGGGGAAATATGTATTAGCTTGCTTCATCATCTGCAAGAGTCTGGTGAGTCTGTCCAGTGTCTTACAGTGGCACCCATTTAAAAAGTTAAATCCCACGTTGGTTTTGCTTTTTAAATGGTTGTCGAAATATAACATCGGCCATAGTCGCCAACGCCGGCAAGTTTCTGTCAGTGATACATTGTCCCCAGCATGTCATGGTCGGGTAGATTGATAGGTCATCAGGTGATCTCTTCCATCACAGCGCTGATAATGGCAGCTTTGAGGCAAAGCATGTGGCTAGGCGTGGTGTGGGTGTTGGATCCATACAACTAGGCCTACAGATGTATAGACCTTTCCATGCACTCAGGACAGGCTTAATTACTGGGAACTTGAGTACAACAATGACTGTCTCTGTCTCTGATCTGCCTTCTGGCTCTCTAACTCTTCCCATATATGTTCCTACATTACTTACTTTACAGAGTGTGGCCAGTCTGGGCAGCACATTAACCAGTGTCCACCATGATGTGGAGGCCATGCAGACAGCAGCCGAGGAGCAGAAAAAGAAAGTGGAAACACTTCAGAAGGAAGTAGTAAGTGTGTGTGTGTGTGTGTGTGTGTGTGTGTGTGTGTGTGTAGGAAGTAATAAGTAATACGTGTGTTTGTGTTGGAACGAGATTACAGAAACTGAAGTAAATATTTCAATGTACAAACATGGCGAGTGTCTTGTTGCATGAACAGTGCAAGGCTGTGTATGGTGAAACTGTTTTGTTCCTGAGGGCCTTAATGGCCCAGATGTATATAGCTTCAAAAAGTGATAGCGATAAACAACCAGCCAATCAGCTCCTACCTGTCATTGTTCAAACCCATTCTGTAACATGGCAGTTAGGAGCTGGTTGTTCAACACTCTCCATTTTATCACTTGTTGAAGCTAACATCAGAAATGGGCAGCATGGAATACAGCAGTCAGCATTCACATTGCTGGGGTTGTGGGTGTGGAGTTTGTATGTCTCCTGTATGTTTGCGAGCCTGTGGGTTTCCTCTGGCTGCTCCTATATTGTAAGGAAATGTTCTATGTGCAGTGCTGTGTAATGTGTAGGTGCCAACGCATACAGGCTGTGCCAGACAGACTTGAATGACGTGAACCCTATTTAATGAAACTGTTTGTGTCTTGCAGGCTAGCGTATCTATGAGACCCTCTCCGACGGCTGCTTCAGGTGCTGGAACTCACAGCCTAACACAGGTAAGACTTGCCGTCATCAGAATCTCCAGGCAGATTCATACTCTTTATGAAAATATAGCATGGATTTTATGTCTGACATTATTTCTCCAATGACCTCTTATGTTCAAAAGTGCGGCCACTAGAAGACTTATTTCAGAGTTTCAAAAACCAGAACAGGCAAATCGCCCACTGCGGAATACTCCACTGTTCTAGGTCCCATCAGAATTTGTGCTCCCCACATGGGTGCCGGATGACTCATCGATAGTCGGGATTCCGATGTTGGAGAAAGGACAGACATAACCAGGTTATTGTCCCTCGTGGGGGTCCACGACCCCCCTAGAGGGAGAATAGAATAGATGGTAAGCTGCTGCTCACAAGGACTTGAATGGGCTCACCCCCCTGTCTGGCTCCTGACAGTTGAGATTCCGATGTCTGAGAAACGACCGTCAGAATCTCAACTGTCGGTGAGTTATATCATCCCCCCCATACACTATACATACACCATGGGGAAATCATTCATATGTTTATTACTGGTAATTAGGGGCACCAGAATGTGTTCAGGTTTGGGGGCAAAGTTTCAATGTAATTTTGTCACCCCTACTGTGGTGCTGGGCTCCTAACAGAACCACACCATGGAAGAAATAGATGGTCAGATCTCATTCTGCAATGATGGCTTTCCAAACAGGAACCTCTGCATTATCGGACATGTTTATCTGGCTGTTGTCTGAGCCTGGGGATCTTCTCTTCCACTCTGACTCTGTATGTCTCTGTCCTGCAGGTAGAAAACACAGTGGAGGGTCTGAATGCCACCATGCTGTATTATCTGAGGCAGAATGACCTAAAGGTTCATACCATAGACTCCACCATCTCTAATATAAGCCAAAGAGTCTCAGTATTAGAGAGTAACCTGCTGCTTGGTAACAGGACTGACAATAAGGAGAATGATTCCCTGAGTGCAGTAAGTATCTGTTCTGTATTTGTCCCTGGTGTTCCGGCACTTCCTGCTGCTGGGGTGTGTGAGTGGGATTCGTAAGACCTACTAATGACAAGGGACTTGTTTGTTCACAGGTGGAAAGTTCTACAGATCCCAGTGTTAATGCTCCAGTCAGTGCAAACAGATCCAGTGCTCCTGAGGTTAGTGCTCAGCTGCTTCCTCACTGTTCTTAATACGGTTCTCCATATTCAGGTGGCTGTAGCCTTGTACAGGCTCTCCAAAACCTGGTGCCAAACATATTGCTTATATTCTGCTTAGCTGTGTATTGTCATTGGCCTGATCTACAGCTTTCATATGGTTTGGTTACAGGGATACGGGGCTAGGTGGTACAGGGGAAGTGGTCTCATACAGGCTGCATTAGTAGCACCATGTTATGGGAAGGGATACAGGGCTATGTGGTACAGAGGCAGTGGCCTTATACAGGCTGCATTAATGGCACCATGTTATGGGAAGGGATACGGGGCTAGGTGGTACAGAGGCAGTGGTCATATACAGGCTGCATTAATGGCACCATGTTATGGGAAGGGATACGGGGCTAGGTGGTACAGAGGCAGTGGTCATATACAGGCTGCATTAGTAGCACCATGTTATGGGAAGGGATACGGGGCTAGGTGGTACAGGGGAAGTGGTCTCATGCAGGCTGCATTAGTAGCACCATGTTATGGGAAGGGATATCAGGCTAGCTGGAGCAGGGGAAGTGGTCTCATGCAGGCTGCATTAGTAGCACCATGTTATGGGAAGAGATACAGGGCTAGGTGGTACAGAGGCAGTGGCCTTATACAGGCTGCATTAATGGCACCATGTTATGGGAAGGGATACAGGGCTAGGCGGTACAGAGGAAGTGGTCTTATACAAGCTGCATTAGTAGCACCATGTTATGAGAAGGGATACAGGGCTAGGTGGTACAGGGGCAGTGGTCTTATACAGGCTGCATTAGTAGCACCATGTTATGGGAAGGGATATCAGGCTAGCTGGAGCAGGGGAAGTGGTCTCATGCAGGCTGCATTAGTAGCACCATGTTATGGGAAGGGATACGGGGCTAGGTGGTACAGAGGCAGTGGCCTTATGCAGGCTGCATTAGTAGCACCATGTTATGGGAAGGGATACAGGGCTAGGTGGTACAGAGGAAGTGGTCTTATACAGGCTGCATTAGTAGCACCATGTTATGGGAAGGGATACAAGGCTAGGTGGTACAGAGGCAGTGGCCTTATGCAGGCTGCATTAGTAGCACCATGTTATGGGAAGGGATACAGGGCTAGGTGGTACAGGGGAAGTGGTCTCATACAGGCTGCATTAGTAGCACCATGTTATGGGAAGGGATACAGGGCTAGGTGGTACAGAGGCAGTGGCCTTATACAGGCTGCATTAGTAGCACCATGTTATGGGAAGGGATATCAGGCTAGCTGGAGCAGGGGAAATGGCCTTATACAGGCTGCATTAATGGCACCATGTTATGGGAAGGGATACGGGGCTAGGTGGTACAGAGGCAGTGGTCATATACAGGCTGCATTAGTAGCACCATGTTATGGGAAGGGATATCAGGCTAGCTGGAGCAGGGGAAGTGGTCTTATACAGGCTGCATTAGTAGCACCATGTTATGGGAAGGGATACGGGGCTAGGTGGTACAGAGGAAGTGGCCTCATGCAGGCTGCATTAGTAGCACCATGTTATGGGAAGGGATACAGAGCTAGGTGGTGCAGGGGAAGTGGTCTCATGCAGGCTGCATTAGTAGCACCATGTTATGGGAAGGGATACGGGGCTAGGCGGTACAGAGGCAGTGGTCTTATGCAGGCTGCATTAGTAGCACCATGTTATGGGAAGGGATATGGGGCTAGGTGGTACAGAGGCAGTGGTCTTATGCAGGCTGCATTAGTAGCACCATGTTATGGGAAGGGATACAGGGCTAGGTGGTACAGAGGCAGTGGCCTTATGCAGGCTGCATTAGTAGCATCATGTTATGGGAAGGGATTCGGGGCTAGGTGGTACAGAGGCAGTGGTCTTATACAGGCTGCATTAGTAGCACCATGTTATGGGAAGGGATATAGGGCTAGGTGGTACAGAAGCAGTGGTCTCATACAGGCTGCATTAGTAGCACCATGTTATGGGAAGGGATATAGGGCTAGGTGGTACAGAGGCAGTGGCCTTATGCAGGCTGCATTAGTAGCACCATGTTATGGGAAGGGATATGGGGCTAGGTGGTACAGAGGCAGTGGCCTTATACAGGCTGCATTAGTAGCACCATGTTATGGGAAGGGATACGGGGCTAGGTGGTACAGAGGCAGTGGTCTTATACAGGCTGCATTAGTAGCACCATGTTATGGGAAGGGATACGGGGCTAGGTGGTACAGAGGCAGTGGTCTTATACAGGCTGCATTAGTAGCACCATGTTATGGGAAGGGATATGGGGCTAGGTGGTACAGAGGCAGTGGTCTTATACAGGCTGCATTAGTAGCACCATGTTATGGGAAGGGATACAGGGCTAGGTGGTACAGAGGCAGTGGTCTTATACAGGCTGCATTAGTAGCACCATGTTATGGGAAGGGATACGGGGCTAGGTGGTGCAGGGGAAGTGGCTTTATACAGGCTGCATTAGTAGCACCATGTTATGGGAAGGGATACAGGGCTAGGTGGTACAGAGGAAGTGGCCTTATGCAGGCTGCATTAGTAGCACCATGTTATGGGAAGGGATACATGGCTAGGTGGTACAGGGGAAGTGGTCTCATGCAGGCTGCATTAGTCGCACCATGTTATGGGAAGGGATACGGGGCTAGGCGGTACAGGGGAAGTGGCCTTATACAGGCTGCATTAGTAGCTCCATGTTATGGGAAGGGATATGGGGCTAGCCGGAGCAGGGGAAGTGGCCTTATACAGGCTGCATTAGTAGCTCCATGTTATGGGAAGGGATACGGGGCTAGGTGGTACAGAGGCAGTGGTCATATACAGGCTGCATTCGTAGCACCATGTTATGGGAAGGGATACAGAGCTAGGTGGTGCAAGGGAAGTGGTCTCATGCAGGCTGCATTAGTAGCACCATGTTATGGGAAGGGATACGGGGCTAGGCGGTACAGAGGCAGTGGTCTTATACAGGCTGCATTAGTAGCACCATGTTATGGGAAGGGATACGGGGCTAGGTGGTACAGAGGCAGTGGTCTTATACAGGCTGCATTAGTAGCACCATGTTATGGGAAGGGATACGGGGCTAGGTGGTGCAGGGAAAGTGGTCTCATGCAGGCTGCATTAGTAGCACCATGTTATGGGAAGGGATACGGGGCTAGGCGGTACAGAGGCAGTGGTCTTATACAGGCTGCATTAGTAGCACCATGTTATGGGAAGGGATACGGGGCTAGGTGGTACAGAGGCAGTGGTCTTATACAGGCTGCATTAGTAGCACCATGTTATGGGAAGGGATACGGGGCTAGGTGGTGCAGGGAAAGTGGTCTCATGCAGGCTGCATTAGTAGCACCATGTTATGGGAAGGGATACGGGGCTAGGTGGTACAGAGGCAGTGGTCTTATACAGGCTGCATTAGTAGCACCATGTTATGGGAAGGGATACGGGGCTAGGTGGTGCAGGGGAAGTGGTCTCATGCAGGCTGCATTAGTAGCACCATGTTATGGGAAGGGATACGGGGCTAGGTGGTGCAGGGAAAGTGGTCTTATACAGGCTGCATTATGCTTTATAGTGTTGTTGTTTCTGATATTTTATATTTCTTTATTAAGATCTCCAAGAGGGAAGAAACTCCAGCTTCAGAAATACAAGAGCAGCTGCAGCTCCTCCATGCACTGACCAGTAATCCAGACAGCGATAAAGGTGCTGATGGTGGGAGGACTGGTAAGGAGGGAGCAATCCATTACGGGTTTGGATTAATATGTCAACAATGTCTAGGTAGACCATAGAGTAATACAACATGGTCAACATACATTAGGTCAATCTGTTCACATGGTCATGAAATCGGTAAAGTACCTAAAACATAACTGACCCAACCCCCTTGGTGCCTAATCATAGCCCCTCCCCTTAGTGCTTAACCCAAAAAAAAAATGAAATGATGTCGCCCAATTATCATTGTCAACCTAATCACGTTGACCTACACGTTGGACCGTTCAGCTAGACACCATCCGTTATAAGGCGGGGCTGCAATCATACATGGCAGTTCATTTTATGTTCTAGTGGATACACCAACCCTACATTCAACCGCGCATAAGCTTCCAGTTGCCTTATGACATTATTATTACTCGGAAGCTACAGTGACCATAACATCTTGTTACACTAACACGTAAGGAACCTGAACATTCCATGTTATAAGGATATCCATGCTTAGGCAGAGGTTGTGTACTATTTCACAAATAGCCGTCACACCTGACCTGTTTGTGTACCTGGAGGTCTGAGTTTGGGAAACACCGTGCTTTCAGAATGTTCCGGATTACATAATCCATGTCATTATACAAATGAGATGATTGGCTGGGTTCTAGCCCTCAAGGCCAAAGCTGGAATAGGTGGATATTCTGTGATATACTCCGTTTTGTGTTTTCCTGACCTAATCTTTCCTGATTCCTCATTCTCTCCGGGAAACGTGTACAGCAGACAGCGATAAGTCCGCAACATCTCAGCCGCCTCTTGCAAAAATACATCCAAGGTCTCTTAAAAGGAAAAGATCAAATCGGGCTCTGTGGTCACGGAGCATTATTACAGCAAGAGGCAAGTACAGCTGTGCGGGTGGGAAGTGCCTTCTCCTTGACTGTTCTCCTCTTTGTGTCGTCGTGTTTAGATATTACCAGGTGGAATCTGCTCCATTGATTACTTATTGCTATCAAGTCCCCTGACAGTAAAAAATAAAATAAAAATAAACTATTTTAATATGATTTATAAAAAAAACTTTATGCATATCTAATGTGAAGTATGCCAATATTTTGTCAAGTAGTCATTCCTTTCGCCGTTTAACCCCCTCGCCCTATCCTATGTTCCAGGGATATCCTTGTCACCAGAGGGTGGCGGGTATTCCCCGGAATGGCGGGATTTGCCGCAAATGTAGAGGGCCTGCTGCATATAACCGCGAACCTCGCCGTTTTGGCGGTCGCACTCACCGTTTCCACCTCAGGGAACAGAGGAGGTGAAAACGGCGAGTGAGGGGAAACGTTGAATACTGATGGCGGGCTATCGGCGCTGCTTGCCGACAGCTGCTCGGCCCCCCCTTCCCCCGCATTGAATATACCCCAGAGAGTGAGGTAAATAGTAAAAGAATAGAGGTAACAAAGGAGAGAGGGAGTAAAGTACAAATGATACCCCTTTCACACCGGCCTAATTTCCCGGGTTGGGCCCGGGAACATGGAGCAGGGTTGTTCTCGAGTTCCACCCCTGGTCCTGGCCGGTGTGAAAGGGGTACTCACCTGGGTTGTCAGTTTTTGGTGCTTGCTATCAGACAGGGATCCACACAGGTGACGGGCGTAGATGACCGGATAGACTGCGTTTGTAGATGACGCAGGTCTCCGGCACGCACATTGCAGCCGGAGAACTGCGTCATCTGCGCCCGCCGCCTGTGTGGATACCCAGCCTGCACCGAGGACCAGCAACCCGGGGTGAGTACTCTGCAGGGATGCAGGGACTTTTCTGGTGAGAAAGGGGCCAACCCTGGAATGCCCCAGCATAATCCCTGAGCCATATTCCCGGGTGGGTCCCTGCATTTTCTGGTGTGAAGGGAAAAAAAAGAGATGAATATAATATGCATTGGGGAAATAAAATAGAAACATTATACACTTAGCAGATGTTAGGATTGCAGGAAAACTAAATTGCAAGGTAAAGTGATCTAGTGTCAGGGTTTATGGAGTTGTGGTCACAGCGGCAGGTTTTCATTTATTAGTTATTTCTATATTCCTTTGTTTTTTAGATGTGGAGGAGGTGTTCCGGGAGTCTCCGCAAGGGCTTCACGGAAAGCTGTCCCTACAAGAACTGGAAAAGCTGCTCGGTCCTCGCATGCAAGTACCGCAGTCTATCGCAGAATATGATGAAGACGGAGACAATCTCTTCTCCCTTACAGAACTGAAGGCTGCCTTGGGTGCATCATAGTCAGCATATTGAACGCTTACTGTGACATTAATTAGTCCTTGGTCAATTTGCTGCATTCTTCCACACACTGAGAACTCCAATAATTTATCAGCTTCAGTGATTGTCCTACTACAGGGAACACCTGCTATATATACACCAGCTTCAGCGATTGTCCTACTACAGGAAACACCTGCTAGATCTACCAGCTACAGTGGATTCAAGGCGTTCTGGAACCAAACGAAAGAGAAATAGACAATAATTTTTTTCCTTTTATCCATAGTGTGGAACGTCGCAGAGACTAATTCTCCTTGTTTTATAGTTTACATAAACTTGCCTTAAGCTAGTGTATTGCACTTTATCCAGCATGTCGGAAGGTCCTTCCCAGCACAATAACCCTGTAGATAGATCAGACTCTTCTCACAGATCTTTCCATGAATAAATGACAGGTGGATCCTCTTCCTATCTCACGTGTCAGCTGTAGGATGAGCACAGCAGCCAGCAGAACGGTCTGTTCTGTAGTGATGTGAGGACTCAGGATACTGTAACAATGGCCGCTGATGACCTGGCCACTAAAACCTCACACTGCTGACTGAGCTGTTTGCATTGTTTTTAACCTTCTTATGTTTTAATAGTTGTCTTTTACAAGAGTGAAGTGCTACTGGCCGTTACACGTATCTGTATTGCTAAAAATGTAGATGGAAGGGTTCGAAAGTAATAAGTTGATTTTGTCACAAATTGGCTGAAATGGAAGATATACCCTAAACAACTTTATTAGGACAGTGCAGGACGTGTACGAAAGATGGTTTTAAACCACAAATTACATCTAGATTTAGTGGATATGGATACAATAGAATAATAGAGTATGGACTGTACCATCTCGTGCCATGCGCAGGTGGGTGCCGCTGCAGTGACCATGACAAATGGACGGGACAGGATTACGGGAAGGGGGGAAAACCCCTGCAGTACGGCCCACGCTACCCAACCATCTGGACAATGACCTATCAAAAGTATTAGTCATGCAGTGAATACACCTCAGCATGGGCCTGACTGCACAGGGGCTGACCTATTGTTTACCTGGAGAGGCCAGGATGATAAATAAGGCTTGCAGAATCTCCCTGTAGGTGGCCAGAATGATAGTAATGAATTAATTTGCTAGTTTTCCCAATAATGGGTAAATGTGTTCCTATACCCAAATACAGCAGTCATTTCACTGTGTACATATATTTGGAAATGTGTTGTTTTTTTTTTTTGTCTGTTTTAATGAACTTAGATCAGAATCATCAACCAGACAGCCAAGGCGGATGCTTAGGGCCACTGTTGCTCCGGGGGCCCATCTGCCGCCTCTGGCAATTTGACGTTTAACAGGTATAAATCTGCCTTAAAGCAGATTGCAGGTCCTGAGGGTGGGTTTCTGAGCTGGCAGAGCTATGGTTAATGTCAGCACACAGCAACAGGGGCCAGAGAAGTTTGTGCTGCCCCCCCTCAGTATCCTGCCTGTCCCTAGTCCACTATACAGAGCTCCTGCTGTACCGGACTCTGCCCCTCTATCTATAATGGGGATCGGAGACACTCAGTCAGGGATTTCTTAGTGAAGAAGAGACTTCCAATACAGGGCAATTTATGAAACATTTAAAAACAAATTTTGGTTAGGATGTAGATCTGGGGGAGAGGGAGAAGGCGCATAGCCCCGGTAAATGGTCATTTGGCTCTGGCTTGCATCTGAAATGGCATAAAGATGAAAATAATTAAATGAAGATGGTGGGATCCCATATGTCATTACAGGTCGCCAGCTTCCTTACTTTACCTCTGACTGTACGCGGCGTGATGAGAACATTTAAACCTTGGTCATCTTTGTAAATGTAATTTCAGATTCCGCTGCAGAACTGTACATTTCTCAAATAAACTATTTCTATAAAATGAAATGTTAGTGCATAAGTGGCATTTACGGACTACACTATGGACTATACACTATAGTTACTTTCCTCTTCCGTATATCCATATACAGAGATTATTGGGAAATACAGTACAGAAAATACTGTAGGTAAGAAGTAATCCTAACAAACATTATATATAGTGCAGGGGGCATCCTGGGAGGTAATAGGGGGGTGGCTAGCCACATGTGGGTGTGCCCATGAAGTAATAGGGGAGTGGCTAGCCACATGTTAGTGTGCCTGGAAGGGAATAGGGGGATGGCTAGGCACATAAGGATTTGCCTGAGAGGTGATAGTGGGATGGCTAGCCACATGTGGGTGTGTCTTAGGGATGGCCATCGATGATTCAAAATCATAGATGGTTTATGGCCGATGTCAAATAATTTTGCCATCGATAGCGGAGTACCAGATGGTTTTCCTACATCGATGGCACAGCAGAAACCAGAAACAAGTGTTTATTTTTTTTCAAGGTGCTGGGACACAGAGCATAGCCCTGCCCCCATGTTCTGATTGGCCTATGGGCCAGTCAGTCAAAAAGAATGGATGGCCATCACATAGTTTATAACTATCAATGGCTGGTTGCAGAATCATCATCGATGGTTGCCACGATGGACATCCCTAATGTGCCTGGGAGGTAAGAGGTGGATGGCTAGCCAGATGTGGGTGTGCCTGTGAGGTAATAGTGCGATGGCTAGTCACATGTGGGTGTGCCTGTGAGGTAATAGTGGGATGGCTAGCCACATGTGGGTGTGCCTGTGAGGTAATAGTGGGATGGCTAGCCACATGTGGGTGTGCCTGTGAGGTAATAGTGGGATGGCTAGCCACATGTGGGTGTGCCTGTGAGGTGATAGTGGGATGGCTAGCCACATGTGGGTGTGCCTGTGAGGTGTGTTTATATTTCTGTAGTTGCACAGATTTCACTGGCCTTGATCAGACTGACATTCTTTACTGACACGGCTGGTTCAATGTGTCACGGTTCTAATGTCACACCAATGTGCATATTTATACACAGCAGCAGATAAGGGGGTTATTCTGGTTGATTTGCAGCTTTGCGTGTCCACCAAACTCCGCCTTGTGAATGGTGGCCTGGCCGCCATTCATTCGCAGCATGTGTTTGCAATGTATTGCAGAGATGGACAGCATGGAACACAAAAGCATTAGTTGAATTAAGAATATCAAAAAGTTTTGCAACTGCCTATTACATCATGAGTACAGTTAGGGCCACTCCCCCACATGGTTACATCATACGTGCCTACTTCTGAAAAAGTGCTTCAGGGAGACTGTGACACCTATATGTGTGGCGACTCCAGAGCTGGGGCTGCAGTGCATTCCAAAGGTCATATAGGGAAACCACACCCTCTGCTACCAATTGTCATTCCGAACTGACTCACTGGCAGTGGGTGTGGCTTCCCTGTTTGATCACTGGACTGCCCTGCATCCCCTCCTCCCGAGCCGCCACTTCTTACATCTGAATGTATATAAGCCCCAAAGCAGTACATGAAAACACGCCGACAGAGGGGTGCTGCGGGCACAGCTGTCCTGAGCCCGGCCTCTGATAGAGTTAAGGGCCCGGGCAACCAATTCTGCCCACCCCACCCCCACTGCCTCCCCCTCTCCTAGCTGTGCGTTTGTGTATATATGAATGTATGCTGTGTGTGTATGTAGTGTGTGCATCTATGCAGGGACGTGCGGTGAGGTAAATGTCGAAAGAGTCCCTGACAAGTACCAGAGCCAGATTTGCACACAATATATTAGCCATGGGATACATGCCAGCATTATACACATGTGCAGCAGTATACACTGCTGGAGATTCGCTGGGTTTTGATAAGATATGTGCAGGAAAGGTAGCCAGGTGAGGCACTGCCTCACCTGCCATAAAGGGATTTTTGTAAGAACTTACCGTTCAAATCCCTTTCTCTGATATGGTCCTGGTGACACAGCTCAACATTGGGATGTAGGAGGGTCCGTAGGAGCCAGGCACCTATCCTAAAGCTTTTGGAGGGTAGGCTCCTCCCTCTGCATCCCAGACTCTTCAGTTCAATATTGCAAAGCCACTGGAATACATTAACTCAGTACAAACGCCTGCACATATTATATGCACAATTTCAAAATTAACTTTTCAACCATATATAACATGAAACATCAAGAACACTGGCATACTTACTGAGCATAAGGGAGGGATCGCTGTGTCACCAGGACCATATCAGAGAAAGGGATTCGAACGGTAAGTTCTTACAAAAATCCCTTTTTCTCTTTCAATGGTCCTGGTGACACAGCTCAACATTGGGACGTTCAAGAGCCGGGAGGGTACGCTCAGGTCTGCAGCTCTCATCACTGCTCGCCCGAATGATGCATCCTCCGACGCGAACTCATGGAACCTATAGAATTTGTCAAAGGTGTGAACAGATGACCAAGTGGCGGCCCTGCAACCCTGCTCAGCTGTGGCCCCATGGCGAACCGCCCAAGAGGTGGCAACCGACCTAGTGGTATGCTCGTTGATCCTGGCCGGAACAGGCCTACCAACCTTAGTATATGCAAAGGAAATGACAGAACGCAACCACCTAGCAATAGTCTGCCAAGAAGGCCAACCAATCTTGTGTACATCATACAAAACTAGCAAAGTATCAGTCTTTCTGACACTTTTCACCCTGTCCACATAAATGCGCAAGGCGCGCACAACATCCAAATTCCTCAATTTGTCCCTTCTCCTTGAACCCTTTGGGGGTTGAAGCACAGGCAAAACTATCTCTTGAGTCAAATGAAAAGCAGAGACTACTTTTGGTAAAAATTGGGGTACTGTTCGAAGAACCGCCCTGTCATCATGAAAAATAAGACAAGGAGACTTGCAGGACAATGCTCCGAGACTCTATTGGCAACAGCCAATAAAAAGCCAAGTTTCCATGTAAGGAACTTAAGGTCAGCCGACCTTAATGGCTCAAAGGGTGCCCTTTGGAGACACTCCAGTACCAGTAATAAGTCCCAGGGAGCCACTGGTTGCTTGTAGGGAGGTTTCAATCTGGAAACCCCTTGCAGAAAAGTCTGCACCTCCGGTAGCATCGCTATCTTCTTCTGGAAATAGATAGAGCTGAGATCTGTACCTTGAGTGACTGAAGGCTTAGACCAGACGAGAAGCCATCCTGCAAGAACTCAAGTAACTTTGAAAGTCGAAATCGAGACATGTGATTTCTGCCTCTCACACCACCTAATATAGTTCTTCCAGACCCTATAATAGTTAGCCGAAGACAACGACTTCCTGGCCTTTATCATGGTATTCACCACAGCTTCTGAGAAACCCTTGTTTCTTAAGATGGCGGTCTCAATAGCCAAGCCGTCAAATTTAGCTGAGCTAAATCCAGGTGGAAGAACGGCCCTTGGCTTAACAGATCTGACCTCTGAGGTAGACACCACGAGTCCACAGACAGTCTCTGAACACTCGAGTACCAGGACCTCCTTGGCCAATCTGGAGCCACTAGGATCACCGGGATTCCTTGTGATTGAATTTGTTTCAGAACTCTCGCCAGCATTGGAAACGGCGGGAAAACATAAAGTAGATTCCTCTCCCAGGGGATAGTCATTGCATCCACCGCTTCGGCCAAGGGATCTCTTGTCCTGGCATAAAACCTGGGTACTTGATGATTGAACCTGGATGCCATAAGGTCCACATCCGGAGTTCCCCCACTTCACTGTAATCTGGTGGAATATCTGTGGGTTCAGACTCCATTCCCCTTCGAGCAGTTCCTCCCTGCTCAGGAAATCGGCCTCGACATTCTTCACCCCGGGGATGAATATCGCTGATAAAGCTGGATCCTTCTGCTCCGCCCACAAGAAGATCCGGGAAACTTCCCACATGGCCAGTCTGCTGCGTGTGCCCCCCTGATGATTCAAGTACGCCACAGTCGTGGCATTGTCCGACTGAAACCGCAAGGGGAGACCCTGCAATCTTTCTCCTGCCTGGGATATCACCATCCACACAGCCCGCAGTTCCAGGATGTTGATCGGCAATGATGACTCGTCCGTGGTCCACAAGCCCTGAAGCCGTAGGTCCAGAACAACTTCCCCCAGCCCCTGAGACTGGCGTCGGTAGTGACTACCAGCCAGTCCCAGGACTGCAGAGACCGACCCCACTGAAGGGAATCCACCTCCATCCACCATTCCAGGGAAGACCGCACTATACGCTCTGACTTTATGGTCTGAGTGTTCCCCGACCAGGATGTCAGAATGTTCCACTGGAATACTTGAGAGTGGAACCTGGCGAACTGGAGCGTCTCGAAAGTCGCCACCATTTTCCCCAGCAACTTGAGACACCTCCATACTGATGGACTCCGAGACCCTAGGATCTCCTGAACCAAGAGAGACATGTCCCTGGACTTTGTCTCTGGTAGAAATACCAGACGTAAATGGGTATCCAGGACCACCCCCAGGAACTGGATTCTCTGTGATGGCACAAGCTGAGACTTTTGTAAATTTAAAAGCGTGAACTGTGAACCTGCAAAAACCTGATGGCTTCCTCCAAGTGTTTCTGCAAAGTCTCCGCCGACTCTGCTTTGAACAGCAGGTCGTCCAGATAAGGAATCACTGTGATACTCTTCAGTCGGAGGGCAGCCGCCATCACCGACATCATTTTGGTGAATACCCATGGGGCTGTGGCCAGTTCAAAGAGCAACGCCTGGAATTGAAAATGCAGGTCTCCTATAGCAAACCTCAGGAAAACCTGATGTTCCGGGTGTATAGGAACATGAAGATATGCGTCCTGGACATCCATGGACGCCAAAAATTCTCCCTGGTCCAGGCTCAGCAGCACAGACCGCAGAGATTCCATCTTGAAATGGTCTACCCATAGATGGAGATTCAAAGACTTTAAATTTAAGATCGGTCTGAAGGAACCATCTAGCTTGGGCACCAAAAACAGAGTGGAAGAGAAGCCTTTCTTCCACTCCGCTCGAGGGACCGGGATCACCACTCCTTTTTCTAACAGGAATTGAGCTTCCCCCAAGAGAGCAGAACGGAGCCGAGACTCCTTTGGCAGTGGTGTGGGCAGGAATCTTCTCGAAGGAAGACCTTTGAACGGAATCCTGTATCCCTGGGATACAATGTCCAATACCCAAGGATCCCGGTCCAACAACGCCCAAGTGTCCCTGAACCATCTCAGACGTCCCCCCACCTTGACCACAGCTGGGAGACTCCCCAGGCAGTCATGCTGAGGGCTTTTCCTCACCCTTGGTGCTCGGTTTCTTGTGGAAATAACCGAATTTTGACTTTGGGGCCTTACCCCTAGAGGACTGGAACTTTCGCCTGAATGATTGTCCTCGAAAGGACGCACCCCCTCTGGGGGAGGGCCGAAAGGAAGGCCTAAAAGCTGAAAACCTTGAGGCCTGTTATGCTGCAGGAGCCGGTAGGAAAGTACTTTTGCCTCCCGTGGCCTGCTTAATGATCTCTTCAAGCTCGGAACCAAATAACAGCTTTCCTTTAAAAGCCAACGCCTCTAAGGCCTTCTTAGATTCATTATCCGCCTCCCAGGCTTTAAGCCAAAGAACTCTCCTGGAATTGACGGACACCGTGGATACTCTGGAAGCCATCTTAAGTGCTTCCTCCTCAGCCTCAAGCACATACTCAGCAGCTGCTTTCAACTTCTCAGCTAGCAGTAACACACCTGGGTCAGCATGCAAGATAGTACACAAGCCGCTGGCCCAAACAATCATGGCCTTAGAGACCCAGGCTGATGCTATAAGGGGCCGTAAGGTGAAACCCACCCCTTCAAAAATTGCCTTGAGGTTACCTTCAAGCTTCTTGTCTACGGGGTCCTTAAAGGCTGCACCCTCCTGGACAGGTAGCACAGTGGCTTTAGAAAGCCGTGCCACAGAAGCATCCACCACAGGTACTTTTTCCTAGAGGTCCGTATGAGCCTCAGGCATGGGATATAAACTTAAAGGTACTGCTTTCCTAGCACGGCGCCCACGATCTAGATTGTATGTGTGGGGCTGATATCTCAAGCATCTCATGCATCTTATGTGTTTGTGCGGCATAAAATGCATGAGATGATGCAATCGACGCGATTTTTACATTGCAAGCATCTCATGCATCTTATGTGTTTGTGCGGCATAAGATGCATGAGATGATGCAATCGACAAGATTTTTACATTGGAATCAATGTAAAAAGGCCACAAAACCCCAATTTTAATTGCTAACCCCCCTCATGGGTGAAATGGCCCCCCCATTGTTAACGCCACCCCACTATTGACGCCAACCCGAAGCGTGGCCAGCGCAGCGGTACGCATCCTCCGACCTTTTCATACCCCCACTATCCACGTCGGCGTGGAGTTGATTTTATATAGTGTGGCGAGCGCAGCTAGCCACCGAGCCCGAAGCGTGGCGAGTGCAGCGAGCCCCGCGAAATACATGTAAAGTAGTCCGCGTCCCCTCGCCACGCTTCGGGCTCGGTGGCTCGCCACACTATATAAAATCAACTCTATGCCGACGTGGATAGTGGGGGTATAAAAAGGTCGGAGGACGCGTACCGCCACCGCTCGCCACGCTTCGGGTTGGCGTTGATCGTGCTGGTGGCGTTAACAATGGTTATGGGGGGACTTCCGGTGGGCGGAGCATCGCGATGGCCGCTTCTTACACCTCGCTCCGTCTTCCCTAGCCTAATCCAACAGAATCCATCTAAACTCTGCTCCCTACGCAGACGAATCTACTCTCAGTAGATAGAGCTTGCCTCGCTGGCTAAGGCAAACTTCAAATTGGGAAGATCGGAGCTACCTTTCACCGGAGTCCGGCCAAACTTCAAAAGGCCTACCCACGCTCCAGAAAAGGGCACCTTTCCTTCACCCCTTCTACCTCCTCAAACCCTCTCCCCCCCCCGATTCAACAACCCCTCTCCCCCCCAACGATACCGCACACATTGGCCGACGAGGAGATGAAGAGGATCACCCCGGGCGGCGAACTTCGGCAGACGCCATTGCGGCCCCCCTCCTGGACCTCCGCTCCAGCACTTCTGTGGGAGACGTCCGAGAACCGGAGACTCGAAGGGCGAATCCAGCTGAAGACACCGAGGATCTGCAAAAGAGTGAGTGACGCGGACACCGATCCGCAGACCCGAAACCCCAAACAAACTCACGGCAGACTGCCTCGGTAGTAAAACCCCTGGTTAACCGACACCCTAAACTCCCCGCCTGACGATCCTGACTGGCGTGTGGCGGAAGATCACGGAGTGAAACCCCGCCGAGAACCGCAGCGTTAACCCTGCTGCTGCCGGCGTGAGAAAAGACGATTGACCAAATCCCCCCCAATAAACAGATCACCGGAGGCTACTAAAGCCTGACTACCCACGCCCAACCAAAAATTGTTAACGCCACATGGAAAAAGGATCCCCAGACCCGCTGGAGACATACCGCTGATCACCCCTGATACGCTACCCGGACAGAGACACAACATAGAGGAGAGATCGCAGCAAGCACAGACAACGCTCACACCACAGAAACCTAGCCCTAAGGTAACACCGCCACAAACAAACGGCAATCCAAGCACCTGTTACCATCAAACCTAGGGTGTGGAGAAACTATCACCAGAAGCTGCTGGTAAGATCTACCCCTTCTACCCCCCCTTGTTAATAGACTGATCACCAACTTACAAACTGAACAGTGAGATATTGAGGCAGATCTACTGCTCTATTGACTTTTACTCGCTAATATCCAATACCCCTTACCCTCATGCGAAATAAGACTGCTTCAGTGTGACCTGGCAAACTCCTACTGAATCTATACATAGATCAGAAAACTACACACAACACAAGAACTTCTCCTGTTATTACTCGACCCTCTGAAGCCAACACCTCACAAACTGTGACTCGGACCTAGCTAGGTTCTTGTTTATGCCTTTGAACTGCAAATGCTTCTTGCTTAAGTTTTAACATATACAGCTTATGTTCAATTGATATTACAGCTGTCCCCAGGACAAAAAAACACAAATCTCTGATTCTGATTTATAATCCAAACAAAACACCCGACAGTTATATTAAACTTTATACAATATAATAGTTATCTACTGCCACCCTGTGGTGATTGTCGGAAGACAACTTAAACTAATAAAATCATCCCTCTATTAATACTCAATACATAGACTCAAGCTATCCTACTGTACCCCCCACAGCTAAACAAAACCAGTCAATATCATAATTAGAGTTATAGTAATCTCTATTCAAAGTTGTGAGACCTTTGATTCATTATAAATGTAACCCTACAACCCAGCGAGTCACTAAACTACTAAAGCTATGTAAAATCCTGTAAGCTTGATCTGGGGCCATACACAATTTCTGACCTAAGCTAACCATCCGTAGTATGAAAAGATTCTTAAACACATCACAAGCACTAAACATGGGAAAGAAAACAAAACCCACTCCAACCTCCAATCCCATGGATCTAGCTCCTGAAAACCCATCTCCTTCATTCAGCCCCCCAGACAGTCCAATACTGGATAACACAAACAATTCCTCACAATCTTTAAACCCAGCACAAACCTCTCAAATAGAACAAAAATTGGACGCAATCCAAGCCTCCATCAACACAATCTTAACCCATTTGGAAACAAATACAAAAAGGCTGGTTGAGGTTGAACAACGTACCAGCGACAATGAAGATGCCATCCTTGAACTCAAACAATTTGCTGAGGAACAGGTTCAACTTAACGCCAAACTGGAATCCAAGTTAGAAGATTTGGAGAACAGATCTAGGAGGAGTAACTTGCGATTCATTGGCATTCCAGAATCAATTAAAGGAACAGACCTAACAGACCTAATAAGCACCGATATTGTTTCCATTCTAAATGTCCCCACGACATCGGGTACTGTCATGATTGAGAGAGCACACCGCATAGGACCTGACAGAGAAACCCGAGACAAGAGACCCCGCCCAGTCATTGCAAAATTTCTAAATTATAGGGACAAAGAAAACATGCTGATAGCGTACCGTAAAAAACGCTCCCTCCAGATTCATGATTTTCAGGTTCTTATATTCCAAGACTTTTCCACCTCTGTTACTCAAAAACGCAGAGAATTTACCCCCATTTGTAAACACCTCATCGACAACAATATAAGATTTGCCCTGCTGTACCCGGCAAAACTTAAAGTCACTACGGATGGTAACACACAAATATTTGATGACCCTATTCAGGCCAGAAATCACTTTAAAATCACTCAATCCGCCCCAGATAACAACCCACCGCCAAATGGATGAAAACTCACATTAATAAATAATTGACAAACTTGGCTAGTGACACCACCTTAGGTGGTTCGATCATTACTATACTTCTATTCATTCTGTCTAGTTGTGAGTGACTCAATGAAAATACACCAATTGATGTTAAAAATGTTAAAAATTTTGTTATATTTTTCTCTATGCATACCCTCCTTTTTCCCTTTCCCCCCCTCTTCTTCTCTCTCCCCACCCACTTCCAACCCTAGAACATGCGTGTCCAGACGACAACTATCTACCATCATGAACTCCACCACGTGCTCTGCTGGCTGGGACAGAGCAGGTGAGATACATGTTTATATTTACACACACAACATTTTCTCCAGAGATGGTATAGGATGACAACAAATCACTCAGCACCCTTAAAAATACCACAAATTTCATCCAACTCCTTTAGATTCCTTTCATGGAATGTGGCTGGTCTAAACACTACTATCAAAAGGCGTAAAGTTCTTACATACTTGAAAAGATCCAACTCAGATATAATGTTTCTACAAGAAACTCATTGGCTCAAAACCTCTAACTCAACCTTAAAAAGCCCCTGGATTGGGGAGTGTGTCCCTGCCTCATACACAAAAAAAAAACGAGGGGTAGCTATACTATTCAAGAGGAATTTAGACTATGAAATAACTCACAAAATAGTAGACCCAGAAGGTAGATACCTATTGTTAAATGTCACAATACATGGAGAACCCTTCACACTACTTAACTTATACGCACCTAACACCCCAAACTTCACATTCTACCAAACAATATCAAACTTATTAATGCAACATAATACACCTAACTTAATAATAGGAGGTGACATGAACTCATTACATGATATACACCTAGATCATTCTAAAACCCCAATGAACTCTCCTCCTAACAATAAAGAGGGCATATCCTTTTTATGCTCCCAACATGCTTTGCTAGATGCATGGAGACTTCAAAATGGCTCAAGCAGAGAATACACATATCATTCACGAGTTCATGACACCTTTACAAGATTAGACTATTTTCTACTAGAAGAATCCTTTTTCCCTCGTATCTCCCATACTTACATAGACAATATCATAATATCTGATCATGCCCCCATAATTTGTGACATAAATCGACAAAACACACATAAAACTTCGAAAATATGGCGCTTCCCAACATATTTAACACACAACGAAGACTTTCAAAAATATCTTAAAAATTAATGGCAACTATATGCAGACGATAACATCCAACATTGGGACGACATAGCTCTATTTTGGGAAACATCCAAAGCAGTCATGCGAGGCCACATAATCTCATATGTAGCTAAACGCAATAAGGAAAAGAAAGAACAACTACACTCCTTAACAAACAAACTCCGCATATCACACCAACACTACCTAAATACCATGACAGAGGACAATAAAAAGATATACTTACAGAACAAGGGCTTATTAGAAGCTTTTTTACTACGAGAAGCAAAACTGAAAACTGACTACATGAGAAACCAATACTACCGTTGGGGTGGTAAGTCAGGAAAATTATTGGCATTTATGGCAAAGAAACAAACCAAAATATGCTACATCACTAAATTACACGACCCCAAAAATGGATCAACCCTCACTTCCCACCCTGACATTTTAAAATTATTAGAATCATACTTCACAGAATTATACAAATCCAATGACCCCAACCCAAAAGATATAGATGACTTCTTAGAAAACATAGGCCTTCCTAGACTGACGACAGCACAAGTAGAAAAACTAAATGACAAATTTACTGAACAAGAATTAATCATGGCCATAGATTCTCTCAAATTAAATAAAGCACCTGGACCCGACGGGTTTAATGCCAACTACTATAAAATTCTAAAAACAGACATCATCCCAACACTTACCTCACTATACCAAGAAATATTTAGCAATAAAATACCATACCCATCCTTCAACGAAGCAATAACAATCTTGATACCAAAACCACAGAAAGACACTTCCCAAATGGACTCATATAGACCGATAGCACTATTAAACCAAGACTATAAAATACTGACAAAAGTCTTCTCAAACAGATTGAAGGGAATGATGCCAGACCTCTTGACCAAACACCAACTAGGATTCACAACAGACCGACATTCGGTTCTGGGAATCCGTTCAGCACTAGCAGTTGTGGCTTCCTCGTCTAATAATGCTAATACTTCAACAGTGATGCTAAGCTTAGACGCAGAGAAAGCTTTTGATAAAATATTATGGAAATACCTCTTTGGGGTCTTGGAACACAGAGGTTTTGGCCTTCCCTTTATAAACTTAATCAAATACATGTACTGTAAACCCTCCACCAAACTATTGGTAAATGGTCTCTTAGGTAACTCTCTAACACTACAAAGGGGGACGCGACAGGGCTGCCCACTTTCTCCTTTATTATTTAATTTAGCGCTAGATCCCCTAATACGCCACCTACAACAATGGACAGAACTGCAAGGAGCAAAAATAGGATCCCAAGAACTAAAACTGCAAGCTTTTGCAGATGATTTATTGATATTTATCTCCAACCCTGAAACAAGCCTAGAACCCTTGTTTAACATATTACACCAATATGGTATACTTTCGGGGTTCCGGATAAATCTCTCAAAATCAAAGGCCCTAGCACTAGGCAAACACCCATACAAACCACACAACCCTATCGGAGAACTACAATGGGCCTCTTCTCACATACAATACTTAGGAATAAAATTAACTAAAAATATTCATAATCTTTACTATGCAAATATAACACCACTCATTTCACAGATTGAAGCGGAATTAGAAGGCTGGCAACATTTACAATTATCATATCTAGGGAGAGCCAATTTAATCAAACTGATTACATTTCCGAAACTTCTATATCCGCTTCAAGTCCTTCCGATTGTCCTTACCCTATCTGATGAAAGAAAAATTACTAATCTATTTAGGAACTTTATATGGGCAAAAAAAAAGCCGAGAATTAGCCTAAAGGTGTTACAGAAAACAAGACAGGAGGGAGGAATCAATTTCCCCAACATTAAATTATATAACCAAGCAGCCATATGTCGATACATAAAAGATTGGATACACCAGAGAGACCAATATGCCAATTACACAATGGAACAACAATTCCTTCCTACCCTTAACCTAACAAGCCTCCTACATCTACCTAAGCACGAATTATCCACACAGATACTAGAAAATCCCCTCCTCATGTCGACATGGTCCACATGGCACTCGACACGCAACAAGAACAAACTACACACCCAATACTCATTACACCTTCCCTTCATAGGCAACAATAATTTTCAACATGGCTCAACAACACAACCATTTAGATCATGGCACTCTCAAGGGATGCGCTCCATTAGACAACTCGCAAATAAAGAAACCAAAAAAATTCTAACATACATGCAAGCAAAAGCCATACACGACTTCTTACCACCCTGCAATTTAGCCTTTTTTCAAATTCAACACTATGCCAACAAGGTAATAAAATTCCTAGGAGAAGCCGATTGGGATAACCAATTTGACAAGGCGCTTTTGGATGGAAGCTACACCAGGAAAGCAATAACATACTTTTATCAGATACTGAGAGAACCATACTATAGTGATCAATTCCAAACAGGCATCACTAAATGGCAGGGACACTTTCCCAACCTAGATGAAAAAACTATTCTTAAAACTCTCTTATATTCTACCAAAACAATTTCTGCCACATCTTATAAGGATATGTTTTTTAAAATATTTTACAGAGGCTATTTATCCCCTTATCGCTCCAGCTTAATAAACCTCGCCAACTCATCATCATGCCCAAAATGTAACCACTCTGACGCAAATTTATACCACTGTCTGTGGGAATGCACAAAAATTCAAAGATTTTGGATGTTAATAAGACAATTTGCAGTGGATCACTTAGTAAATTATCTTTTATTAACACCAGAGTGGGCCATTCTGGGATTCCTTCCAACTACTCCTAAAATAACAGTCGGCTGTAAAAAACTGCTACTGTATGTATCTTCAGTGGCGAGGAAATGCATATTACAGCAATGGATATCTACTTCGCCTCCCTCAATCTCAATGTTTAAAAAAAAATTGTTTCAAATATTTAAACTTGAATGGACCGAAACAACCTTACACAAAGAATCCCAGACCAAGAGCTTCTTTGAAATATGGGAAAGTTATATAGACACACTTCAAATAGAAATCAAACAACAAATATATAAATGTTTTCATACAACCCTCTGGTATGAAACCAGAATACTTTTACAGGATCCACCAATCATCCAGTAACAATTGGAACTGATCGTCTAGGACACACATGTTCTTCCCCCCCCCCCCTACCCCCTTCCCTCCCTCTCCAATCCCACCCTCTATAAGAATTTTTGACTTTATTTTCTATCTATTTTCAATTGTATTTAACATAAAATAGCATATGTTTTCTAGAAAAATTATCATTACTTTGTTATACATAAAGAATGGAAAACGCCACCTATTTTAATGTTTAAACATGTTTATTGAAACCAAGATAAACAGAAAGATAATTTGCATGGAAAATGTTTATCCTGTTACATGACTGATATAGAAACTTTAGAATATTTGAAATGTTACTGAATGTTACATGATTTTTCTCATGCACCTGAAACTCTATGAAGATACCGAATTTTAACAAAACAAAAATGGAAAATGTATGCAAGTTCTAATGCTCCTTTACAATTGTTTGTTATTGATTCTGAACTTGAAAATAAAAACAAATTTGAAAAAAAACAATGGTTATGGGGGGCTCACGATTTTTTTATCTCATGGATCTCATGCATCTTATGGATCGGGTCCATCGCGTTGATTGTATGTCTTAAGTACCTTAAACTTAAGGCATACAATCAATGAGACGGGCGCTGTGCTAGGAAAGCAGTAACAACTTAAATATCTTTTAGGCATCTGAAGCCTTTTATCAGGCTTTTTCCAAGCCCCTTCTAACAGATCCTGTAAACCCTCGTCAGCAGGAAAGGTAGCAGTTTCCTTACGCTGCCGTTTAAATACCCCTTTTGCAGGAGTCTTATCCTCAACAGACAAATTCCAAGCCTGTTTAACTGCAGCAATCAGATCCTCCACCCCTGGGGCCGAGGTATCCTCAGAGGGGTTGGGATCATTTGGTCTATTGCATTATGGTTGAAAGTCATTAGGTCGAATCCATTAGGTCGACATGCTAAAAGGTCGACATGACTCTAGGTCGACATGATTCTAGGTCGAATGGTCATTAGTTCGACAGGTCATTAGTTCGACAAGGTCATTAGTTCGACATTGTCTATGTCGACATTCACAAGGTCGACATGGGTTTTTCAGTTTTTTTTTACCTGAATGTCAACACAGTCGACATGGACACAGTTTAAAGTGCACTGCATCCCCTCGCATCGCTCGCTGCGCTCGCTATGCGTCGGGCACGGTGCCTCGCTACGCTCGGCACACTATTTTATTCTCCCACCACGCCCTAGTGGATGGTAGGGCATGAAATACCGCCTGTCGGCACATGTTGGCTCAAAAAACAGTGAAAAACTCCATGTCGACCTTGTGAATGTCGACATAGACAATGTCGAACTAATGACCTTGTCGAACTAATGACCTGTCGAACTAATGACCTTTCGAACTAGAATCATGTCGACCTTTTCCCATGTCGACCTAGAGTCATGTCGACCTTTTAGCATGTCGACCTAATGGATTCGACCTAATGACTGTCGACCATAATGCAGTAGACCAAATGACCGCATCCCCCTCAGAGTCATCACCCTGATCCCAGGGGATGCCTGTGCACTCTCCCTCCTCACCAGATTCAACAGCAAGCAAAGGCACTGAATAAGACCTTTTAGGTGTCCCCACAGTATCACTATGAAATCTGTCTAGCAAATCATTAAATCTGCTGATCCCTTTTGCAGTATCCTGCATGACCTGTAAGAATCCAGGATCTGCTTGGGTCAGAGGCAAGGAGCCAGAGGACTGCTGAGAGGATGACATAGGACTAGGGGAAGATACCAACACATCACTCTGCCTGTCCAGCAATTGCACTAAGGCATTTACAGACCTGCCCAGGGCACTGGCCCACGCAGGCTCCGATTGCTCTACCCTCTGCGGTTCACTACCCATGGGTCTCACACCAGCGCAAGTAATACACAATCCCCCCCTGGCCATCTGTTCAAGGGCAAATTTTAGTGTACAAACACTACAAGCGCACAATGCATTAAGGGCTCCCTCCCCCAAAGCCACAGACTGCTGCTCAGACATGATGCAAAAAGAACAGTCACAGTGCACAATGTACAGGCGTTATATACAGAGCCAATGTACCACAGTCACTTATCTGTCTGAGGCTTTCAAAAGTGGGGAGAACGATGCCCAGGAAATCCAATCACTCTGCCAGGATGTCAGCCAGCTCAGCTCCGCTGAAAGCGTCTTCCGAATGGCGCCAAACAGTGAGGGAAGAGACCAAGTCCCTGCTGCTGCGGGGTCCATGGCTTCTTGGCGCCAACCACCCCCAGACAGACGCTCCCACTGCAAAATTTCAAAGTTCTAGTGTCTCCCTCTCTGCTGGGGACCACTTGGAACATGACTAACACACTGCTGTCCTCTCACACAGGAGCTCAGTGTGTAAGCTCTGCAGAAAATGGCCGCCGCCATCACAGAGCGCCTGTCCCCCATGATCCCCACCTAGCATGAAGCCGGTTTCAGAGCACTCCGGAGCCCAGGCAGCTTCTTAATAGAAGCTGTAAGCGATGCACAGGGAGACCAGACAGTCTCCCCCGTGCACAGTGAGCCGACAGGATGCGCTTCTGTCAGCTCCTGCTGCGCTGGCAGTGTGAGGATTCAGTGAGAATCCTCACACTGTGCCTACCTAGCTAGTGTAAAAGTTAATAAAATAAAAAACTCCTAACTCTAATCCTTTGGCTGCTCCCGCAGCCCTTTAGAATATCACCCACTCCAGTGGGCACCTAAGATGAACTGAGGAGTCTGGGATGCAGAAGGAGGAGCCTACCCTCCGAAAGCTTTAGGATAGGTGCCTGGCTCCTACGGACCCGCCTACATCCCAATGTTGAGCTGTGTCACCAGGACCATTGAAAGAAATATTTTTTACTCTATAAAAATAATTTATATATTTTGTATTTGACATACTGTATCAATTCAAAATGCCAGCATATACACTAGTATGACAGGAAAGGCTGTGCCTCACCCCATCTATGTATGTTCTGCGTGTATGCGTTTAGAAACAGACTTTGACGGCAGATAAGAACCACTTGGCCCATCTAGTCTGCCCCTTTTCTTAAACATGTTACCTCAAACCATGTTTGATCCTTATTTTTTTGTAAGGATGCTTATCCCAAGCATGTTTAAATTGTAGCACTGTATTTGCATATACAAGAGAGAAAGCAAATCAGTTCAATGCGACACACTCCTCATTCATAATGTCCAAAGATACTTAAAATTGTGTTATACCTTTAAGTGTTTCTAATTTTTGTGTTTTTAATACCTTTATTTAGTATAAGTACTGTATTTGTGTCTACCACCTCTGATGGTAGGCTATTTCACTTACCGTATATACTACTCTTTCTGTGAAGTAATTCTTCCTCAGATTTCCCCTGAATCTTCCTCCCTCTAGTTTCAGTGCACGTCTCCGTGATCTGTTGCTCCTCTTCCTGTGAAGAATGTCTCCCACCTATACTATGTTAAAACCCTTGATATATGTGAAAGTTTCTATCATGTCCCCCCTTTCCCTTCTCTGCTCTAAAGTATACATATTAAGATCTTAGTCTTTCCTGGTACGTTTTGTGATGTAGGCCATGCACCATTATAGTTGCCCTTCTTTGTACAGTCTCTAATGTATTTATATCCTTCTGGAGATATGGCCTCCAGAACTGAACACAGTACTCTAGATGAGGTCGTACCAATGACCTATAATAGTGATTCCCAAACTTTTGAATTACTGCGCTCTAGTTTTAGAATTTGTGACGGCACCCTTTGGCCCAAATTTTTTAATTGCCTGTCTGAGGCAGGTATAACAGACCTAAAGCTACAAAAACCCATCCAGTTACTGCCTCATGCAGTAGCCTGGATAAACCGGGGAGGACGGCTGGGAGCTAGCACTTCGCTGAATGACCCACACCCCCAATTAGCTGCAGCTTGTGCCAGCAAACATGGCGGCCCTGGGTGATATTCCCTGTAGCAACAGGAGTCAGTCTGACCGATCTCCCATTATGTATAGCACAAGCCTAAGGTCACAGTAGGCCTCCCTCAGCGCTTTAGTACACTGCCTTTCAGTCTATGCTTGCCATTTCCCACAATTTGTTTTTAGGAAGTCCAAGTCACTGTACAGGAGTCTGATCTGCCAATATATTCTACCTTGTTAAGGTCACTAACAATTACAGGCTGAACGTCAAACATGGCATGTTTTCTACCCATCTCTTGACCAGCAAGCTCAGCAATTGGTCCGGATTTGGTGCAAAGATAATTCTGACTTAAGGGGAACCCAAGTAATTGCAGTCTTACCTGCATCATATTTCCCACAATTCAGCCCCGATATGTTCACCCTGCTTGAGGTTTAGTCCAACTTTAGAATTGAATGTGGGCATCTCCGACATACCCCATAACCAGTTATCCAGTTATCTACAGGTCAGACACCAGAGTGCACTGCAGGGAGTGCTAACAAAGCAGCCATAATGCACCAACTTATTGTGGGATAAGCCAGACAGCACCACCGCCTCCATACATGGAAGGATCTGTAGTGTGAGGCTACAGGAGCCTTAGTTTGTACAAGCCAGCGCAGTAAGTGAGAAGCGGATTACAGATAAAAACAAAGTTTATTAAAAACTACTATTTACAAATGCACAACAATGTTAAAATGAACAATCTATACAAAGTGTTTGTCCTTTATGAGAGGACAGTCTGGGCCATCTCCACAATGACTGGGGACCTCAGCTGTGGTATGGTGCTGATCTTCATCTGTTTGCTGCTTGCATACTTGTTCTTCACCGTCTTATGGGGAGAAAAAAAATAAAATTTCCCCTGCATCATTCAGCAGAACTTCCATTATATCATTCATAAACAGAAGTCATACAATAAAGTTATATTTGGAGGTTTCCTTGACTATAGTGGGAAGAACACGTTCTACCAGTGTTTCCCAACCCTGGTCCTCAAGTACCCCCAACATTGCATGTTTTCCAGGTCTCCACACAGAATCACAGGTGATATAATTAGGTCCACCTGTGGATCTTTTAAAGTGTGCCTGAATAATCTGTGCACCTGCCGGGAGACTTGGAAAACGTGCACTGTTGGGGGTACTTGAGGACCAGGGTTGGGAACCACTGTTCCAGACCACGACAACCACATTTTGCTCAAGGCATCCCAACAGTGCAGGGATTATATGCTTCTTACACCACGTGACTTCTCACCCCATTCAGTTTGATCTCGAGTCTGCACAAGCACAGATATCCTTAAGACCTGGACTGTTAAGAAGCCTTGAAGGAAAGCATTACACATTCAAGAGGGTAAAGTGCAATATCACCACTGGAGACCTCCTGTTACAAGAATGCCTGAACAGGAAAATGTGGGGCATTACCAGCTATTTAACATTCCCTCTCCTCCCTCAAAGTAGCAATATTTGATTATTAGAGACAGGATTATATGCATATGCATTTGCATATTTTGCCCATTCTTACTGGTTATTGCATATTTTACCTAAAATCTAGTGATGGTGCATATTTTAGGCCCTGCCCCCTTTCCACCCGCAAGTCACAGCACTGCTTTGCCCTGCTGCTGCTGGCCAGGTAGTGATAGAGTGTGCAGGCTGGGGCAATATGTGCGCAGTATGGTGAACATTGAATGTACGATATGTCTGACACTGCTCTAGGCTGCCAATCCATGTTGATAAAAGTCAGTCGGGGCGGATGCTATTACGAAGCTCCCGAACCTTTGCCTGCCCCTGGCCTGGGACTTTACCCCAAGAGACAGACTTTTGCAGCAGAGGAGGTGGGCAGAAGGGTTGTGACATCAAAAGGTGCGGAGGAAATGCCATGTCACAGTGAGTATGCGGCGCAGGGAGGAAGCCTTCCACTGCACCGCCCTCACACGCAATGCTGACATTTGATCCATCGGCGCTGGAGATGAGGGTCTGTGTAGTTGATTCAAGAAGAGCTTTGGATGGTGCAGTCTGCTGTAGCAGCCAGGAAGAAAAAAGTTCTGTGTATAGCACTAGACATCTGCAGATGCTGTGGGCCTATTTCTGAGGTTTATTTGCAACTAATTGTATGCTGATTTTTTTTATAAATAAGTTAAAAATTACTTTTTTTATTATTTAATGTAGCATATTTGAACACTTTTCATGCATATTTTAAGTATTTTTCATGCATATTTCAAGCTTTTTATGTTGCATATAATCCTGTCTCTATTGATTATTATTCCCCAATCAAGAGTCAGTACACAGCAAGTTGAACAGCAGCAATATGTTACCATGTGTTTGGAGAGTCCTTTGTTGACCTTCACAATATTCTTCGCCATTTGATGCATGACTGGTATCAGCTGGTCTTCGGAGTAGGCCATGTAGTGCTGCAGCGTTGGAGTCTGAAGACACAAGGATATTAGGCTTAGCCCTTTCCAGCATATTTGTTACACTGGATCTATGGTTACTGCAAAGACCCAAAATGAGACTCACCCATTCGCCAGCATTGAAGACTTTGAATGACAAGCAGGAAGCTGCAGCTGCTATTTGGGAAGGAGGGAAATGCACCATCTCATAGTCTACCAGGACCAGCTCCATCAGATACTTTGCCAAACTGTGCTGCTCTGCAGTGACCTGAGAAAGTGATGCTTATGAACAAGTCTCATGTCTACAACACGCCACTAAACTATGGGAAGCTGCTTATTACCATTTAATATTTACTCCATGTGTACAAGGGGCAAAGTGGAACCTGGTGAAGATTGCCATGTGGGCACCATGGAGCAGTCCAGCTACCGCAGTCCACCACATCCTAAAATGCTTACGGCAGTCATTGGTGTATGACCAAGATGCTGCAGAGCATGCTGGGATGTGTATTTCCCTAGCACCTGGTGTGGCACATTGCCTGCACCTGGGTTATAGAACATTAATACCAATCATCAAAAGGGCAGAAACAGATCAGGGTTACACAATTGCTGTTACATGCTATATACATTGGAATTATAAATGTATAGTGTCTAAGAACCCTACTGGTCTAGGTCAGAGGGACATGTTTTGCTAGTAGCTTGCCAAGTTCTGCTTTCAGATCTCCATAACATGATCTGATTAAACTGAAAGTGGGTATTACCTCCCCAATTTTGGAAGCCCTCCTGAGGAAGTGCAGGGGTAGAGGCCTGCCAATTGCGAAATTCAGGACACGGAGGATCTTCATTTCCATGTCTCGTATTTGAGCCTTGGTGTACGTGTGGTCTGTCACAAAGGTGAAGTCTCCTATCTCAGGTGGATACATTTCTTCATATTTAGCAGCAAGGAACATGGAAGTCACCCCCACAAGTTGTAGCTGATTTTTGGGAACCGGGTTCTCCTGCGGAGTAGTTAGAGGTTACATAGGCAAAGACGTTTTCATTACAAGCTCTGCGCCCACCCAGAGAGTACTTACCTGCAGGAAGCGGTCAATTATTCCAACAGTCATAAACATGGTTTCTTGCAATAAGCGGAATTTCATTTGCACCTGGACCAGCCAGTCTACAAGGATTGCACGCATGTTGCCTGTGACCTCCTGGCCTTGGAGATAGTTTGGCCTCACTGCCTGGGCATCCTAGAAAGCAACAGAAAGTAAACATACAATATTGGAGGTTGTTGTCCAGTCTCTCCTGTTCCCTCAGAATAGCATGTGGTTGACACAAGCATGTCCAAACTATGCCCTCCAGCTGTTGTAAAACTACACATCCCAGCATGCCTTGCCATAATTCTAGCATTCCCTAGAAAGCAAAACTGTGGCAAGGCATGATGGGACTTGTTTTACAGCAGCTGGAGGGCCATAGCTTGGACATGCCTGTTGTAGAAGAGTTCTTTAGCCAGGAAAAAGGCCTAGTACTAAAGGAAATTTATTAACACATACTTCGTAATTCCAAGGTGGAACACCTGTATATAGGTCAAAGCAGGTTCCCAAACACGGTCCTCAATGCACCCCAGCAGTCCAGGTTTTAAGTATATCCATGCTTAGCCAGGTGGCTCAATTAGTACCTTTGATGTAGCCATCTGTGGTGAGCCATGAATATCTTTAAAGCCTGGACAGTTGGTGCCTCAAGGACCATGTGTGTTAGCTCTGTTTAAAGCCTCACCTCCAGGCTCCTCAGGTAGCAGTAGATGTCCTTCACATATTCACTGCACAACATGGGGTTCCCTTCATCATCAGCATCCACATCCTTCACCTCTATAAGGACATCAGAGAAAGCCTGGCACAGCTCATCATCTGGGATGCACCCAGAGGTCTCCATTGGTGCAGGGGAGCTAGGTTCCACCTAATTAAAAAAGACACCATGATTAGAAGTTGCGAGGGATAACCAATGGTGTAAGCATGCAAGATATATAAATCTGCAAGAGATTAAACACTGCTGTAATGAAAAGGGCATGAAACATTGGCTACTGTACATCAGTTGCCATGACCATATGGCATCAAAGGGCAGCATAAGCTAGCCATCTTTGGCATTACCCTGTCACCAAGACTCTTTGGATAACCAAACTAGGCCTACTGGCTTCCTTCCTTTTAGGATACATTGACCCAGTTTAGGCCATGCTAGCAGGTCTGCAGTTTGTCAAGGCCAGTTATATTGTATTACCTAGGAGTAGGACTTATGTGGCATTTAACATGCCATGGAACTACACATCCCACTATGCCCTGCTACAGTTTAAGCATTGGGGCAGATGTATTAAGACTGGGGAAGAGATGCAAGTGGAACGTGATAATGCACCAGCCAATCAGCGGTTTGAAAATTTACATTTGAGTGTTGACTGGTTGGTACATTGTCACCGTCCACTTTCTCCACCAGGCTTAATACATGACCCATTGTCTCTAAATTGTTTGGGAATCTGTAGCTTTTTGGGGCCTACACGGGCATTTTCTAAACGATCTCACTATTTGACATCACACCATTGTGCCTCCACAATGCTGCCATGTATGTGATGTCTGCTGACTACACATGGGATGACCTTCTGCAGTAACTTGCTGGGGCCCTGTAATTTTTATTGTCCGATGTGGTCCCAGAGAAAAATAGTTTGAGGAACCCTGCCCTAGAGCACTTAGAAAATGACTACATCTCCCCGTGTGTAGGCCCCATTAGTTCAGATGTTGGGCAGCCAGATCAGCAATGGCCCATGAGTGACTGCAGGTGAAGGACAGGCATTGGACATCACAGAAGGATAAACACTGCCCAACATACATATTTCCTGCAAATAGGCCCAATTGCTCCCCACCAGTCCAGGTCTACACCGAGAGCACGTTACCTCAGCAGGCTTGAGGCAGACATTTTCCTCCTTAATCTTTCTTAGTTCTGGAATTTTCTCCGCTGCTTTGGCCTTCTTAACCTTCAGCACAGGTTTGAGTTCCTAGGTGACAGAATTAGTCAGCTACCATCCAATGCAAGGGCATACAAGACAGCGGTTACTGGTGACAGAATTACCTTCTTCACAGGCACCTTAGGATCGACCTTGTTTCCAATATCGCCCAGGGCGGTGCGGGGACGCAGTCCTGGCTTAGTCACAGCCCTTTTACCAAAAACTTCAGTTTTAGTGTTCTCAGCATTGGACAGCATGTTCTGTAAGAAGAATAACTTAGTCACTATTAGCAGTCAAGACCCCAGATGTGTAAGCATAGGTGACTAGAGTGCGATTAGGAGAATGACCATATAAGCACCACAGCAGTACATGTATGTATAGGGCCTGATTAAAGGTTCTAGATGCCCTAGGCCAGGCCAACCAGTGGCTCTCCAGTTGCGCAGCTACACATCCCAGCATGCATTGCCACAATTTCAGTATTCTCTAATAGCAAAACTGTGGCCATCTGGCAGCCACATTATGAACTTTAACCCCCATAGTACATGGGGACAGATGAAATTTAACATGCATTGGAAAAATTAGGCCTGAATTTTATTCCTCGGCTTTCCACTGCCGCCCTAGGCTGCAGCCTAATCAGGTAATGATAGTCATAACTATCCACATCCCCAAGTAGTTTGTAATCACATTTGGATAATGAAACACCCTAGACGTTGTTTTAGACCTTGAGGCAAAAAAAAAAATTCGTTACCAGTTATTTATATAGAGCACATTTGTACATTATCAGTCCCTGCCCCAGTGGAGCTTACAATCTTCCTTAAAACATTCTAGGGTTCATTTTGTTGTGAGTCAATTAACCTACCAGTATATATGGATTGTGGGAGGAAACAAGTACGGGGAGAATATATAAATTCTGCTCAGTTAGGTCCATGGTGGAAATCAAACCCATGACCTCAGCGCTGCGAGGCAGTAATGCTAACCATTACACCCTCCACTAAATTTGGCTTCAGCTGTTCTAAAGGTGCCAATTCTATTGGAAGCAGAACACACATGGTAAATAAATATTGGAGCAGAGGGCAACAGACCCATGCATACAGTCCACACCAGTGGTGCCAAACTCATGGCCCTCCAGCTGCCGTGGAACTACATGTCCTAGCATGCCCTCCCAGTTTATATAATTTATGGCTTAAACCGTGGCAGGGCATGCTGGGACCTGTAGTTCAACAGCTGGAGGGCCATGAGTTTGACACCACTGGCCTACACAAAGGCCCCACCTAAGATTAAGGTTTACTGCACACACATGCTTTGCTAGCTTCTCCAGGCAGGCTCAGAGCATGGGGAGGAGTAGGCCCCAATAAGGTGCAGTTCTAGGCATGGTGCTCTTTAGCTTCTGAGGTCTTTAGTGGTAGCTTAGGTTCCTTCCCTGGTGAGCCCAGACCAGCTTTCTGGTTATTACTATATAGTAGTGTGCTGCCCATAGCCACATGCCCCAGTGGCTGAGCAACTAGATGACCCATTACCACCAACACCAGTAAGCAAGAGGACAGCTGGAAGTTCTATAGCAGACTTTTAGATTACCTTTGAATTTAATAAGTCTGAAAATGGTGATCTTTGCATTCTAAAGCAATCCCGTGTGCAGGACCAATTCAGATCCACAATGCCCATCCCTTCTAGCACTCCCATGGAGGCAGCACACAATAGGTAGGGATAGAAGGAAGAGGGCTCACTATTTACAGCTTATACATAAGCCCCCCACCAAACACACGAGGAGTAACCTTAGCATAGCCCCCCCCAGCAGCTACTCAGCTAAATGGTAACTCATTCATGGATGGCTGCTATGTGGGTTAAAGGAAACAAGTGTAGAAGGGAAAATAAAAACGCATGAAACCCGCAGTATACAGACACCAGCATTCAGAGGCAGTCAGCACTCATCCAGATGATAAACCATGGAGACGGCGTCTGCACTCACCCCTCCATGGAGCGGTATGGAGAGAGACGCAACGGAAGCACAGGAGCCAGGCACACAACGCACAGAGAAGGAGAGCTCACCCTGGTAACACGGAGAGACATGGTGATGATGGCGACAGTACAGGCGAATACAGCTAGCTATCTCTCTCTAACAGCCCAGCGGACGCTTTGACTCTCTCCTTCCGTACAGCCAATTTAAATCTCCCGCAAGCCTACTCCTATTGGTCAGTTTGGAATATACTCTGTCTCCTCATTGGTTGATGCGTTTCAACTGGAATGCGTTATCATGGCAATGGCAGGGGGCGTGGTCATGCGTCATGACAACACAGCTCAGCGTCTGTACTCTAGTGTAGCGGCCCCCCCACTGATCGCTGCAGCTGGACCGTGTCTGCGTGTAGTTACCTCATTATTACATACACAGCTTATTATGTTGCACTTATAATACACAAGCAAAGCTGCCGCAATATGCACTGTATGTATGTTCAATATACTAACACAGAACCACTGCAATATACACTGCATTCTGCAATATACACTGTATATACACTATATCCTCCAATATACACTGCATCACACACTGCATCTACACTGTATCCACCAATATATACCGCATCCTCCAATATGAACTGTCTAGTGTTTACACTCAATATTGTTAAGAATGCGTGCTCCTGTGCATCATTAACGACAAATGATATCTACTAAACATGCATGTCAATTTGGCAATGTAGCCAAATGACCTGCATGTTTTCTGTCTGTGATGGCTTTCTCCTCGCAGTCCACTGTGAATTTGCGCATTAGCAATGAGGTCTGAATCAGGCCTTATAGCAGCTAGCACCAATCAGCATGCAGCATAAAACATGTCCCCAGATAACTAGCCAGTGACAGTGTATGATGAAGCTTGTGACCACAAGCATCTCCAGAGATCATGGCTGTATAATAAACAAATGCTGGCTTCGATCAGTGAATAACCCCAGCGACAAATGCGCACACCTGATGTACCTAACATTAAACTCTTCATCTTTCAGTTTTGCAACTGAACAAGACAGGGTGGGTTGTGACGGTGGGGTACAATCTATGTATGCAGATGACATCCTGCTCATGTAATACCTAACCCAAATAGCTTCAAGGAAGGTCCATCCACACTGGGGGCCTGATTCGGACTCCTTCGCCGGGCTGCGAATTCACTAGCTAGCCTTTGCTCACTGTTCACAGGGTGGTTGACACCCTGCGGGTGCCAGTACTCCGACAGCAGGGTGAGCACAAAGAAGCCCCTTGCGGGTTCGGTGGCTTGCCACAGGTTATATTCTCCCTCTATGGGGGTCATGGACATCCATGAGGGAGAATAGCCCCTATAAGTCGGGATTCTAACTGTCGGTCTTTTAACAGTTGGGATTCCGCTGTCTACTGGTGCCGCGCTACCATAGAGGTTTCCTAATTGTACATCTGGTACAAGAAAATTTTAATATGGTGAAACTTTGCACCACCAATTTAATAAAAGTTATGTCTTAAATTTGTATAAATAAATCAGTGCATCAGTGCAGCACACAGACGTCTCGTTTTCTTCTGTAACTAACCTGGAGTGAGCCTTATATCTGGTTTGGCGAGGTTTCCAATTTCAAGACCAATTCATGAAAGACTCGTATTGGGTAAAAGTCTCCAACTTAACCTTACATCTCAGTTATCATTGCATTTCAATTCAGGAGATAAGAACATTAGAAATAAGTATCTTTATGGCTGGCAGGCAATGTCTAGGTTGACAGTCACCACGACAACACATACATATGCAACTGTCCCGATTACATCGGGATAGTCCCGCTAATTGCAGACTGTCCCACAGTGTGTCATGGGGGGCACAGATTGCCGAGGGGGCTGCCCAGCTAATTGTTGGTGTACAGAGGATTTTTATATCTATCCAAGCACATCCTTAGATTGAATTCACATAAGGGTGACTTCAGGGTGCGGAGCCAAATAGTCCTGTCATTAAGCTCCATCCCCAACATAGGAACCTCACAACATTCTAAATGAAAGAAGCCAGACTCCACCAGAAAGGGGGTGTGGTCTATGAAAGGGTGCGTGTCTGCACAGGAATGCTGAAACCACACTATGGGGGCAGGCATTGCGCTCTTTGTGCTGCTGGCCATGCTCCAGTCCATCTGCCGCCCATGAATAGACAGCATCAGAGAAAAGCAGTGAGCGACAAGGGATTGCCTAACTTCCTGATGGGGCTGTCCAGCAAAAATAGGGACAGTTGAGAGCTTTGCAATTAGACTCTGGTATAGATTCTGGCATTGTGCATCCACAAGTCTCTGGAAACATAGTGCCCACCATGTTCTAGAGACATTTTAGTGGCGGTTTTAGCTGCAAATGCAGTGGCCGGCATGAAACTCAGGGAAGGTACTTTAAGTACATCAGGGTTGCCTACCCTCCTGGAATGGCCGGGAGGATCCCGAAAATCGGGTCCTCCTCCCGGCCCCCCGGAAAGGTGGGCAATCCTCCAGGATTCTGGGGGACCCCCTCGTCACCCCCCAATTGCGGCGTCTTCCCCCTGACCTCTGCATTTAAATTCTGCAATTCGCAGTTCTCAGAGGAGGGGGCGGAGCTAATATGTCCACAATCGCGTCAAAATGTCCACATCGCTCTCAAGCCCTGCCCCCCGGGCTTCTCCTGGAGAGGAGACCGAAAATGTCAGCAACCCTGAAGAACATACCTCCCTGCTGTCCCGATTTTCATGGGAAAATCCTTTTTTTGGGGGTCGTTCCAGCATCCTGCTCGGCGCCGGCAGTGTCCCACAGTGCAGGGGGGGGGGGGGGGGGGCAGTTGGGAGTCCCCCCATTCACTAGTGAATAAATGCTGGCCATGCCGCCACAGTGGCAAAATGAAGGGTGTGGCCTCATGAGAGTGAAGTGATTTGCAGGCCATGCCCTATGCCACTAGACCACGTCCCCAAATTTTGGAGAGTCTGAAGGTAGGGAGATATGTAAGTATACTGTAAAAACATGGGTGCAGACAGCATACTTGCCCACCTTACCGGAATGGCCGGGAGGCTCCCAAAAATTGGGCCGCCCTCCCGACCCCCCGGAATGTGGGCAAGTCTTCTGCATCGCTGCCGCAGCCCCTACACCCCTCTTGCCTGCTGCACCAAGTACCGGATTTTGCAGGTCTACAGCAAAGCGGCAGGCTAAAATGACACAAATTGCATTATTTTAGCCCCTCTCCCAATCCGCAGACACGCAAATTGACGCATTTGAGTGGCATGGGGCGGGACTTGGTGGCGTCAGCCTCATCCGCCCATTGAGATCAGTATCTGGTCTCATAGAGATGGTCAGCTTGGCTCTTTTCCATGAACGTCTCTGAAGTCTGAACGGTTCAGTTCCCGGAAAATAACCGGTTAGTTGGAATGGCTCGTGGCTCACCGCCCAGTGGCTCATTAACTGCCAAACCCCCATCTGGGACTTCTGGGCCCCTCAGTCCTCATCCTCCATATGTGCAAGCACTACAGCAGGGTTGCCTACACTCCTGGAAATCGGGTCAACCTCCCGGCCCCCGGAAAGGTAGGCAAGCCTCCCTGCATGTGACACAATTCTGATACACCAATTGAAATTTTCTTTATTCCCCATCACAGTGATGTATCAATTCTTCCAGTGAGATTTCCCATAGTAGCACCCAAACAGTTATGCTATTTTACAGGGTGTTCTAAGGCCTAATTCATAACCTACCGATTAGGATCTATATATATTTATATTCTGCGTATGCGCAGAAGTCGTACCAACTGCAGCCTTTGAGGCGTCCCCACGCGTGCGCCATCCAGTCCTATTGTCTGTGCGGAACGTTTGAACGCTGGTTCCCGTTTCCAGACGGGTAGTTTGACAGGTGCACCGCCAGACCCAGTCGGATGCTGCCCGCTGGTGACGGCAAGATGGCGGCCGCCGTAGTGCAAATGTGTCTGGGGTATAGAGGGATTCTTGCGGTCAGGAGCCGGGTTGGGGGAGCGGGGGCACTCGGTCTGGTGTCCTCACAGTTACGCACGTTTTCGGTGCGGAAGGAGCCGGAGTTGGAGGAAAATCCTTACTACGGGAAATATCGCGACAAGATCCAGCAGCTGCGCCGGTGGGTGCATCCTCTTAAGCGCCCCCCCATCAAATATATGACTAGCTGTTATATTTGACAGAGGCTGCAAGATAGTATTATTGTTGCAATGACCCCGCTCCCACTGTCTTGTTGTGACCTCCCCGCCCTGTCCCCACTCTCGTAATGTGACCTCACCCTCCCAACTGTCCTGCCCTATAATGTGACCTCTCTGCCCTCACTGACCTGTATTGTGACCTGCCCTGTCCCCCACTGTCTTCTGATGTGACGTGACTGTCCTGTAATGTGACCCCCCCCCCCTAAATTTGACACCCCCTTCCCCCACTGTCCTTTAGCTGTGATACCCCTCTTCCCTGGGAATCGGGACATCTGTCAGACCAGACTTAGGTCTACAGTCATTAGGTCTACAGTCATTAGGTCGACTGTCCCCAAGGTCGACAGGGGTCAAGGTCGACATGAGTTTTTCACTGTTTTTTTACCCGAATGTTGACACAGTCGACATGGACACAGTAGGAGTTGAACCACAGCCCCTTGCAACGCTCGCAATGCTTCGGGCACACTATTTTATTCTCCCACCACGCCCTAGTGGATGGTAGGGTATGAAATACCGCCTGTTGGCACATGTCGGCTCAAAAAAACAGTGAAAAACCCATGTCGACCTTGGCCCATGTCGACCTTTAAACCTGTCGACCTTGGGGCCAGTCGACCTTCCCTAATGACTGTCGACCTAAGTGTGGTCTGACAGATGACAGTTTTCCCTTCCCTGCCCCCTCTGTCCTGTAATGGGACCTCATGGCCCCCCACTGTCCTGTAATGGGACCTCATGGCCCCCCACTGTCCTGTAATGGGACCTCATGGCCCCCCACTGTCCTGTAATGGGACCTCATGGCCCCCCACTGTCCTGTAATGGGACCTCATGGCCCCCCACTGTCCTGTAATGGGACCTCATGGCCCCCCACTGTCCTGTAATGGGACCTCATGGCCCCCCACTGTCCTGTAATGGGACCTCATGGCCCCCCACTGTCCTGTAATGGGACCTCATGGCCCCCCACTGTCCTGTAATGGGACCTCATGGCCCCCCACTGTCCTGTAATGGGACCTCATGGCCCCCCACTGTCCTGTAATGGGACCTCATGGCCCCCCACTGTCCTGTAATGGGACCTCATGGCCCCCCACTGTCCTGTAATGGGACCTCATGGCCCCCCACTGTCCTGTAATGGGACCTCATGGCCCCCCACTGTCCTGTAATGGGACCTCATGGCCCCCCACTGTCCTGTAATGGGACCTCATGGCCCCCCACTGTCCTGTAATGGGACCTCATGGCCCCCCACTGTCCTGTAATGGGACCCCATGGCCCCCCACTGTCCTGTAATGGGACCCCATGGCCCCCCACTGTCCTGTAATGGGACCCCATGGCCCCCCCACTGTCCTGTAATGGGACCCCCATGGCCCCCCACTGTCCTGTAATGGGACCCCATGGCCCCCCACTGTCCTGTAATGGGACCTCCCTGTAGGGATGGCCATAGTTGCCATTGATGGCAATTGAGCAACTGGCTATTGATAGTGCTAAACTATGCAATGGATGACCATCAATATTTGTACATACCGATGGTCATCCATTGTGTTTGAATTATTGGCATGTGGGCCAATCAAAACAGGGGGGCGGGGCTTCGGGGGTGGAGTTATGCTCCGTGTCCCTGTACTTTGAAAAAAGAAAAGAAAAAGAAAAACATTGTTTTGCTGTTCCATCGATGGAGGGAAACCATCTGGTTCTCCCCCATCAATAGCAAAAGTATTCAACATCGGCCATGAACATCGATGATTTCGAATCATCGATGTTCGATGGCCATCCCTAAATCCCCGCCCACACTCTCCTGTAATGTGACATGCCTGGTCTCTCACTGTCCTGTAATGTCCCCCTTGAAGGAAAACCCAATCCAAATCTAACACTCTCTGCACGTTACATCTGCCCCATTTGCAGTGCACATGGTTTTGTCCATTTGAGAAGGAATTTGCCTTTGCGAGTGAACCAGAATAAAGGCCTAAATCTGGATGTCTGTCATTACCATGTTATCTTTTCCCTGTAGCTCGGACCCAGGTGTGTTTGAGGCCCGTGTGGAAAAGCGGAAGGAGGTTAAGCAGCAGCCACTTGGCACCTCTAAACAAGCAGAGTATGTCCGATCAGTGGAGGAGAAGGTACACAAATTTTTTTTTATTTTGGTTATTAGAAAATTCTTAAACAGGACACTTCCATTTTATAATCCTAATAATAATCTACGATATTTCTGTATCAAATCATGGTAATAATAACAAGTAGGGCTGCCATTAGGGGATACATCCAGTATTAATGTACTCAGGGGCGTAACTAGAGGTTTGCGAGAGGGTGTCTGAGAGAGAAAAGGGGGAGGAGCAAGAGAGAGAGGGGAGGGGCACGCAATAGTGAGAGAGAATGTCAGGGAGTGACAGAGCCAGAGAGCAAGACCGAGACAAAAAGAGGCAGGGGGGAGAGAAGGGGAGCAGGGGAGAAAGTCGAAAAGAGAGGCTTGACCACTGAAGCTCGACAGGGCTTAGGGCGACACCTGAAAATGGTTGACATGGCGAAGTCAGACAGGATTGGAAGGTCAACACAAGCATCAGGTAGTCAAATGGTCGACATGAGTTTTTTAAACCGACGGGCAGTATTTCATGCCCTGCCATCCACAAGGCAGGGGTGGGCAATAAGCGGCCCTCCAGCTGTTGATGAACTACACATCCCAGCATGCTTTGTATCAGTTTCAGCATGGCCAAATAGCAAAACTGATGCAAAGCATGCTGGGATGTGTAGTTCATCAACAGCTGGAGGGCAGCTTATTGCCCACCCCTGTGCTAGGGCATGGTGGGAGAATAAAATAGTGTGCTGAGCGCAGCGAGGCACAGTGCCCGAAGCATGGTGAGCGCATCGTTACACTTTGACTGTGACCATGTCGACATTCGAGACAAAAAAAAGGTTAAAAACTCACGTCAACCGTTTGACTGTCGACCTAATGTTTTTGTCACCCTTCCAACCCTGACCTTAGCCAGGTCGACCTATATCAAGTGACCACCTAAGTCCTGTTGACCCAATGGCCCACCATACCCACAGGGATGTGGGGAGAGAAAAATAGAAAAGGTGGAGGGGGGGGGGGGGGGGGGGAGAGATATTGAAAGGCATCTCCTGTGCCCTCCATAGTTACACCACTGTATGTCACCACTCCCAAGCACAGATGGGGCCCACAGCTTGTTCTCGATCTCACCTGGGAAGTGAGCACCTGTAGATGATTGGCACGCTGTGTACCCCGTCAGTGTCGCATATTCTGCTGATATGTAAGAATATGGTGTCCAGATTCCGTATCATGGAGTGTTCTGATAGTCAGTGTAGTTGTGCTGAAATAGTGAGTTTTGTTTCTTCCCTCACACAGGTGACCCCTGGTTCAGTGAAAGAAGGTATCACAAAAAATAAGGTGAGCTTATCTGTGTATATCATATTGCAAACTAGTGGGGGTCCGAACCCAGAGACCATCCCAGCCAATGGTGTATAACATGGGGGGGGGGGGGGGGGGGGGGGGATTCTGGTTGGTTTGCCAAAGCAAACTCCTTCTTTAATGGACAAAACCCTGTGCACTGCAATTGGGGCTGATTTCACATGTGCAGAGAGAGTTAGATTTGGGTGGGGTGTGTTAAAACTGAAATCTAAATTGCAGTGTGATAATAAAGCAGCCAGTATTTACCCTGCACAGAAACAAAATAACTCACCCAAAATTTAGCACTCTCTGCACATGTTACATCAGGCCCACCTGCAGTGCAGCATGGTTTTGTCCATAGTCACATAGCCATAGTTGTGATGTGATGTATTTGCCTTTCTGATCACTATGCAATACTATTGTGTTCTATAACCTCACTATATTTTAAAGCTATTCCACAAATCTTAAACTTTCAGAACGTTCCCCTTTAACATTTTCTTAGTATCTGAACATCTGTATCTAGTAAAAAGCTTTTTATACATAAAATCGTAGTGATCTACAGGCCGAGCGGCTTGAATGGTAAGTAGCCATTTCAGCCATAAGTTTTTGATGAAATAAGTGCCAATTTTATATTGTGGTGTTTGTTTTCTCTCAGGTGCTGAGCTCCCTTCTAAACCTAGAACTAGTGACAGACAAGAGTGCTGAGGATATTACACAGGTGATGTGTATGTACTATCAGTATAAACCCTTTCACTGCTCAGCCTATTTGTGGGCCCCATCTGTGCATCAATATCGGATTATTATAGCTAGTTTTTTTTTTTTTTTCTGATTTAGAATTTCTAGAAAGTAATATTAATTGGCATACGACTAAGACACTCTACATAAAGACCCCCATACACTGCGGCGATTTCTCCCAGCGGAAAAGTCGCACGCAGTGCTCCCTTTAGCTGCCGCAGAGAGGCAGGAACGGATGCTATATATTGCATGCAGTTCTTCTACATTCGATGTATCGCATGCAATCCCTGCCGAGCCTGCCCGGAGCCGGAAGCCATTCTGCAGATTGCTTCTCGTTCTGGGGCAACTTGGAGGGTCTGGTGTGATGTGCACGGGACTGCGCATTGCATCAGACCCGCTGTCAGTCACCTGCAATTTCTAACCACCACCAGAAATACTTGTGTGCTTCTTCCGCATTAATCCACCTTTCCAAGCCTGCAAAAATTGTTATTCTACGTGCAGGTTTAAATAGTAAGAAGTGCACCTAGTCAGAGTTGCAGCTCCTCCATGTGAATTGCCACATACACATAGAATCACAACTGGCTCTTTGATTTATCCACTGTCCAGCCCTCTGCCCAACATTTCTGTGCTGTGGTACTGAACAAGACTATGTCAACTGGTAAATATGCCACCCCAGTGGTTCCTAGAATGAACAGTGCTCCAGAACCCTTACCCAATATAATGGGGATACGGTCATTGGGTCACCACCAAGTAGGTCGACTGGGTCATTAGGTCGACATGTTTTTTTTTTTGAGCCGACGTACCGAAAGGCGGTATTTCATGCCCTACCATCCACTACCATAAAATAGCGCGCCATGCCAGGGGACGTGGTGGTACGGCTCGGCAGTATTTCATGCCCTACCATCCACTAGGGCATAAAGGTAAAAAAAAAATTTGACTTTTTCATTATCGACCTTACCCATGTCGACCTAATGACCCTGTCGATCTTCCTGCATGTGGACCTAGACTCATGATGACCTAAAGGTGTCGACCTAATGCCGATCTAACAACTTGCAGATGACGAACTGATCCACATCCATATAATGATGAAGTATAGAAACAAAACTGGGGTCTGTCATGGCAGCCATAGACTAGACCTAAGAGAAGCAGAAACTGGTTTGTCCTTATGGATGAGGCATCTGGGATGCTGTGTAATCTGGACCTCCTTGTTTGGTGATCTCCCCACACTGCCAAGCCTGCAGCTTCTTCTGTCCATTTGCCCTCTTCTCTGCAAGGAATCTGGTTACATACAGTAGTTAGGGTTAAGGGCGCCGCTCCTGTTTTTTTCCCCACTTTTCCCTGCCCATGACCATCTCACAGATCCACATGCACCACTAAATTCTGCAGAATAGCTATTCTATCTCATTCTCACCCTTACTATATCTGTGAAGGGAATGGGAGCCTGTGTGGTTCTTGGCAGAGAGGGGAGTTCATTTTCTGGTGGAAGTAATAATAAAGTACTAGGGAACAGAATTAAAACCAAATCAATAATAACTTTTTATATGTGAATAACTTTCCTCCTTGTTTTTCTTCATCTTCCCAAGTCTATTTTGTGGTCTTAGTCTATAATTATACACACAATGGCCCTTATTCTGATCGGTGCGGCCAGATCCGAATATGCGGCCAGGACCGTGCGTGCGAAGCCCCGCCTTCCATACGGATCTCCAACTCCGTCCGTACGCGGCAAGAAGCTGTCCGAACGGACCGCACGTGTATTTTTCATGGAATACGCCTCCTCCATCTCAGGGAACCTCCCCCATCATTCGATGGTCGCAGACCATCGAATGCAGGACCGAGTGCTCCACCAGCTCCCGCAACCTCAGACCACACGGACATTTTTCCGTGCAAAAGCAGGGATCTGGGCGGGCAGCTGACATCCGGCGATGTCATATGTCCGCCCCCTACACGTGCGTCACGGCCGCATTACCATACGTACGCCCAGCGTTTGCATGGGAACGCCCATGAAACGCGGAGTGTAAACATATGGTAATGAGCCCAAACAGCCCTTCACGCCCCTCTCCACCCCCTGTTCGGAGTGTTCACATTTCATGCGGGATTTGGCCGTACGCCCCGCTCGCACATGCGCAGAGACGCCTCTGCACATGCGCAGACACAAAACATCGGCGGCACGAACGCACGCGGATATTACCGCACCAACCAGAATAAGGGCCAATGTGCTATCTCTCATAGTGCCTCAGTAGTGTTTTCTTTAGAATCCGATGCATGCAGGATGCTGATGTTGCAAAGGGAGCATGGCCTGGCAGGGAGGGGAAGTGGCTCGGTCAATGTCCTTAATTTGGGCGGTCCAGCCCCTCTGCGTCACTAATGGAGGAGTGCTCCCATCGTCTGCATCACTGATGGGGGCATACCCAGCATCTACGGAGGTGCTGGGCATCCCCCAAGCTCTATCTTTTAATGTAAAAACATTCCATGTGTATGGCATCTATTTACACGGTGCCGGCAAAGCAGCTGGCAGGCGGTTTTTAGCAGAGCACTGTTAAAGGAGCAGGGTACATTTTGCCATTTAAAAATTGGACAGGGTGCCCTTCTAAAACAACCTAGTGGGAACACTACCTTAGAGTGTACGGGTTATTGGCTGGTTACACTTCTCAACTCCAGGCCTCAAGTATTCCCAACAGGTCGTGTTCAGGATTTCTGTCTGTGGAAACAGGTTTGTTTAATCCCACGCAGTGCCTACACCAGCCCTATGTATACAGACGAGGAGAGTAGAGGGGGTATTGAGTTGTTCTAATATCTCCGGTTACTTCTACATTGGGGTTAGTCCTTTATTTGTGTTTATGGAGTCACAGCATTTTCATATTTTGTAGGTCATTTGCTAGAATTATTTTTGTATTCAAATAATTATAACGGAACATTCCGCAGCTCGGTGTAGTCTGCTAACCTAGAAACCTGGTTTTTGCTTTTTCCCTGTAGATATGGAATGAGTACTTTTCTACAAAAGACACAGTATATGCGGTTATACCTGTAAGTACAGCAAACCCTTATTTTGTTTAGAACTGTCTAAAGGGATTTTTCTTCCAGTATATTAATTTGATTCCCTGGATCTGACTTACCATATTGAAGCGTTAATTGATAACTGCATTTTCTTTCCTCCCTGTCGCTGCGCTTTTCAGCCATTTGTTTGTAGCTAGCTACTTCCTGACAATAGTATCTTGCTGGGGGAGAAGGAAGAGCAAAGCAAAGTGATGCATTTAGTAATAGGTGCAGGTGAATGCACAGGGTAACTAAAGCTGGGTACACACCAGATGATTTATTGTTAACAATATGGACAATGTACCACGGGTATCACCCAGTAGATACGGTCAATACTGTTAACAATGTGCGTGGCAGCAGGTCCCCAGCCCCCACCCCCTGTCGCTGCGCAATCTGACAATATCGTCACCTTCTGCAGGTACGGAGCATTGAGCGGGTGACTTCACTGACTGATATCATGAGCGATATCGGTCAGTGTGTATGCACCATATCGTTCTCCTACGGCACCACCAATATATCGGCTGCTGCCGTACACTGTTGGTCACTGTATACCCCCACTGTTGGTCACTGTATACCCCCACTGTTGGTCACTATATACCCCCACTGTTGGTCACTGTATACCCCCAGCGATGCACACATGGTGCTGTCCCGACCTAGACCACCACCATGTCAATGTTGACCTGTTGCTTGTTTTGACCTTCTGTCAATGTCCATCTAGGATATGTCGACCATTTATAGGTGTCAAGCTAGTCACTGCCGACCATTAGTGGTGGACCTAGACATTGTGGACCCAGGGACCGGATACCCTTGTTACCATATGTGACTGCTATTCTGTCTGTAACTGAGCTTAAAGTTTGCACTCTAATTTCTGTTTGTGTCCTAAACCGATTGGGTGAAATAGATGCTCAGATACAATGGTAGGGTGGCTCTGATGCCCAGTGTGTACAGCCCGGCGGTGATGCACATTCGCACATCATCGCCAGGAAAGCCGCTCATCTGCTGGTAATACCAGCGCTACGCTATGGAAAGCCGCCCTCCCGCCACTTACGGTGCCGGGAAGGGGGAAAGCCGCTCAGTGTGTATGCACTCAGCAGCTTTCTTCCCAGTGATGAATGCGATCATCGCTGTCAATACACGCTGGGCATAATCGCCCAGTGTGTATGGACCTTTTAGTCTTGGCCTATATAACATAAGTCTTCTGCATTAAGTTCTCTCCACAAACATTTCTGCTAATCGGGAGAACACGCCTTCTAAAAAGTGGACACATGAAGTAGGCGCCCATAGCTAGAATTTTACAGAATGTACTTAATAAATGCTAAGTAGAAGCTTCATACGTCTCCCTCTAGTTCTGCTTTGGAAGGAGAACAGAACCCCCAAGTAACTTTGCAAATTTACAAACCATGTTGCAATGCCAGGGGAACAAATACATATATTGTTTTTGCATGCAGGGTACCTACTGGCTGCTTTTGCATGTAGCCCATAAATGCTGGACTGCTTACTATTATAATGCAAATTAGATTTCAGTTAGGGCATGCACCTCTCACATCCACAAGTTACATCTACCCCTTCTGCGGTGCAGCATGGTTTTGACAAGTTGCAAAATTCCTTGCATTTATTGCTTTGCTCCCAGCCAACTCACAGTCAGCACAACAGTGTCACCTACAGGCTGCAGAGTATATTGCACCTCATCATTCCGTCAAATGCTTTACATAGTGAAAATATCAGGCCCTGTGAAATGCGCTTTGTAATGCATGTAATGTATTGCTGTGATAAGCGATACTGGGGCACTAGCGCATGTCTGTGTTCTCTTCTTATCTCTGGTTATTGTAAATCTCTGTGTTCTCCTTATGTTCTGCAGGGAGAGGCATTTGAGGTGATATGGCGACGAGCGCAGAACTGTCCTTCTGTAAGTATTCACAACATCTTCTGCTGAAGCCTCTTCCTGGTTTGTCCGTATCCAGCTGCTGGTCACGCTGGATCCACAAACAGAACACAGCTGCCTGCATATTTCTGCGGAGAGAAGCGCCTTGTCCTGCGATGTTTGCACAGCTTGGCCTCCTGCCGGCCCAGTTATGTTTCACTGACCTCCAGTCGTCTTTCTGAAACCTTTTGCATATTTATTTTCTGCATAATAAGCAGAACCTTCCTGTGTAAGCCACTGTGGGACACATTATCCACAGGACGATAGCCTTAGGGAAACAACAAGCAGCAAAGTGATTGTGGGGTTTTTTTTCCATTAATGTTTTATTACTGCAGCTGGTCTGGACTAGGATTTAATATGTAGGTATTTTTTATGTTTATATTAGTATATTTAACATGATTTGCTGTAATCTCGCAGAAGTTATCTGGAGTGTGTGGGTGGTTTGCACAATTGTGACGAGCCATTTAACCTACCAGTATATTTTGGATTATTTTAAGAAACTGGTCAGTGCTGTTTGGGGGCAGGAAATGTACATTGCTGACCAGCGCTTTATAACACAGGGTCATGTCGGCCCAGTGGCTTCATTCTTATGTGCAGCTCCACTTTCTCCAGCAATGAGAATTCACCATTCATCTTGTATCACCCTCGGGTTACTCTGATCACGTTCATGCAGATGACCCAACGCTGTGTCCTTGGACTTAACAGCGAATCAGAGAAGCCGACATGACGCGTCTTGTGCATTACCAAGTGATGTGCCTCTGCGTCCATCTGTGAGTGAGGATGTTGGTTACATTCGGAAAGGAACTAACTTGCTGTTCTGAAGTGGACCATTTATGCCAGAGATAAAACCTTCATACTGTAACTATGTATTCAGTGAGACCTACACATTCTGTATTCTACAAGTCGAATGTATAATTTTGATGATAAATGTACAACATCTGAGCAGTGAAGGATTTAGATATAGATCTCTAAAAGGGCCTTATTCAGATCTGAGCTCAGTACAAATTTGTTTGGAAAATGGGCCAAAATATGTGCACTGCAGGTGGGGCAGATGTAACATGTATAGAGAGAGTTAAATTTGGGTGGGGTGTGTTAAAACGGGATGCAGTTAAAATCCCGGCGGTCGGATTCCGGCGTTCAGAATCCCGACGCCGGAATCCCGACACATTCTCCCTCCGTGGGTGTCCACGACACCCCTGGAGGGAGAATAAATTAGTGTGCCGAGCGTAGCGAGGCACCGGGCCCGCTGCGTGGCGAGCGCAGCGAGCCCGCAAGGGGGGGCGATCCACGTCCCCCCCCTTGTCGGCATTTCGGCTGTCGGGATTCTGAACGCCGGGATCCCGACCGCCGGGATTCAGTACTGAATCCGTTAAAACTGAAATCTAAATTGCAGTGTAAAAATAATGCAGCCAGTATTTACCCTGCACAGAAACAAAATAACTCACCCAAATCTAACTTTCTCTATACATGTTACATATGCCCCACCTGCAGTGCACATGGTTTTGCCCATTTTCCAAACAAATTTGTACTGAGCTCAGATCTGAATAAGGCCCTAAATCCTCCTCACCTTTTTGAGGTGAGGTACCGCCAGTGGCCAATAGAGGCCACACGACAGACCACGTTACTCCTTAACAGAAAGTGACAGCAAAATGATCTGTTTCTAACTTGCTGGATATGGACAGAGGGAGCTGTGACGGCAGAGATTGGGGGTAGGAGCAGATAGGAACAGATAGCTGTCATTTTGATGGGCTTTTAACTAGTATGGATATATTACAGCATATTTGAACAAAGTTAGTGTCCATTCAGCAGTTGCTACAGGTCTTTTGTGTCTATAATAATAGTGTGCCCCATTCAATACTAGTCAGCTGATTGTTACAGACCCCTATTACATTGTATGAGTCTCATACTTCTCCTATACATGTTCTCTCTGACTAACCGTTCATACTTCTGTCCAGAACGGGGGATATAAACTGTGTGTGGGCTAGTGCAAACATACCAGAGTATTGTGCAGCGACTATCCTGCTCGGCCACCATGGAACAGTTGTACCTAGAAATAGCGGCCATTTTGTACAAGTGAATCGTATTCTTGATGTGACGCTGCAGCATCTGTGGGTACTTGTGTAGTTTCACGGCGCCAGTGTCTGTGTCCACCTGCGGGGCTGTAAACTCCATGCCAACGTGGATAGTTCGTACCCCCACTATCCACGTTGTCATGGAGTTGATTTTAGATAGAGTGGCGAGCGTAGCGAGCCACCAAGCACGTAGCGCGGGCGAGCGCAGCGAGCCCCGCAAGTGGACAGAGATGCACGGCACCATGCTGGCGCCGTGAAAGTACACAAGTACCCATCTGTGTGCCGATTACTGATATTGCTTCTGTGATTCTACGTGCACAGACTCACACGCGTCAATCACATTGCAGCCGACTCAGAATTGGGCCCATATAGTTACATTTCTCTGTCTGTCATTGTTTATACTAACCAGCGTCTAGGAGGGATTTATATCAATTCTTTCTTTTTCTCCGTTGTTGCAGTTCCTGTATGCATTGCCGAGGACGGAGGGATACGAGTTCTTTGTGGGTCAGTGGTCTGGACTGGAGCTTCATTTCACTGCACTTATTAATATCCAGGTCATGTCACTTTCACAGAGCAGTATGGAACAGGATACTGCATCGCTTATATTGTCATACAGATGTATTTTACATTGAGATGTGGTTAACTGGTTTTCCAGTAATACCAGCAATGGCCACTTGGGGAACTTGCGTCACACATTGGCCAAAACTAATACTCACCCACCACCACAAATGAGTAGCCAGCACCAGTGCTGTAATGTGAGTTTGTTACCATGAGAGTAGGGAAATGAGCATGGTGTCCCCCAGGAAAGGGGTTGACAGTCATCCTGCTAGGCTGGGGCTGGTCACATAACAGGGACATCCCCTGCGTGGTCATTTGACCCCAGCATGGGATTCCCAACCAGATTTGTGCTACATTGACCATGCAGAGTGCACACAATAATAGGGGACAGTGTTATTAAATTAAAGACACTCAACACCTGTTTCCAAGGTTGGTTCTTTATACCCATTGAACTTCCTGAATGATGTACAGTGCAGATGCTACCAAATTAACATGGCTGGAGATAGTTTTTTAATAAGTCTTACCTTATACCCCACCTAAAATAAATGGGATATTTAATCTAGTCTAAGCAAATATTTGGTCACCCGGTTTTTATGGTTTTATAACAATGGGACCCTGATTTGCCTTTAACTCTATATCCAGGTGAATCAGTGGCAAGGTAATTGGACAGGTGGGTGCAGCTTGCCCGGTCTGAGCTTGGTATAATCTGTAGCTGGCGGCAGAGTTTTGAAAGCTGAGATTATAGACCAGGGGTTCTCAAACACGGTCCTCAGGACCCCCCCCCCCCAGTTAACATTTTCCAGGTCATCCGGCAGGTGCACAGGTGCATCCATTACTCATTGACACCTTTTAAAAGATCCACAGGTGGAGCTAATTATTTCACTTTGTGGAGAAAACCTGTAAAATATGCGCTGTGTGGGGTCCTGAGGACCGGGTTTAAGAACCTGTGCTATAGACCAGTGGTTCTCAACCTCGGTCCTCAAGTAACCCCAACAGTTCATGTTTTCCAGGTCTTCACACAGAATCACAAGTGAAATAATTAGCTCCCACCTGTGATCTTTTCAAATGTGTCAGTGAATAATGAGTGCACCTGTGCATCTGCCGGGTGACCTGTAAAACATGAACTGTTGGGGGTCCTTGAGGACCGAGGTTGAGAACCACTGCTATTGACCATTTATATCTCTTAATCACTGTAACCACCTAAATACAGGTCCTGTTTAAAAAAAAAAAAAAATTAAATCTGTGTCCTTAGCTTAATGCCTGTTGCCATAGGTCTGAAGGCTTCTGTTACCTAGGAGACTACAAGGAAATCACTATTCTCATGTACTTACCATTCCTAATAGCTGATGTGTATGTTTGAATCTATAATCCCCAGAGAAAAAAAACTGTTATAATAATCAAGTCTCTTATGTTGTATTTGCAGACCGGCGGTGAGACCGCACCCAGTCAGCTTATTTTATATCATTACAACGATCTCCAGAAAGACAAAGGCATCGTGTTAATGAACTCTGAACACGACACCAAGTTCCTGGTAAAGTACCGTTCCTGCTGCTACAGTGCATAATGTGTAGTGGTGGTTGTGGTGTCCAATCTGCACCTGCTCAAGACCAGGTTGGACAGATTTCAGCACCACATTTGTTATATGAGATTTGTCTGATCAACATTCATTTACTAGTTGTCTGTGAACTACAGCGGTCGGCAGAAGTAGCTGCTGCTCATTACTTTATTGGGCTGTTTATATTTATATGGTTTTCTCTTGCAGAATGCCCGTGACGCACAGTGTTTGGCCAACCAAGTGCAGCTCTTCTATTCTGGCGACCTGTTTAAACTGGTGGAGAACTTCAATCACAATTCCAGTGAATTTAAGTACATGGCTGTAGTTTCCGCCCTGGAGCAAAATGGACTGGGCAAAGCCCAAGTGGAGCCCTAGACCACAGGACGTGACTGAGTTTTGCAAAGACAAGTTCCATATCTGTTGGTCTTCTTCCAAAGAGGATTCTCCCTGCACATGTATGTGTTCCAAGTAAAGCAGGACAACCGGATATTTTATTGTCCCGAGAGCACGTACACGGGTTCATTTTATGCGCTGCGTGTAGAAGGTGTTTTACTGGTTCTGTAATCTCACACCGCGACAGGTCTGAGAAGAGTATTCAATTCTGTTATTTGATCCTATGTCTCTATTTTAATTTGAGTCTTGTGTTTTTGTTTATTCATAACTTACACATAAATTACACGGACTTCATTGATGAAGAGACTTGATTTTAAATTCCAGATCTCAATAGGTGCTGTAGCTGCTGTGGCATCATGGTTATAAAGAATTGTGGTGTTTATCAATCACTTACAATGTTCAGAATGTTCCAATGGGCACACTTCACGTGGAAGTTAGGCCGGTTTCACACACTCCGGCTCCTGCCGGACGGTGAAATCCCGCACGGCCAGGGAGCCGTGCCGCACACAGTAGTTTATAATGGCAGGGATGGCCACAGCCCGGCAGCTGTCCCTTCCAGTGGCGGGATCCGGCTGCAGCCGTGCGACCGGGCCGTGGCCGTCCCGTGTGAATGGACACAATAGTGTCCATTCACAACTAATGTGTGCGGCATGGCTTCCTGGCCGTGCGGGATTTCACCGTCCGGCAAGAGCCGGAGTGTGTGAAACTGGTCTTCGGGTTTGTTTTATCAAGTACCAACCAATCCAATTCTAACTGCCATGTTTCAGGTTGTGTTTAAAAAATGACTGTTAGGAATTGATTGGTACCTTAGGTCTTCAAACTTTTATCAATTTATTCCTGAATCGAACAACGGCTTTTGCAAAGTTATAGAAGGAAAAAAAAAAGTTATTAAAGCCAAAATAGTTGTTTCTTCAATATCGCCTCATTTCACTGCCATATTTTTCTAACATTTTGGTCTAAAACCAGGTATGCGTCAGGACGATATTCGCACGATTTGATGCATCGTGCATATTGTATGGTGTGTATTTCGTGCTCTCACGGGTCACATGCAACATCTTCTGGTTGGCCCTTCTGTACAGTCAGTCAGAAAAGACTGAGTGCGACCCAGTGCAGCTGAATGAAGGATGGATTGATTTCTTGTTCCATCGTTTATTAAATCGTTTAGGGTCTGTGATGGTCCAGGGTGAAATTAAATCGGCCCGATCATCTGCTTGATTGCCCTGTCATGCAGGTGTGTACCTGGCCGCACCGTACTACTTTAATTGTACACCAACGTACCTGTGTGTGTCCTCTTACATTCCTCATTCTGCCCTTTATTATATTTGTTTGTATAGAGCAGTGGTTTCCAACCCTGGTCCTCAAGTACCCCCAACAGTGCACGTTTTCCAGGTCTCCACACAGAATCACAGGTGAGATAATTAGCGCCACCTGTGATCTTTTCACATGTACCTGAATAATGAGTGCACCTGCCGGGAGACCAGGAAAACGTGCACTGTTGGGGGTACTTGAGGACCAGGGTTTGGAACCACTGGTATAGAGCAGTGCATTAGAACATTGTCCTCCGCATAGAGAAGTAGGAGATTCTGTGGTAGGTAGAAGATGTAAGGTAAATTACTTTGAAAGCATTGGTTTTATATTTTTTTTGTAAATTGAATCCATTGTAAAAAAAAAAAAAAAAACAGATGAAGATGATCTGGTTCTGTAATAAGCTTTTGGGAAAAGATAAAGTAGAGCAGTTGTACAAAGTAACCAATTAGCTTCTAATTATCATTTCATAAACTGTGTGGAGTTTGTACATTCTCCCCGTGCATAAATGGTGTGGTGTTTGTATATTCTTCCCGTGCTTGCGTGGGTTTCCTCTGGGTACTCTGATTTCCTCCCACAATCCAAAAATATACTGGTAAGTTATTTGGCTCTCAACAAATGTAACCCTAGAATGTCTGTGTTTGTGCGTGTACATGTGGTAGGGAATATAGATTATACACTGTCCCAGCAATAAAGACTAAGAAAACAATGACAGATTAGGATGAATAAGAAGAAAAAAATGAAAAAGAAAATAGATGAGGCAAGAAGCATCTATATATGTATTTCTGTCGGAATCTAGGTCTTTGTGCTCACGTGCGCTTACATGTATATAAGCTAACCTTCACTAGGAAGGAGAGAGATCCGCACACCAATGGCATATGTTCAAAAAATATTTATATTCAAAAAGAAAAAAGATTCAAGAGCACATGGCAGCATATTGGATTTTGAAAAATAACTGGATACAGGTATAACTTATCTTTGTGAGGCATTCTTTCATTCAAAGTAGGAACCACAACCTGTCATCCATACTGCAGCCCAGTGAGCCCAACGCTTACATGTATACAAATACATATTTCAGTGAAAAATGAAGAAACAATATGATAAATGAAAATTAATAAATGTCAGCCTTCGTGATCAATGATCTCCACTGGATCCAATCAGAATCCTCTGGGTCATTAGTGAACTTGGCTGAAATTGGCGAAATCGTGACAACCAAAATTATAAAGAAAAAAACTTAATAGTAATATTTTAAAACCATTTATGAATAGCGAAAATGTTATACATATGCTGTTTGCCACAGTAGGGATACCACAATTCGCATGCTTTACATATATTTATGCACACTGATAATAACAGTTTTTGTATCTGAGCAGATTTGGAAACAAAGATGTGCTCCCTTGGAGTCCCAACTGTTTCTCACCTACCCGCGTGCCATAAAGGCAGTGAAGGGAACAGGTGGGAGTGCAGAATAAGGGGCTGCCAATCTGGGAGAAACTGAAAAAAGATCACTGGGATCTACTGCTGAAAATCGGCTCTGGGATCACCCCTGTTGATAAAGATTAGCGCAGGGGATCACTCTCCAGCTGATTACAATGAGAGTCCCTTAAAGATATAGTGATAGTTTCTATATGAAGAAAGTCTCATAAATCAGAGTTGGATACTATGCTTTCTTAATACCAACCGTGACTGTTCACAATGAGTTTCTTGGAATGCATTTAAATGTGTATAAGTAGGCCCTACTACCATGTCCGTTCCCTATCATAACCATAAGGCAGTAAAATAGCAACATCAGTATCTTTGTAGGGTTTTACTTATCCTGCTCAGACTATGGTGTGCATAGGAGGTGTTATGTCAGCCACAGAGGTCTGTGCAGGCGCATTCAAATCCTGGGATTGAGAATCCCGTCAATTTTGGGGCCAAATCCCTGGATCCCTCCAATCCCAGTCCCAGGATTGGCCACCCTAACACAGGGACCGACGAGACACACAAGTACACCTTCCTACTGGTGTGTGCATTGATCTGCCAAGTAGCAGTCAGACTTTGCTGCTAACTCCATAGCCAGATGGTGGTCCATGAAATCTAGCAGAGGCATTTTAAGAGAGGAGAAGGCTCATGTGCAGCCTCCTCCGGCCAGGCCCCCTTCTCTCTGCCAGGAGCAGTGCAGTGTAGTAGGGTCTGAGCATGCGGCCATTTTCCCTGTGATGTTTACATCGCTGCTGTTGATGGCAGCAGCAATGTGTAGTCTGAGCACTAGAGAGCTCAGACTCCAATGTGCATGTGCTGATCTATGAAAAAATGGTGCAGAAGCCATTTTTACGGCAATTCCAGAAGTGCTGATATCTCCTGTCGCTGGGCTCCGGAGGATAAGTATTAAAAAAATAAATAGGTGCAGCATGCACGATGTGGGTTCCCCCCGGGACTCAGGGGCCACTGTGAACACTGCACCCATTATATCTTATAAATACGCCCCTGACATCAAGGTACCTACCAAAGCAGCCAGGTAACTAGTGCCAGAGCCCACCAACCGGGGTCCACAAGCGGCCAGCAGAGCAGACATTACAAATCAGGGCATCTTGGGGGAGTTGGATCAAAATCTTGAAAAGAGATAAAGTGGAAAGAGTTAAAGTACTAAGCATGCTGCTATTTTACAGGCTGCATTGGGAAAATAAACAAGCAGATTGATTGGTATGTTATCTCGCTCCAAGTTTGATACATCTCCCCCTTATACCCTAAGGGTTCGCAACATTTCTATTCCTAATGGACCGTCATATTTATATTAAAACTGGGACCTGTCTCACAGAACGGTGGGGGCAACGGGGTGGAACGAAGTTCCACCACCACTAATGGTAGGGGAAACTAGTTTCCCCTCCACCACAGCACTGCACAGTAATTCCAACAGTATGTGATGTCAAGCCGTCAAAAGTACTATTGCTGTGGTCATTATGTGTAAGGGGCACTTTTACTGTGGGCATTGTGTATAAGCAACACTACTGTATCGCATACATGTATAAGTAGTACTACTGGGTAGCATAACATGAATAAGGGCACTACTGAGTGATGTGAATAAGGGACACTACTTTGTGGTGTTATATGGATCAGGAGCACTACATGCGGTATAATGTGAACGAGCTTGTGTTTATTGTGTGGAGTAATTTAAACTGGGGATACTCTGTGAATGTCTTTTTGGCCAAAATCCTGGAACTGTCCCATGCTGCCCGAATTGGGAGGGGGGCAGTGGAAGGGGAAATGAGTTCCACCACGTCAAGCCTTCTGGTTTAAGTATTAATAAATTGTAACATACAGATTCCACTGGCTTCTAGAGAGATTTAGACAAATCCTAAGGTCTATTTCTTTGCATTAAGTAATGTGACTTTTTTGGGGGGGGGGGGGGGCGCGCAGGTTAGAGATACATGCAGAAAACTTTATAATAGCATTGGATTGGAATAATCAGAGACATTCCTTAGAGACATTGTGGAGGAGAACATTCCTCCTGCTTCCTGCAGTATTGGCTGTTGGGAAAGGCCCCCTCTCACGGCTTCAGTTTCTCACACAGAGGCTGTCCTCCAGACGGGAAGGTAAGACCTCTCATCTTACTGGGGAATGAGCGTTCTGTCCATGTACACCCACATTGATGTATAGCGATCAGCCCATAGCTTGTACCCAGTGACCACATTTATTTTCTCCAACAACTACATTGAGTTCAGCTTACTTAACCTTAATGCTGACCAGCCTAGAAAAGTCTTAGTGGGTTATTTATCAAACTTAGAGAGGGGAAAGCATTAACCAATCACCTTCTGTCATTTTGCAAACAGCCTGTAAAATGTAAGACAGCAGCTTCTTGGCTTTATCTCTCACTATTTTATCTCTCTCCATTTTGATAAATTGACCCCTTACTTTTTTAAATCCATGTTAGTAAATATTATGACTATGTTCTAATTGCGCAGTAGACATATAATTTATATGCAAATATATGTAACATTAATCCATTCTAGTGGTATGACTATTTGTTAGGAATAGATATTGATAGGTGTTCTATCACATAGAATAATTATTTGACCATAAGTTTGATTTCAGAATTGCGCAATTAACTCCAATCGTCAGTAGACGATTGTGTTTAAAGTGATGTCAGTATTCCAGTGTCGGCATCCAGACTGCCACAATGCTAACTGCATCTCCTTATGTGACATGCTATATCTTAGAACATCACATGCCTAGTGGTTAATACACTCCAGAAATGTAAACGGTTCCATGCTTACTGCCTACCCCCATCACTGTCACCTCTGTTTGTCTGCCCCTCCCCTCACGAGCAGGGCCCTCTTCCCTCATTTACTTTTCCTTCTCTTACTTAAACCATCTTTGATGGTACCGAATCCTGCAAGTTTTCTGCCAAGCTGATACTTATGTCAGTGTCCTCTGCTGATGCAGCTATGGTTAAAGTATAATAATAAATACATGTTTTAAATGTAAAACTTACATGGGGTTAATTTTTTTAAGCTGTTTCCCTTTGGAAAACCATCAAATGCTCTGAAGGAAATTCCAGATGTCTTTGTAACCCATGATAGCAAACGGCAAACAGATGTTACTGGTACACAGTATGATAGGATAGATTATTTGGCGACATGGCGGTTCTGTAAACAGGAGATCTGCATGTAGCCCCATAGGCTCTGGCACCGGCCATGTAGCCTTTATATATTGGATGTCTTTTTTTATATACAATGCACATAAGCAATCATAAAAAAATTTATGCAAATACAATATAGAACATGTGAAAACAATCTTTTTAGAAACTCCGTTCAAAGAAAAACAAAGGATATTTAGCAAAGAACCAACATTTTTAAAGGTTTTTCTTTAAGGGGGTGATTCAGGTTGGCTTGCAAAAGCAAGCCCCTTTAATGGACAAAACCATTTACACTGCAGGTGGGGCAGATGTAACATGTGCAGAGAGAGTTCCATTTGTGTGAGTTATATTGTTTCTGTGCAGAGTAAATACTGGCTGCTTTATTTTGAAACTGCAATTTAGATTTCAGTTTAAACACACCACTACCCAAATGTAACTGCCTCTGCACATGTTACATCTGCCCCACCTGCAGTGCACATGGTTTTGTCCATTAAAGAAGGAGTTTGCTTTTGCAAACCAACCTGAATCACCCCCTATGGGGGATATTCAAATAATTGCAGCGTTTGGTTGCTGTAATACCTCACTGGTATTTGCTCTTATCTCTGTGAGGTGCAAGTGACATTATTCTGACTGGCATATGTCATACCTCCCAACATTGGTGACTCTCGAGTCTGGCATTGCTGCATGCTAATGAAAAAGGGACATAGCCTTACTGTAAGGGGGTGTGGCAATTACCACCCACATCCACGTTTCTGGGGGCGTAGCCAGTACTCAGGGCGAGATGTACTAAGCCCTGGTAGGAGCTGATTGTTTATCACTCTCCAATTTATCACTTGTTAAGCTTAGTACATTTGGCCATCAGTGAGCTGTTGGCTTGCCCACTGTCCCTTCTGTCTCTGTGAATAGACACGCACAGCCATACCTCCCATCTGTCCCGCTTTTCACGGACTGTGTCCCACGACAGGGGTATTTGGGAGGAGAGGGCCTGGGGTTTTTGGGAGGGGAGGGAGAGGGCCCACCCCCTATCACGCATGAATGGACACTGTGTGGATGCGCACATGGTCAGCAGCTGACAGAGTCGCTAGCCATGATCCCAAAAGCGGCAAAAACGGGGCGTTACCTTATGGGAGTGTTGCACGTATAGGCTAAGCCCCTCATTGCTAGGCCATGCCTCCAAAATTTTGCCCGCATGCAGCATCCCAATTCATCTTCGGCCAATGTTGGGAGGTTTGTGCACAGCATCGATTCACTGCTGCAACGGGGGGAGGGGACTTTTCCATTTTTTACCATCTATATGGACTCTGAACAGGGAATGTAAAGTGTTCTGAGGTTTTGGTATTGGCAAAAATAAAAAACATGAAAAACTCATGTTGAACTTTTCATGACATTTTGTCTGTCAATCTCAGAACGGACGGAGCAGTGTTGCTGTTAGTTATCACGGGACAATAACTTTTCAGGACAGCAGTTCCGGGCACCTGGGCAACGCTGATGGGTAGATTTGGAGTCCCCTCCATAACTGGCATGGGACTGTCACATGTATTAGAGAGAGTTGGACATACAGAATGACCCATAATAGCTTACTGTTTTCAGGGAGATTATAGTTGGTAGTAGGGATGGCCGTATCCCATCAATGAATCATAATCATCGATGGTATATGGATGATGTAGAATACTTTTGCTATTGATGGGGAGAACCATATGGTTTCCCTACATCGATGGCACAGTATGACCAAATCGATTTCTTTTTTGTTTGTTTGTTTGTTTGTTTATTTTCCATTTGAATGTTTATGGGCCAGATTCTCTAAGCTTCAAAAGTGATAAAATGGAGAATGATAAACAGCCAGCCAATCAGCTCCTACCTGCCATGTCACAGACTGTGTTTGAAAAATGTCAGGCAGGAGCTGATTGGCTGGCTGTTTATCACTCTCTATTTTGTCACTTTTGAAGCTTAGAGAATCTGGCCCTAAATCTCTTATTTATTTTGTTCCCCACAAAATGTAACCACTGTATAATATGGATAAGGAGAAATCAGGGAGATTGCTAGACTTGTCAGGGAGATCGCTATTATTTCTGGGAGTCTTCTGCAGAAGGCAGGAGGGTGGGCAACTGTGGAATGACCTCAAGTATATAGCACACCCTGCTAGGAATGACAATGGCATTTTTCTTACACTGATTGTATTAATTATTCATCTGTAGAAGTACAGTATACTCATAAATAATGTATGTGTGTATATTATCATTTCAGGCACATTTGTTGCAGACATGGAATCTTCCTCCAGACGTGTGGTTATCAATGTTGGGGGTGTCAGGTTCGAGACCTATGCAAGTACATTGCAGTCTCTCCCTGGTACCAAGCTGGCCAACCTCTCCGAGACAGCTCTGAGTAACACAGGTGACAGTGAGCTGTTTTTCGATCGGAATCCCAAAGTGTTTGGGTACATACTGGACTACTACAGGACAAAGCATCTCCACTGCTCAGATAACATGTGTAAGTCAGTGCTGATGGAGGAACTGAGGTTCTGGGAGGTCAGCCTGGTCCATCTGTCCCATTGCTGCTGGCTGAAGATAAACAGCAAGTCCAAGGATCTGGAAGATTTTATCTCCTGGGATAAGACCACAGAGAATGAACAGCAGCAGCTTCTCTGCGATACGGAAAGGGTAGATTACAGTTGGAGGGGGCAGTGGCAGCCGAAAATATGGTCCCTCTTTGAGAAGCCCTTCTCTTCTCTGCCCTCCATGGTAAATGCCTTTGTAAGCATTCTGCTTAGGGGGGGTGATTTGGGTTGGTTGGGGGCAGATGTATCAGGTGCAGAGAGAGTTACATTTGGGTGAGTTATTTTGTAATTCTCTGCACATGTTGCATCTGCCCCACCTGCAGTGCACATGCTTTTGCAAACCAACATGAAGTCCGTTACCACTAACACACAGATTTATTAAGCCCACAGTGAAGTGATAAATAACTGTCAAGTTACAGGATTGGTTTAAATAAAGACAGTTGGGGCAGATTGTCTCCGACACTTTGTTGGTACCGACACTTTATCACTTCACAGGACTTAATAAATTTGCCCCGGAATAACTGGAACCATCACAGTTATTGGGGTAGATTTACTTCAAATTGTAAAAATGAGATGTAGGAGCATAGTCACCCATAGCAACTCATCTAATTCAAGTTCTTATTTCTGTACTGCATCCCAGAAAGACATAGACACAATCGGATTGGTTGCTTAGGGTTACGGCACCACTTTCCTTTCTTAGAGATCTCCACCATTGAGTTATTCAGAAAAATGAGTAGGTGTAGAGATTGCACAACCATATGGGCCCCTCAACTTCAAATTTGGTCGCATCTGGTAATGTTTCACATACTGCATGTGGGGGTCACGGGCCGCACACACATGTTATAGAACGTTGGCATCATCCAAAGCTGTGCACATCTTTAGGCTCCTTCCCTGCTGCCACCATAGTTACTTTCATTAGATGGAAGTATCTGTGCATCTACATGCGGAAGGCCACATCTTTTGTTTCAAGACCTGTATCCACCCCACCCAAAGCACCCACTTCATGGAAAGAGCGATCTATCAGTGGATAAACAAATAAATTGATCGATCTTTCGGTCTCCGTCCGTGTGCCGATACACAGTGCGGCATTAGCACACTCAGCGACTGTTTACACCTCATGCGCAAGTCTTCCACTTGCATCCAAAACTGCTCCAATATGTCTACGTGATCTGCTATAGACACGCGTTCTGCCCAATCCTTTACCCCTACATGGCTTATTGTGGCAATCACATTCTGCCGAGGTGAGAGATAGATATTAGTTGTCTCCGGACAAAGCGATAATAAAATCTAGGTAATGATCAGAACCAATGGCAGTTCCAGAGGGGGCAACACCAACTGCCACTGAGTCCTGGGCAGTGATGTTTGGCAGTGTTTGCAGTGACAGTTGGTCTGTCTCCCCTATTTGAATTTTGGAATGTGCCTCAGCCCCTCCTCTGGAGCCACCACTGATCAGAACTAATTTAATTGGCCATGAGTTTATTTGACTATTAATTGCTAATCTTTAATGTTTCTCCTATACATTTTATAATTTAATAATACAATTTTTTTTAATGTCTGATATTGGTAACTGCAAGAAGTGGACCATTGCTCCGTTATTAATATCCTTCCTGCAAACAGGAATAAGATTCTGCACAGAACTGATCTCTACATAGTCGTCTGATCTGTATGATATAAAGAGCTGTTAGCCATTTTAGGGCATAATTCAGCTTGGGTTGTAGTTTTGAGAAAATGGACAAAACGACAACTCCCTGCGCTAGCATGCAGGGGGGGTGTCCAGCGCAGGGCAAGGCTGCTCTGCATTCCAGTTCCCTCTGTGCAATGCGGATGCAAAAACTTCCCTTTGCAACGATATTATGGGAGTGTTTCGCTGTTATAGCACTTGAATTTTGAGGGTCGTCTCCAGGCTGTGCAGCCTAGATACAAAGCCAGTCTCTGGGCCATAATGGTTCGCAGCTCATCGCAGCAGCTGCACCTTCTGGAGCGCACCTCAAAAAAAGCTGTGTTGTTGCCCCTTAGATGGCATTTTACGCAATGTGAAAGCAGTGTCAGGGCTCAGGCATGGTTTAGGCTCAGTCACTTTGGGCCTTATTCTCGTTCACTCTTTCTGACAAAATCCTTCTTAGATGGACAAAACCATGTGCACTGCAGGGGGGCAGATGAAAGGAATCGGTACATCTGTCAGAATGAACTTAGGTCTACAGTCATTAGGTCGACCCCATTAGGTCGACTGGCAGGAAGATCGACCTGATTTAAGGTCGACATGGGCCAAGGTCGACATGACTTAAGGTCGAATTTGCATAAAGGTCGACATGAGGAAGGTCGACTGGTCATAATGTCGACATGGGTTTTTCACTGTTTTTTTTTTATCTGGATGTCGACATGGACACAGTTGGCAATGAGAATCGGACCCTCGCATCGCTCGCTTCGCTCGCGATGCATCGGGCGCGGTGGCTCGCTTCGCTCGCCACAGCTTTAATAACCTCCTCCACGCCCTAGTGGATGGTAGGGCATGAAATACCGCCTGTCGGCACATGTTGGCTCAAAAAACAGTGAAAAACCCCATGTCGACCTTATGACCAGTCGACCTTCCTCATGTCGACCTTTAGGCAAATTCGACCTTAAGTCATGTCGACCTTGGCCCATGTCGACCTTAAGTCAGGTCGACCTTCCTGCCAGTCGACCTAGTGGGGTCGACCTAATGACTGTAGACCTAAGTTCATTCTAATAGATGACCGCTTCCCAGATGAAAAATGTGCAGAGAGAATTAAATTTGAGTGAGTTATTTTGTTTCTGTGCAGGGTAAATACTGGCTGCATTATTTTTACACTGCAATATAGATCTCACTTTGAAGTAAAACCCCACCCATATCTAACTCTCTATGCACAAGTAACATCTACCCCACCTGCAGTGCACATGGTTTTGTCCATCTAAGAAGGATTTTGTCAGAGAGTGAACTAGAATAAGGCCCTTTGTGCTTTATACACTTGTGCATTATACTACACTTGTGAAAATCACAACTATCGCACAACCATGCCTGCATGCGCAAGCCCTGAAACTGTGGGACAAAATAAGTTAGCAAACAATAAGCTTCCTTTCATTAGAGAATCAATGCTTATAGATGAATACTGACTCGCGTTCCTCCTTTCATTCCAGTGCGTCACCGCCATCTCCCTGCTATTTATCATTGGAGCTATATTTATCTTCTTCGAGGAGACCACGTATCATTTTATCTACGTGTTTAACCGCACCGACATTGACACGTATCATTCTTTCCAACAAGAACTGTATCCTGGGAAAGGGTTCTACTTGATCTATCTGGAGCTGGTCTGTGTTTTGTGGTTCGCGTTTGAGTTTTGCACCCGTCTCTTCTTCTGCCCGGACAAAAAGGAGTTTTTGAAGAGTCCGTTGAACTGGGTCGATTTCTTGTCACTATTCCCAGTGTTTATTCAGCTGATGACCAAAGGATATGAGGAAGGAATGGAAATCCTGTGGATTATCTTGGGCTGTTTACGCTCATTATATGTCATTAAGCTACTTCGATTCCTTTTGCTCATGGAAGGCAGCCTTGTTCTGAAGGCCCTTTCCGGGACCCTCTGGGCAATCTCCCGAGAGATATTCATTCTTCTAATCATCTTGGTTTTGGAGACACTTTTTTTTGCTAATTTGGCATTTCACGCGGAGATGTTTTCTCCATTTCCTGACCATGGATTTGGCCATATATACAACTGCTGTTGGTGGGCCCTCATCACCTTAACCACTGTGGGCTATGGTGATGTATATCCTATGACCACTTCTGGACGGATTGTATCCAGTCTAACCGCTATGTCCGGCATACTTACCATTATTGTACCCATACCCATTCTCATGATTAAGTTCCAGCATTATTACGCCATTGCTCTAGCCAAGGAGAAGATGAAACTCCACCGTAACTTTGACCAGTTAGAAGATCCCTGATCTATTTATTTCACGCACACATATTATTAATCATGTATAATCTCATCATTATAAAAACTAAATGGTATCTGGATTCTAGACCGACAATTTATAGGTAGACAGTCATTGGGTCAACACAATATGGTTGACGTGAATTAGGGTGACAGATGAAAGGTTGATTGTGCTTAAAGTTCACAGATGCCAAGTCTTAAGGTCTATATGTACCAAAGGTTGAAATAAAAATAGTCAACACGTGTTTTATTTTGTCCCATATGTAGGTTCTTCTTATTTACTATCCACGTGAAAACCAGTAACCTGCCTGAAGTGTGCCCGCGAGGTCACATTTCTACTGACGTTTGTCAGGAAAGAGGGAAGATACGTCATTTGGAACAAAAATAATTGTAATACCACCTTCACGTTGACCGGTAACAGGGGAGTGAATATAAAGGGAGATTATTTTGGGAAGCATGCAAATGTGTTGCCACCATGTCGCTGAAAACGGTTGTGTACAGACACACAGCTGCTCACATAGGAGACCATACTCAGAGGTATTGCACCTGCTATAGGGCTAGTGCAAGTTTTGATGGTGCGACCGATAACGCATCTATGATGCACCAGATAGTAATGCAGTGTCTATATACAGTGTCTATATACAGTGTCTATATGCAGTGTCTATACACCCTGCAAGTGGGCGTTTCAGTCCGTGCACATTCGGGAATGGCATTGGCCAGTGATCAAGCAGACTCCGCCCGAGATACTGAAATCCCGCCTTGCCAAGTACTGTGCGAATAGATGTGTATGACGAAGACTTCACAGCCCTGCCAATGTGTCCAAATCCCATAGCAAGCCTCTCACCATTGAATGATTTCTACACTGAACACCAGTCATCGCCAGCTCCGAATAGCCCTGGACTTGGTGGCTGCGATGAATGCAGGCATATCGAGGCCGGAGATGATGTTACACATCATCCTCTAAAATGCTTAGGCACGCCCATGTTTTCAATGACACCCCCAGCACTTGTTCTAGCACACCCAACATTTTTCTCGGCACACCCAGGAAACGGCGGCTACCACCATCAGGCGCCGACTTCCTGTCAATCAACTTGCGAACGGCTGGCAAAGGAAAAACGTAGCAGGATTTCTCTGCCAGCGAGCATTGCACAGACGCATTGCGACCCACACGCATGCGCATTACTTCGATATTTCCCCATTGTGCGAGTTCACACAACAGTGAATGGGCCCCAAAGGGCCTGATTCATGTTTGTAAGCACAGAAGAATTAGACCAAAAACAGTAACTTTATAGGGAAATTCACTAAGATGGGAGTTGTATTTCACATGGGCAGAGACGGATTTAGGGCCTCATTCAGGTCCGTTCGCTAGTGGCACTTGTTTGCACGGGGACCAATGTCTCTTCTATGCGCATGTGCATTTCTGCACATGTACAGAACAGATTGTTCGCCGGGCGCACGCAAGCAACCTTGATACAGTGTAACATCTATTTGCAGTGTAACATCCATTTGCGTGCGAATTTGCCTTGCGAATGGATGGCGGCCAGCCACCATTCGCAAGGCGGGGTTTGGTGGACTCGCAAGGCTGGGAATTCGCAGCCTTGCAAAACAACCAGAATAACCCCCTTAGACCAAATGGAGCCCTAGGAGAGGTATCGTACTTTCATTCCTGATTGCGAGCGACATCGGAAAAGTAGTTTGGCGCGTGAATAGGTATTTTCCTAGGTCTTTTGGAAGTAGACTTAAATGGCTAAGTACCCCGGCCCATGTTTCTATCATTTTGTAGGAGGTTGAACACACCCCACCCAAATCTAACTCTCTCTGTACATGTTACATCTGCCCCCCCCCCCCCCCTGCAGTGCAGCATGGATCTGCCCAGGTTCTTACTTTTGGTGCTATACTCACAAACATGAACCCGGCCCAATGTGTATAGTAGAAGCTGAGATGCGAGCTATAGTTTAGTTCTTCTCTGTATGTCACATAAAATAATGAGTTATGTTGAATCTGTCGTCTCAGAGCTGCATTGACTGATATAAGCTCCTACCTTTTTGCGGGATGCGGTCATTTGGTCTACTGCATTATGGTAGAAAGTCATTAGGTCGAATCCATTAGGTCGACATGCTAAAAGGTCGACATGACTCTAGGTCGACATGGGAAAAGGTCGACATGATTCTAGTTCGAAAGGTCATTAGTTCGACAGGTCATTAGTTCGACAAGGTCATTAGTTCGACATTGTCTATGTCGACATTCACAAGGTCGACATGGAGTTTTTCACTGTTTTTTGAGCCAACATGTGCCAACAGGCGGTATTTCATGCCCTACCATCCACTAGGGCGTGGTGGGAGAATAAAATAGTGTGCCGAGCGTAGCGAGGCACCGTGCCCGACGCATAGCGAGCGCAGCGAGCGATGCGAGGGGATGCAGTGCACTTTAAACTGTGTCCATGTCGACTGTGTTGACATTCAGGTAAAAAAACAGTGAAAAACCCCATGTCGACCTTGTGAATGTCGACATAGACAATGTCGAACTAATGACCTTGTCGAACTAATGACCTGTCGAACTAATGACCTTTCGACCTAGAATCATGTCGACCTTTTCCCATGTCGACCTAGAATCATGTCGACCTTTTAGCATGTCGACCTAATGGATTCGACCTAATGACTTTCTACCATAATGCAATAGACCAAATGATCCCAACCCCTTTTTGCATACCCTCCAACATCTGATGGTCAAAAATCGGTACACATTAGGAAGGGGCGTGGCCACTGGCAAAAGGGAGTGGCCATGGGTAAAATGGGCGTGTCATCAACAGTGACAGGAATAATAATAATAATACACCTCAAAAAATATTGAATAAGTCAGACTTGTGAGGAAGACACCCGACTGGGGAGAGAATAACAGAAATGGGTATATACAGTATGTCAGTTGTACAGGAGTGTAGGATTCATGTATGTAGTGTCCCGCTTCTCTGCATATAATGGTTGGTGAGCGACTAGGTGTGTTTGACAGTTTTAACACTGACCAGAGAGCTGTATTCTGCAGCAATCTGGACCAGCCGGTCACCCGCTCGCTCCGGCTGCTGTCGCTGTCGGGTCGCCGGTTCCTGCAGTCTTGGAACGGAGAGTGCGCACTGCGCAGGTCTGGTCGGGACTCGGGAACCGTTCGCTGGTCCGCAGCTGAGAGGCAGGGTGGGTGGAGTGACGATTGGCCATCGGAGCTGTCACACAGGAGCAGAGGCTGGGCTGCAGTTACTGCTAATCGCCCTTGAGAGCAGTGGACTGAAGTGCCGCCTCCCGGCCCCCTGCACTGTGATTGGACGCGGTGCAAGCCTCGCTCTGCAGCCATCCCTTCTTTCCCGTTGCCTGCCTCCAATAATGTCTTTTGGTTTTCCTCCTGCAAACAAACCCCCTTCGCCTCCAATAGCACCACCACTTATGATTGGCTGCCGCTGTGTACAGTACCTCCGAGACGGATGTCCGATTGACAAAAACCGGTACATTCGATACACTTTGATTTAGCCGGTACAGACCGTAAAAAAAGGCACTGTACCGGCTAAATCGGTACAGTTGGAGGGTACGTTTTTGTTGATAGCGCTGCCCAAAAGTGCATCTGTAAACATAGCAGATAATGTGACAGCTATGGTGCCAGTATGCCACTGAGGGGGATCACATGACTGCTATGGTGTTAGTATGCTCCTGAGGGATCACATGATTGCTCTGGTGTTAGTATGCTGCTGAGGGATCACTTGACTGCTATGATGTAATATGTCGCTAAGGGAGGCACACAAAATATTTTATATTTGCAATATTTATCAATATAATTGTAATAGTGTTTATTCACTGCATACCTCCCAACATGACCCTCTCCAGGAGGGACACGGTGCTCTGTTCCTGGACTTCCCTCTTAATGTATGATTGCCATCACCTGTGTTGAACAGGTTAATTGATGAGACAGGCGTTTCAACAGAGGTGATGGCACTTATACATTTATGCCCCTTTCCCACTGCAGCCTTAAAACGGTATATTGCCGATTTTTGAGGGCAAAATACCGTTTAAGGCTGCAGTGGGAAAGCGCCAGAGTTGAAATACCATTTAAAGTTAAACGGTATTTCAACCCGTTTCCAAAGCAGAGTTTTACACGGTAATCTACCGTTTAAGAGGCAATGGGAATGCATCTTAAACGGTAGAGATGATGGCTGATTTTTTCAGCCATCATCTCCGTGTGTGTACGCTGCCGGGCTGAAAGATTAACCACTTTCATCCTGGCGGTACGCCCCGCTGCCACCCCCCGCCCCCCCCCTCCCTCCTGTTATACTCACTTGTCCACGCTGCCCCGCTGTGTCCGGCTGGCTGCTGCTGCGGCTGGATGCCGTTAGCGACGCTGGTCCGGCCACATGCCCCGCCTCCCTCCGTCCTGCTCCACACGGAGCAGCACTGGCCACCAATGTTTTATTTTGTAAGCCAGTAATATATAGATTGCTGGCACATGCCAGCAATCTATATATTTCTGGAACCACTGGGCACCAATGACAAACCTAAGCCAGTAATATATAGATTGCTGGCACATGCCAGCAATCTATATATTTCTGGAACCACTGGGCACCAATGACAATCATAAGCCAGTAATATATAGATTGCTGGCACATGCCAGCAATCTATATATTGCAGGCACCACTGGGCACCAATGACAATCATAAGCCAGTAATATATAGCAGGGTTGCCGACTTTTTAATGCTCCTCTCCGGGAGAAGCCCGGAGAGGAGACTTTCCTTACCCGATCGGGGGGCGGGGCTTGATGGTGACGTCATCAAGCCCCGCCCCCATGACGGGAAATAGTAGAAATAACTTATATCAATGGAGGGGGCGGGGCTAAAATGACGCGATTGTGCCATTTTAGCTCCGCCCCCTCCTCTGAGACCCGCGGATTGCGGCATTTACATGCCGCGATTCGGGGGGCTCAGGGGAGTCCCCCAGATTCCGGGAGGGTTGCCCACCCTTCCGGGGGACCGGGAGGGGGACCCGATTTTCGGGAGACTCCCGGGAATTCCGGGAGGGTCGGCAACCCTGATATATAGATTGCTGGCACATGCCAGCAATCTATATATTGCAGGCACCACTGGGCACCAATGACAATCATAAGCCAGTAATATATAGATTGCTGGCACATGCCAGCAATCTATATATTGCAGGCACCACTGGGCACCAACGATTTAGTTATTAGGCAGTAATATATACATAGCTGGCACTGGCCAGCAATGTATATATTACTGTCCACCATGGGTTAAATTGAGCCGACACATAGCACAAATGTCGACGGCTGCGGGATTTGTACGCACCACTGGCCCCTCCCCCACCTTTTATTATGTGAAAACAACTGTGGTGTGCACCTTTTTATCCCTGAAAAGCCCAAAGTCACGGGCACTCATTTGTGTTGTAAAAACTTTTTGAAGAGCTAAAACGTTTTACCTGCAATGGGAATGGTACTTAAATGGCATTTAAAACTGTGATCTGCTGCAGTGGGAATGCTAAATACCGTTTAAGATTACCTGTAATTTAAAACGGGTCTGCAGTGGGAAAACAGCATAATGGGCCCTACATATGCAGAGATGTGTGCCATAGATACATAACGGGAGATTCAGCACAAGAGATTTCACTCTTGTGACTCATTTCAGACAATGAGCCACATACAGAGAGATTTGTGTCAGAGATTCATAATGGGAGATTCAGCACGGGAGATTTCAAATCTGTCACAGAAAGTGAAGTAAAACACTGCACTTCATCACAAAAATGTTATTATTACTGAACACATCTAGCACATAACTAATGTCTTCTTTAATAAGTATTCTTTCACCTCCCCTAATATGCTACCCCCCCAAAAAAAAATTAAATCACGGTGGCTAGTGGTTCCCCCTGAACCGAATGCAAACCCATATGCAAACTATTAAACGTTGGTGGTACAGTGGGAGCTGACAAAAAAAATACTTACCAAGCCAGCTCTTGAGCTGGCCCTGGTTTCCAAAATATGGGGGACAAAATGAATAGGGGTCCCCCATATTTTGTAGACCAGCACCAGGCTCAACTAGCAAGGGGTGTAATGCCATAGCCAGGGGACACGCTTGATGGTGTCCCGTGGCCAAAGCATTACCCACCCTAACTAGTCAGCCCAGGCCGGGAGTTTTTGGGGAGGTGGGGACCCCCCAAATAAGGGGGTCCCCCCTCTCCAGGGCACCCCAGGCCTGGGCTGCAGCCCGGGGCTATCCCCTGCACCCCTGGGCGGTGGGTGCAGGGTTGATAGCTTATTTAACAGTAATATTGTCTTTTACAGTAGGACTACAGGTCCCAGCAAGCCTGCCCCACATGCTGGCACTTGGGAGAACCACAGGTACCAGCATGTGGGGCATTAAAGGCCCGCCGGTACCTATAGCCCCCCTGTAAAGGAAATATTAAAATAAAACAAAAAACACTGGTTTTAAATGTTTTATTTAATAAAAACACAAACACAGAGTTTTTAGTATTTTATTAAGCTGCATCTGGTCTTCACCTGGGGGCAGCGGCCCCCTAAGCTCTTTTGCATGGCCGCCGCCTCCCAGGGCTTCTGCCTCTTCATCTGTGTTCTTCACCTGGGGGCGGCGGCCTTTTAAGCTCTTTTGCATTGGCCGCGCCTCCCAGGACTTCAGGAGCTCTTCACTCCTCCTCCGCCGTCGGACTGACTGCCCCGACCCTGTCTCGAGCTGGCTAATATAGCCAGCTCTAGGGGGCGGGGCAATGACGCGGCGAGCCGTGATTGGCTGGCCGCGGCCATTTTGAAATTTAATTTTTTTTTTTTTTTACATGTCCGCCGCGCTGCCGCCCCGCTGCCGCCGAGAGGAGAGGTGAGGTGGGGGTGGCGATGGGTGCTACAGCTGGTGGGGGAGGGGGGTCAGGGGTGGCGGCGGCGGGTTCTGCGGCGCAGGGTGCGGCGGGTCTGCGGCGTCCGCAGTCGCTCGGCCCTGCTCATCTGCCCGCAGCCACACATGCGGGAGATGAGCAGGAGCTTTCTGAGCGACTGCTCTGTATTGTACAGCCCGTCCGTTCTGAATCTTGGACAGATTCAGAACGGCGGGTGCGCGCATGTAAATCGCTGTGTGGGCTATATACACAGCGATTTACATGCATCTTCAGGCATTTTCTGAGCGATTTGTTAGAATCGCTCAGAAAATGCCTGAATATCGTGCTGTATGTGGGGGCCTTAAGAGGGAAGTCCAGGAACAGAGCATTGTGTCCCTCCTGGAGAGGGTCATGTTGGGAGGTATGTTTAATGTATGACCTGTTTGTGCATTTACAATACAAATGTATGGCACCGCTGTAAAATAAATAAAGTAAAAATGTACACACTTTGTTTTCATTTTTTTTAAAGACTACAGTATATACATATAGAAACTCTTATAAGCACATGGAGACTGATATTTTACACAGCATTTACTTGTGCCCATTCTCATGCAGAAGAAAAACACCACCAGACAGGTGTTATATAATACTAGGTGATTCATCGCGCCCTACAGGTGCTCTTCACACCGGCGTAAGGGTCCGCGCCCCCTTAATTTGTGAATGTTTGTATTGTGGTCACGACACAGGAAAACAGGAGACTGAGTAGTGATAGGGGTGTGTGGGCATACGGGGGACTAAAGAGGAGGGTGGGGGACACTGTGCAGCTTCTGCCAATGGGTGAGGGTCCAGCGTGGCAGCACAGGAGTATAGGACGGTGGCCGAGTCAGTGTCTCCTCCTACTTGGTGGGAGTTAGGGTGCATGAGAGCAGGAGGCTGGGCTATGAGGCATGATAGGGGTATGTGGGCAACACAGTGTCACCGACTCCCCAGTGGTGGAAGTTACGTTTCAGGAGAGCAGGAAGCTGGGTAGTGATAGGGGTGTGTGGGCATACGGGGGACTAAAGAGGAGGGTGGGGGACACTCTGCAGCTTCTGCCAGTGGGTGAGGGTCCAGCTTTGCAGCACAGGAGTACAGGACGGTGCCCCTGAGTCAGTGTCTCCTCCTACTGGGTGGGAGTTAGGGTGCATGAGAGCAGGAGGCTGGGTGGTAAAGCATGATAGGGGAATGTGGGCAACACAGGGTGAGCGGGTCCCCACTGGGGGAAGTTACGGGGCAGGAGAACAGGGGGCAGGGCAGTGATAGAGGTGTGTGGGCATGAGGGGTAATAAAGGTTTTTGTCTGTTGCTGAGTAGGGATAGGCCTTGGTGCAGACGCTATCGATGATTGGCATTGATGGCGATTTTGCACCCTGCCATCGATAGTAGTGACATATTACTTGGATAAACATTGATTGTTGTAGCTATCGATGGTCATCCATTATATCTGACTCAATAGGCCATGGGTCAATTAGAACTTGGTGGCGGGACTTCCGGGTGTGGGGGGAGGAGCTATGCTCCGTGTCCCGGCACCTTAAAAAATTTGAAACTTGATCGGTTCTCCTTTGCCATCGATGTAGTGAAACCATCTGGTCCTCCCACATCGATGGCAAAAGTATTCAACATCGGCCATAAACCATCAATTATTTGAAATCATTGATGGTCGATGGGCATCCCTAGAACTGGAGGAGGGTGGGGGACAGTATGCAGCTCCCGGTAGTGGGTGAGCGTCTCCTCCCACTGGGAAGGAGTGAGCGTGCATGAGAGCAGGAGGCTGTATAATAGTGGTGTGTGGCCAAGACATTGATAAAAGTTGTGGCGCTGGTGCAGAGGACCGAGGGGACACTTCTGGCAGTAGGGGAACCTGCAGCGCGGCAGCCAGGGACGGATTTCCCACCTAGGGGTGGCACCTGATTGTGGCGGTACAGGATCCCCCATTGTCACGGGGTTAGTAAAATGCGGGAGTGGGGTCGCGGGGGTCCGCTGGGGGAGTGGAATTGCCGGAAGGGGGTCTGCAAATTGCGGGAGGGGGGGGTGCGGGGATCCGCGATTAGCGGGAGGGGGCGGAGTCTGCAAATCGTGGGAGGGGGCGCGGGGGGGGGCTTGAATTGCGGGAAGGGGGGTCTGCAATTTGAATTGCGTGGGGGGTGCCATGAATCAAGGGAGGGGGGGGCGCAGGGGGGATGGCGCGGGGGTCCGTGAATCGCGGGAGGTGGCATGAATTGCAGGAGAGGGGGGTCGTGGGGGGCTGCGAATCGCAGGAGGGGGGGTGAATTGCGTGAGGGGGGGCGTGAATTGCAGAAGGGGGGTTCACGAATCGCGGGAGGGGGTCTGCAAATTGCGGGAGGAGGCGCTGGAGGGGGGTGTGAATCGCGGGAGGGGGGGGCGAATCGAAGGAGGGGGGCCCGGGAGATGCGGGGGGTCCGCAAATCGCAGGAGGGGGCGCTATGGGGGGGTTCCGCGAATCGCGGGAGGCGGTGGGGGTCCGCAAATCGCGCGGGGGTGGCTAGAATTGCGTGAGGGGGGGCGTGAATTGCGTGAGGGGGGGTCGCAAATCGCAGGAGGAGGGGGGTGCCATGAATCGCGGGAGGGGGGGTCACGGGGGTCCCGCGGGTCCCGGGAGGGGGGTTCGCGGTGGTCCGGTGGGGGGGTTGCGGGAGTAATGGTGGATGGTGGCTGTGGTGTAATGGTGGATGTGTACTGTAGCCCTGGCTGGGCGGGGGGAGTTGATGTCAAGGGGGTGGGGTGTGTAGAACGTTATACACATAGAACACTTTTCCCTGGGGGGGGGGGGAGGGGCGGATTTGTGTACACAGGGGATGAGTGACAGATCTGGCTATATAAATATATAAGAGATTGTTGCCCAAATCTCCCAGCTAGCTTCCTCTGGGCTGCCTGGGTCTCTCTAGGCATTGGAGCAGTAAGAGGAGATAATGGGTGAAATGTAATAGGGTGTGAGGATCAGAAAGTGAGAGATTTGGTAAGAAATCTCCAGGGTTTTCTTTCAAAGCAGCAATCATTTACACTTCAAATTCAAACTGGTTTTGCAGTGTAAATGATTGCCGCTTTAAAAAACCTGGAGATTTCTTACCAAATCTTTCACTTTCTGAATCTCTCATCCTATTACATTTCACTCAACAAGTTATCACTGGGGGTCTCAGAGATGGGCTGTTCCACCAAGCAGCAGCAAAAGACGGTGGGGTGCCAGTCCCACATACAGTAGGAGCCCATCTCATCTATCTTCCTTAGGCCATGGCTCAGGGTGGCTAGCCATGTGTAAGCCCCAGCACTATAGGGGTTAATGTGGACGCCAGACATGGCCCGCCTGGAGAGGGTTAACGTGGGAGGGGGCAGGAGCTACCCTTGATGGACAGGTCAGCGCGACCTGGGATAGGCTGGGAGAAGGAAAAAGGGAAGACCGGAAGGTGAAGTGGGAGCTGGGAGAGAGCACTCACGTGGAAGAGCAGAGTGGAGCGGCAGCGTGAGAAGTGCTGAGACGTGGCGCTGTGAAGGAGAGACAACAGGAGAATCCCCCGTCGAGCGGCAGCGTGTGAAGTGCTGTGACGCGGCGCTGAGGAGAAGAGAGCCAGCAGCGGGACTCCCTGCCGTGCGGAGAAGCCGTGAGCGGAGGACGCGACAGAGGAGTGACGTAATCGCCGGGGAGCCGTGGACTGCGGGCAGGAGCGACGCCACTGCCCAAGAAGAGGAGGGAGTGTGACGCTGACCCCTACAGACTGCCGGGATGACTGGAGCGGGTAAGAGGTGAGGAGTGAAGGCACCAGCAGCCCAGGTCCCCACCAGCACAGGTCGCCAACAAGCCCCCAGCAGCATAAGGCTGCAAACAACCCCCAGGCCCCACCAGCACCAGGCCACTAACGGCCCCCATCAGCAGCCCCAGGTCTCTAAAGGCCCCACCAGCACCAGGCCACTAACGGCCCCCATCAGCAGCCCCAGGTCTCTAACGGCCCCACCAGCATCAGGCCACTAGTAGGACACTCTAGGGCCACACCAGGCCACCAACAAGCCTCCCCACCAGGCACCCGTACAGTGGGAGAACAGAGTGAGCAGTAGGGAGAACTGCAGAGCCCAGCAGCATTGCAGCCATACAGAGGACCCAACAGCAGCCGGGGAGCAGTGTAGCGGAGTGTGGCAACGCCTGGCGCCCACACTAGCAATCCCGCCGGGGTACACTGCGACCGGCGAATATTTGCCCATACCCAGCGGGAGCTGGCACCGTCCACAGGTACTTTACCCCTGACCTTAAAAGTTAACCTCACTTTCCAAATCCTAGGAAAAGGTTGTTGGACCAACATTGCCACCCGGTGGCCAAAGGATAAAAGAACAGGGATCCATAGACATAATTAAATCCTATGCATAGGTTCTTATTGAGGACTGACCGGTCTTAGCTAACGATAGTACCCGGGTACATAGGCTTAGGTGGTGCGAAGTAATATTTCCTGATATATGTGTTAGCAATACCCGTACATAATTGCCGTTACTGTTCTAGAGCTACTGTACTGTTGTATGACAAATGATGTTTGCACTTTGATATTGCTTTATATTGTTACGTGGTGTTCACCCCATTTCAAGGTTCAAAACCAGCTGGCGCCCCTAGTTGCAGGCCCAGAATAAAGCATCAATTGAGAAAGTGTGTCGATTGATTTGTGTACCCATCCTATAGTACGAGAAGACTCCAGACCGTAAACCGAAGGAGACTAGTGGCACCGATTCCGGGCGTATCAAGTGAGGTAACTCCCCTAGCGGTGCCCACATCTTTCCTGGCGTCACGAACAGGATCGCGGTCAACTCGGAGTATAATCCAAACCCAGGATGGATGCACCACAGGCCGGGGGTGGGCAGGCACCTGCCGTGCCCCCCAACGTTGATCAACAGGTCGTAGCCCCAGTGGTAGTACCCGCCCCAGCGGCGACATCTCGTGCTCCCATCACACTACCCTACTACTTCGGGGCCCCATGGATGCTGACCTACAGTGGGGACCCCAACAAGGGCGCCACGTTCACGGCGTTCAAGAACCAACTGAAGTCCATGTCCCAACTCTACACCCCGAGTGAAGAACAGAGGGTACAAATCCTAATCGGCCAGCTTACGGGCTCCGCCCTCAGTGAAGTCGAGTCATGGGCGGATGACCAAAAGACGAGCATCGACCAGATCTTGGATCGGCTGGCTACGATCTTCGAGACCACCACCCTCCCGGAGTTGAAGATGCAGCTCTACGGACGGAAACAGCGGCCGGGCGAAAGCCTCCGGGATTTCGCCCTGAGTCTGCAGAAGACCCTGAAGCTCATCCAAGCAGCTGATAAAGACGAGATTCGTAACAGCGACGAGGCGCTCACTATCCAATTCGTGGAGGGAGCGTCGAACCCTAACATCAAGACCCAGCTGCGGATCCTCAAGATGCAAATGCCGGGTAAACCCTTCGCAGATTTTAAAAATACCGCCATCTTAACCATTGGGAACCATTCGGACCCCGAGGCGGAGTATCCGGAAATGACGGGGTCTCGAGGTCCCATAGCGACGACTTCCGAACAAGTGGCGCGGCCAAAGGACCAGCCCACCCAGCGTGTCCAGCAGCCAACGGGAAACTCGGACCAATCACTCCAACGTCAGGTAGAAGACCTGACCATTGGGATGGCGGCGATGCAGCGGGATCTGCGCCAACTAGCCCGGCAAACCGCGCCGAATAGCGGAGGTAATAGATGGAGGACGGAGAGGCAACAGTCAAGTCGGAACCGCTGGGACCCGCCTCGAGAATACGGGAGGCGGGCGACCGATCAGTTCGACCATCAGGGCCGACCCATCTGTCGACGCTGTCAAGAAGCCGGGCACGTCGAAAGAAGCTGTCCCTCTTCCGACCGTTTAAACTCCAATGCCCCGAGGGGGAGGGCCGAACCTCGGGGGGAGTCACTGGATTAGACCCAGATCCAGACAAATGGTGGCCCCAATACATCGGAAGATGTCCCACCCTACCAGTAACCATCAACGGAGTGGAAACCGTAGCAATGGTGGACACCGGATCCCAGATCACCACGATCCAACTGCCGACCCTTCAACGCTACTGGGGAAGCCACCAGCTGTTGTCTCCACCCCCCACCTGGCTCCATCTGATCGCCAGTAACGGACTGGAAATTGCCTGCGAAGGGTACTGGGAGGCCGACATACAAATCGGAGACACGCTACTGCCAAAACAAGGGTGTCTGGTGACCACCACAGATGAAACAAAGGTGGCGCCCATAATCCTGGGGATGAACGTCCTACAACGCTGCCCCAACGAACTTGTGGCGACGCTGAAGAATCGACTCCCGGCGGCAGAACCACCGAGCCAGCGGGCCTTGCAGAAGACCATCAAAGTTCTCCAGGGACACCAGAAGTTTGTGAGGGGCACTGGAGAAATTGGGAAGATCCGCTTGACCGACGGAAGGCCCGTCAAACTCCGCCCTAACACCGAGACCATACTCTGGGGGAAGGCCCGCTGTGGTCCAAGTGGCGATAAGTATGAAGCACTGGTCGAGGCCTACCCCGTAACCGCGCAACAAGAGGTAGTGGTCGCCAGTGCCTTAGTGACGGTCGTCCACGGTCGAGTCCCAGTGCGCGTCCTGAACCCTCACAATCACACGGTCAAGCTGTACCGACACCAACCCATAGCAACGCTGAGCTGGACTACATTCCAAGACGTGATTCATCCCGAACAGGCCCGACAACAGAGCGTGGCAGCCAAATCAGGGGAGGGGCCAGGCCCGCCCAGTATCTGGTGGAAAGAAATCCACATTGGGGACGCGACTACCCCCGAAGAACAGAAGAACGGAGTCCTGCAGGTGGTGATCGATAACGGGGAGGCTTTTAGCAAAGACCCCACTGAACTGGGATTGGTCGAGGACATCCGGCATGGAATCCCCACCGGCACGGCCCACCCGGTGAAGGAGAGGCACCGACCGGTAGCCCCGGCACTGCACCAACCCGTTCGGCGGATGTTGGAAGAGATGAAAGCGAGCGGAGTGATACGGGAGAGTCACAGCCCGTGGGCTGCACCGATGGTCCTGGTCCGAAAGAAAGACGGCCAATTGCGGTTCTGCGTGGACTACAGGAAGCTCAACAGCCTGACACATCGGGATGCGTACCCCCTGCCCAGGATCGAGGAGTCCCTGACGGCCCTGCGGGCGGCCCGGTACTTTTCAACCCTCGACCTAACCAGCGGGTATTGGCAGGTCCAAGTGGAGGAGGGCGACAAAGAGAAGACGGCGTTCACCACGCCCATGGGGCTCTTTGAGTTCAACCGCATGCCGTTCGGACTGTGTAACGCCCCGGCGACATTCCAGAGGGTGATGGAGCACTGCCTCGGGCACCGAAATTTTGACATCGTACTCCTATACCTCGACGATGTCATTATATTTTCGGAAACCTATGCGGATCACCTGGGCCACCTACAAGAAGTGTTTCAGCGACTCATCCAGTTCGGGCTGAAGTTGAAACCCAGTAAGTGCCACCTCCTGAAACCCGAGGTACAGTACCTGGGCCACATTGTTAATGCCCATGGGGTATCCCCCGACCCAGAAAAAGTCAGCGCCGTAAAGGGATGGCCCGTTCCACAAACGGTGAAAGATGTCCGACGGTTCCTTGGCTTCGTGGGGTACTACCGAAGGTTCGTCCGAGACTTCGCCAAGGTCGCAGCACCACTGACTGAACTGATGAGAGGGATTCCCAAAGACGGGTATAGCAAGAGAATCCCGGTGGTGTGGACAGAAAGTCGACAGGAGGCATTCGACCGGCTCAAAACGGTGTTGACAGAAGCCCCTCTGTTGGCGTACCCAGACTACAGTGTCCCCTTTCGTCTGTACACCAATGCTAGCAAACAGGGCCTCGGGGCCGTGTTGGCGCAAGTCCAAGATGGGAAAGAACGGACCATCGCCTACGCCAGTCGCAGCCTGACGAAGACCGAACGAAACGATGCGAACTACAGTTCCTTCAAACTGGAGTTCCTGGCGTTGGTGTGGGCAGTGACAGAGAAGTTTAGGGACTACTTGGCTGCCACTCCCTTCGTAGCCGTCACTGACTGCAACCCACTGGCCCATCAAGCAACGGCCCGCCTGGGCGCCCTGGAACAGCGTTGGGCCTCCCGGCTGGCCAACTACCAGTATAGCATCGAATACAGGAGCGGACGCAGTAACGCGAACGCAGATGCACTCTCACGTCTGCCTAGCCCCGAAGGGGAAGAGGAAGAAGAATCCGACGCATGGGAGCTAGAAGAGCTGCCCCAGTTTACCAAGCGGCCCACACCACTCTGCACCAGCGCGACCATCGTCAGCACTGACCGGAGGGAAGGGGAGGAGAACTGGGCCCAGCGGCAGAAGCAATGCCCGCACATCCAACAAGTCAAAAGCTACTTGGAGTCCCGACACTTTCCAACGCGCGAAGAGCGGGATCGGGCGCCCACTGAGGTGCTCCGATTATGGCAACAGAGGGAACGACTAGAATTGCATCAGGGCGTGCTCTACAGGAAGTATGTGGACCCAAAGACCCACGTCGTTAGTAAACAACTGATCGTGCCTAAAGAAGCAATAGAGGAAGTGCTGCGAGCCTACCATGACCACTCTGGTCATTTCGGGAGCCAGAAGATGGAGTCAAATCTACGGACCCGAGTATACTGGCCCAACTTGAGGTTGGACGTGGAGGACTGGTGCAAAACTTGCACCAACTGCGCCATGCGGCGACCAGCGACATCGATGGAGAAGGCCCCCCTCCACCCTATTGTATCATCATATCCCTTGGAGTTGGTCACCATGGACCACGTGAAGTTGGAGCCGAGCCCCACCGGATACCAGTATGCGCTGGTCATCGTAGACCATTATACTAAATTCGCGGTGGCCCTACCGGTCCGAGACCTAACAGCCAGAACGACCGCTGAAGTCTTCTGGAAGGCGTTCGTCCGACCCTACGGATTCCCAGGCCAAATATTGTCCGACCAGGGCCCGACGTTTGAGTCACAGCTCTTCACCGAACTCTGCAAATTGTACGGCTGCAAGAAGTTACGCACCACGCCCTATCACCCCCAGGGGAACGGGGTGTGCGAGCGTATGAACCGTACCCTCATTAACATGTTGCGGGCAATGCCCCATGAGCAAAGACGGGACTGGCCCTCCCTGCTAGCAGAGCTTGTCTTCATATACAATAACACTTGCCATACATCAACGGGATATACTCCGTACTACCTACTGTTTGGAAGAACGGGGCGACTCCCCGCGGACCTGCAGCTCCAACTGTCACCCCCGGACCCCCAGCCCCGGACACCGTGGGTTCAAGAACATCAAAACCGCCTTAGCGAAGCTCGGTCCATCGTGGACCAGCGAATGGAGAAGGTAAGGGAACGACAGAAGAGAAATTACGATCTAGACGCTCGAGCTGACCCCCTGTCGGTAGGCAGCCTCGTATTCAAGAGGAATAACAGACCGCAGAGCAAACTTGACCCCAAGTGGGAACCCTACCCGTACGTGGTCATCAGGGAGCCAGAATCGACTCTCCCAGTGTACCAGGTTCAACGACAAGATGGGGGCCGTCTGCAGTGGACCCACCGGAATCAACTCAAACCCTGTATCAACCGGGTTGCGGAACCCGAAACTGTTGACAAAGAAGAACCACCCCGGAAGACGCCAGAAACTGAACCTTCACTGGGGTCCAACATTCTACAAAACCCTTTTGAACTCTTGTTGTATGCAAGCTGCCTTACCACCCCTCGGACGGCCGCCATTCTCCAGACCGACCCCGAGACCCTGGACGACCTCCCTGCAACCACGGAGCCAGCCCTGGAACCTGAACCCAGGCGTTCGGCCAGAAGCACTAGGGGTGTCCTGCCAGCCCGGTACCGAGAGTAAGATATAAGTACTGTATAACCGAATCGTACCACTGTTTGTGTACAATGTCTCCGTATTCAGTTTACCAGTTATAATGTTTATAACGCAGTTAATGACTGTTAGTAGGTTGTTCTCCTTAGCGAGCATATTAAGGCTTACCAAATGGACCTTGTGTTTCAGCACTGTTTGACTGTCCTAGACTTGTGACTGAAGTGGTGTGGCGCGAGGACACGCCCACAAAAAAGTATGGGCGGATGTAAGCCCCAGCACTATAGGGGTTAATGTGGACGCCAGACATGGCCCGCCTGGAGAGGGTTAACGTGGGAGGGGGCAGGAGCTACCCTTGATGGACAGGTCAGCGCGACCTGGGATAGGCTGGGAGAAGGAAAAAGGGAAGACTGGAAGGTGAAGTGGGAGCTGGGAGAGAGAACTCACGTGGAAGAGCAGAGTGGAGCGGCAGCGTGAAAGTGCTGAGACGTGGCGCTGTGAAGGAGAGACAACAGGAGAATCCCCCGTCGAGCGGCAGCGTGTGAAGTGCTGTGACGCGGCGCTGAGGAGAAGAGAGCCAGCAGCGGGACTCCCTGCCGTGCGGAGAAGCCGTGAGCGGAGGACGCGACAGAGGAGTGACGTCATCGCCGGGGAGCCGTGGACTGCGGGCAGGAGCAACGCCACTGCCCAAGAAGAGGAGTGAGTGTGACGCTGACCCCTACAGACTGCCGGGACGACTGGAGCGGGTAAGAGGTGAGGAGTGAAGGCACCAGCAGCCCAGGTCCCCACCAGCACAGGTCGCCAACAAGCCCCCAGCAGCATAAGGCTGCAAACAACCCCCAGGCCCCACCAGCACCAGGCCACTAACGGCCCCCATCAGCAGCCCCAGGTCTCTAAAGGCCCCACCAGCACCAGGCCACTAACGGCCCCCATCAGCAGCCCCAGGTCTCTAACGGCCCCACCAGCATCAGGCCACTAGTAGGACACTCTAGGGCCAAACCAGGCCACCAACAAGCCTCCCCACCAGGCACCCGTACAGTGGGAGAACAGAGTGAGCAGTAGGGAGAACTGCAGAGCCCAGCAGCATTGCAGCCATACAGAGGACCCAACAGCAGCCGGGGAGCAGTGTAGCGGAGTGTGGCAACGCCTGGCGCCCACACTAGCAATCCCGTCGGGGTACACTGCGACCGGCGAATATTTGCCCATACCCAGCGGGAGCTGGCACCGTCCACAGGTACTTTACCCCTGACCTTAAAAGTTAACCTCACTTTCCAAATCCTAGGAAAAGGTTGTTGGACCAACATTGCCACCCGGTGGCCAAAGGATAAAAGAACAGGGATCCATAGACATAATTAAATCCTATGCATAGGTTCTTATTGAGGACTGACCGGTCTTAGCTAACGATAGTACCCGGGTACATAGGCTTAGGTGGTGCGAAGTAATATTTCCTGATATATGTGTTAGCAATACCCGTACATAATTGCCGTTACTGTTCAAGAGCTACTGTACTGTTGTATGACAAATGATGTTTGCACTTTGATATTGCTTTATATTGTTACGTGGTGTTCACCCCATTTCAAGGTTCAAAACCAGCTGGCGCCCCTAGTTGCAGGCCCAGAATAAAGCATCAATTGAGAAAGTGTGTCGATTGATTTGTGTACCCATCCTATAGTACGAGAAGACTCCAGACCGTGAACCGAAGGAGACTAGTGGCACCGATTCCGGGCGTATCAAGTGAGGTAACTCCCCTAGCGGTGCCCACACATGGCTATCCTATTATTCTCAGCTGCAATACAATACATAGAACAATAGAGTAGAGGATTAGCAGAGTAATCCAATTACTTGCTTAATCCTTTTATAGAGATAGATGGCAGTGTCTCCATCTGTATATACAAACAGGGCCGGTGCAAGCCCCCCCCCCCCCCCCCCCCCCAGGCAAATTTCTGTGTGTGATCCAGAATCGGCCCCAAAGTGTATAGATCATTCTGCTGTACCAGGTAGATGCTGGCAGACACAATCCGGATATACAGAAAACAATTAAAAAAACATTAACAATAACACAATCATTTGCCAATGAGTTCCCCCTGAATCTGCTACATACTGAATGATCAGTACATACACGTGATGCTGCAGACGGCCGATCATCTCATCCTAACAAACTAGTTCAGATCAAAGAAATATCAGGGAACAAATAGTGAATAACAGCGTGAGATGAATCAAAGATCCCCGGGGAGATTATCTGACTATAACCCACTCAGTGTTTGTGACCATCGCTGCCCGCATGGCTCCTAGGGCACAGCAAAGATCATGTGACCTGTCATGGCAATTGTACCAGGCAGAGATGGTAATGGAATCTGTGCAATTCTGCTAGATCACACAGAAAGAATCATATCTGTTACATAGTTGCCGACTTTTGAGCTGCCCTCTCCGGGAGAGGGCAGCCAGCTCTGTCAGGCAGGGGGGCGGGGACATTTCCAGGACTGGAAAAAGAGGCGGTCCGAGGGCGTGGTGACACAGATGATGCCCTGTTGGGGGCATGTCTACAGTGTCACGGCATTTTAGCCCCGCCCCCCGCCGTGCAATGCCGGTATTTCAGTCATTGCACTGTGGGGGGCGGGGCTAAAATGCAGCGATCGCGGCATTTTACCTGCGGACCTCCCCGCCGAGGGACACATCGCAGGAGCTGGGGGGGATATGCGGGAGGATTGCCACCCTTTCCGGGGGACCGGGAGGGGGACCCGATTTCCGGGACCCACCCGGCCATTCCGGGAGGGTAGGCAACCCTGATCTGTTATTAGCATACATATTTATCATATATATACTGGGAAGGTATTCCAAATACCCCCAACTTCCACACATGCCTTCCTACACCATGGATCTTATTCTGATTGACTTGCAAGGCTGCACATTCAGTGTGGGTTACAGTGCAGGTCGGATACAGTGCGCATCAGATATAGTGTGGGTTACAGTGCAGGTCGGATACAGTGCGCATCAGATATAGTGTGGGTTACGGTACTTGTGTATTATCTGGGTGCCCGATTTTTTTCTACTACTTAAGGCATGCGATTTTTCATTGTAAAGACCTGATTTTTAATTGTATAGTCACCCATGGGTGATTTCATACCCCCACTATCCAACTACGCATTGAGTTGATTTTATATAGTGTGGCGAGCGCAGCGAGGCGAGCGCACGCGGATTACTTTACATGTATACACGAATAACCCCCACATTGTGGGACATAGTGAGTTTGATACGGTGCAGGTTCGATACAGTATGGGTCGGATACAGTGTGGGCTGGATACAATGTGGAATATTGAGGCGGTTGGATACAGTGCAGGATACAGTGTGGTTTGGATATAGTGGGGGATACAGTGGGAGTCAGATACAGTGCAGGTCGGATACAGTGTGGGACACAGAGCATATTGAATACAGTGCAGGTCGGATTCACCAATAGTGCACTTACTTGACATCGCGTGTCGGCGGTGGTAACAGTGCAGGAGTGCCTGTGGTGTACTAAGTACAGAGTCAGCAGTGCCAGCGGTGTTCTCAATGCAGGAGTGCAGGCAGTACTGGAATGATGATGTGTTCTCACTTTGAAGATGCTGACAGTGTCCTCAGAGTAGATATTGCTGGCTGTGTCGGCAGCGCAGCATACCTCCCAACTTTTCCTGAGCTGGAGGCGGGAAGTAGCTGTGCGCGCCGTAGGCGCGCTGGAAATTTCGAGGGGGTGTGGCCTAATTTTGGGGCGTGGCCTATACTCACAGCTCCCCCGCGAGGCCTCGCCCCCATTTTGCCGCTATGGGGGCATGACCCAGAGGCTCTGTGAGCCTCTAGCCATGCCCCCAGCCCCCTGGCTGCGGGAATAGACGCTGTGCGCATGCGCACAGCGTTTATTCCCCGCTGCTTAGCAGCCAACAGGGGGGACTCCCAACAGCCCCCCCTCACCGCGGGACACTGCCGGCCGCGGGAGGGACAGCGGGACAGGCCCTGATAATCGGGACTGTCCCTCTGTAATCGGGACTGTTGGGAGGTATGGCGCAGGAGTACCGGCGGTATTGGCAGCGTGGAGATACAGGTGGTTTGGACAGTGTGGGGTGTTGGCAGTGGGGAGATTCCAGGGTTTCAATTGTGCCGGCGGGGGTCGGCAGTCAGGCCAGCGTTGTCCTCGATATTCAAACAACAATAAAAGATGAACACAATCATCTGTAGTATGGTTTTATGGATTTGCTATTATAATTCTTTTCTACTTGAAAATATATAAATGCAATAATGATGGAACGTCACTAGGTGGAGCTCTATACTAGGTTTGTAGGAAATTCTGCTGTTAAGTGTGTATCAAAGGCGGTAATTCAAACCTGATCGCTGCTCTGCTAAATTGCATAGCCCTGCAATCAGATAGCCACCGCCCGCCAGAGTGAATTCCTGCCCTGTGCAAGTCTGCGAATGGGTTGCGAAAGATCAAGCCGATTGCGGGCCATCAGCAAATTCATTCACAACTCACTCACCATCCCAGTGTGTACAGTCTGTGCGTAACCCAGAATCTACTGTGGGATAAAAACAGGCTGATAGAGCCCGTAGTGGACATCACACGCCTGACCTGAAAGTGCTTGGGCACAGCTGCGTTTTGCCTGTCACTCCCAGGAAACGCCCGGTGTCCTCCCCCAAACACCAGCTTACTGTCAATCAAACAGCAGCCGGCTTTCGCTTAAAAAAAAAATGCAGAATTTTGTCACTGTTTGGCATCGACACAGTATTCAGGTCTGAATAACCCCCAAAGTAATGTAGTCAGGCTACAATCAATCCTTTGTAAGCAATTAGCATTTATCATGAAATTCCTCAGCAGTTTATAAAATATTTGGTACTTGTGGAGTATCACGGCTCCCATCGCATGCCATCGCATGCCATATATAGTGGCATGCGATGCGATTTTTACCGATTTTGGCTGTTTTTTTGACAAAATCGTATGCAATCACATCGCATGCGATCGCATCGCATGCGATTTGATCGCATACGATTTTGCACTGAAAAGCATCCAAATGCATTGGAATTAGTATTAAACATGTTCAATGGCCCCCAACTGGCATTTTTGAGGCTGTACCACCCCCACTATCAACGCGAACCCGAAGCGTGGCGAGCGGCGGCGGTACGCGTCCTACGACCTTTTCATACCCCCACTATCCCCTTCGGCGTGGAGTTGAGAATAGAAAGTGTGGCGAGCGCAGCGAGCCACCGAGCCCGAAGCGTGGCGAGCGCAGTGAGCCCCACGAGGGGACGCGGACACCTGTGAAGCCCGTGAGGGGACGCGGATACCTGTGAAGGTATCCGCGTGCGCTCGCCACGCTTCGGGCTCGGTGGCTCGCTGCGCTTGCCACACTTTCTATTCTCAACTCCACGCCGACGTGGATAGTGGGGGTATGAAAAGGTCGTAGGACGCGTACCGCTGCGCTCGCCACGCTTCGGGTTCGCGTTGATAGTGGGGTTGGTACAGCCTCAAAAATGCCAGTTGGGGGCCATTGAACATGTTTAATACTAATTCCAATGCATTTGCTTTTCAGTGCAAAATCGTATGCGATCGCATGCGATGCGATGCGATTTTTTGCATACGATGGGCATCGTGGGAGCCGTGATACTCCACAAGTACCAAATATTTCTTCAAACGGAGTCTAAGGTATACAGCCAGCTGTATTTTACGTTATGACAGATGGCGCATCCGGGCTGAAGCATCACCTAAGCCAGCTCGGTACGTCTGTGTTTTCCCTGACGCTCCCAGTGTTTTATCCGGCACGCCCAGTGTTTTTACGGTTTCCACCCCAGTTTTCCCTGTGTGATCTATGCATATGCCACAAAAAAGGGACATGGTTGCGGAACCCAATCCCTATTTTCAACATTTCAGGAGATGCGGGCTGCCCCTAAATGTTACCATGGCTGTAGTGCCGACTCCTATGATATGTGGTCATTAGGTCGACAGCATCTAGGTCAACAGTCAAAAGGTCAACCACTATTGGCTGGTGGTCAGAAAGTCAACACATGAGAAATGGCGACATGCGAAATGTTGACATGGTCAAAGGGTCGTCATGAAAAAGGTTGTTAGACATAGAAAAAGGTTGACATGGGAAAAGGTTGACATGAGTTTTTCATGATTTTTTTTTAAACTGATGTGTTCATACACAGAGCACTGTGCCCAAAGCATGGAGATCCATGCAAGGGTACGTGGTACACTAATACAGTGTCCATGTCAACCTATGTTGACATAGACACAAAAAACACATGCAAAAAAAAGTATGTTGACCTTTTTCATGTCGACATGTTGCTTGCTTTGACCATGTTGACCTAACGCATGTCGACCTTTTGCCTGTCAACCAATTGTGGTCGACCATTTCACTGTCAACCTAACGATCCACATCTCACTTCTAGATGGTTACAGGAGCCTAGTGCTGCATGTGATGTTATAGAGCAGCGTCTGGCTCCTGTCACTGGGAAGGAGCCGGCACTGGTTCTGGTCAGTGAGCGTAGTATTGTTCTGTATGGTTTGTGTGTTCTGTGTAGTGGTGTAGTTTGTGTGTCGCGGGTCTGTGTGGCAGGAGTAATATGTAGTGAGTTGTGCTGACCTGTATACAAACTCTATGGTTTGTGTACATCTCTGATGGTGGCAGGACTGCACATGTGCAAAACAGGTCCTGCATGATCGCACGCAGTACCCTCTAAGCCGCTGCCATATTGACAGTCGGCCATAGTTTGGGGGCAAGAGGTGGATGGAGCTAATTGGCATTCCTGAAAACACAGGGTGGGGATGTGTTGCTCCTGCTTTCTGGGAGTGCCAAGGCCAGGGTCCAGCCCCAGCAGAGCAAGTCCAGTGGTCGTTCTGAGTAAGCTTCGACTTAAACAGAAGTCTGATGCTGCCAACACTGCGGCCGATGGTCATCCGATGCTGCCTCTTCGTCCAAAGATGCAGCAGCGATATGTTCTGCCTGTGTCTATTGCTGTGTACACACGGTTAGATTTTCCCTTCGATTTTGACAATATACTTCAAATCAAATTGAAATTGAATGGGCATCGAATGAGGCAAAAAAAACCAATCAATGCCCATTCAATTTCAATTTGATTTGACCCTGATGCACGCTCCCATGTAGTATAAATGGAATAGAACAGTAGGTGTTCCAGGCAACACTACATCAAATAAATCTAATGTCAAAACGTGAAAATCGAAAAGCAGTAGAGAAATCGAATAGTACAAATTGAATAGGCCAAATCTGTGCATGAACATAAGCGAATATGCAGGTGTTTACTGTGGGTGCCCTCGAAGACTTGCACAGGGGGGTGGATTTGGGGGTGCAGGAGGCGGCCAGCGGACTATCGCATATGAACGCTCCGGGGTTTCCTGGGCGTACCCACAAAAACGTGGGTGTGCCCTCGGAAAACGCTGGGCATCCCTATGCAAAGGGGGGCAGCCACCTGCCTTCCATGGGCAGGTGGCTGACATCACGGACTGTCAGCTCCCCGCCTTTTTCTCGGAGCAGGGCACCGCTAATCTAAATCACCAGAGAGTGATGGTCGGTGACCTTAAAATGATTTTGGGCCCGCCGGTAAGTCTGCGAATGGATGTTTATGCAAAACATCCATTTGCAGTGCTGCAGGGAAATTTGGCGAGTAGGGGGAGGGGTGGGAAGTGTTAGCTGCATTCCATGCAGATTCGATCCCAGTGCGTGGCCCCGTGACATCAAGATCGAAAGCAGAAATAGGCTGTGCAGGCAAATCTATTTATGCTTCCGTCTGCTAGATCGGAAGCAGTGTCTTGGTTTCCAAAGCCCCCCTCCCCCCCCCCCCCCTGCGCGGTCGTTGAAATCAACTCAATATCAACGTCTGCCAGATCGGCCCGTGCATACACCCCATAAGGCTCACAGTGTATTATTGAGCTGTTGTTTGTGGTGGGTGCAGTGTGTGTGCTGTTCTGTGCAGAGGGTGTAGCGTGTTTTATGCTTCTGTTTGCAGAGGGCTTAGGGGGTTATTCTGATTCACTCACAAAGGCACAATCACTCTAATGGACAAAACCATGCTGTGCTGCAGGTGGGGCTGATGTAACATGTGCAGAGAGAGTTAGATTTGGGTGGGGGGGGGGGTGTACTTTAAAGGGATATCTATATTGCAGTGTAAAAATAAAGCAGCCAGTGTTTACCCTGCACAGGAACAATAAAACACCCAAATCTAACTCTCTCTGCACATGTTACATCAGCCCCACCTGCAGTGCACATGGTTTTGTCCATTAGAGAGTGATTGTGCCTTTGTGAGTGAATCAGAATAACCCCCTTAGTGTGTGTCTGTCTGTGCAGTGGGAGTAGTATGTAGTGTATTGTGTTTCCCTCTGGGTGTGTGTCAGGGGCCATATTCTGGGTCTGACTCACTGCACACAAGTTGCTACAGGAACAGCTGTATAGTTGGAGAGAGAATCAGGATGTGACATCACATGCAGGAAAAAAAAGAACAGTTCTTTAAAGCAAACTTCATTAAGTATCTCAGGGTCTGTGACAGGAGCTGGGAGGATTCTCTGCATCTTATAAATGTTGCCTGACACATCCCGAAGACCACGGAGCAAGGTGAGACTCCACATACATTATCCGCACACACATATAAGTCTGGGGGCGGCAATACTCTGTATTATCAGGCTTCACTATACATTTATAGGGGATGATATTTATTCCTTTGGCTTCAGCAGCGTTCATGTGAAAGTTGTCTAACTGGATAGAACCACTTGTTAGAACTTGAATTGTTACGAGTCAGATTAACATTTGTGGAAGAGGTATCAAGCCATGGCTACAGATATAAGTACCAACCAATCAGCTACTGTTATTTTACAGGTTGTGCTAGAAAAAAAATCACAGAAGCTGATTGGTTGGCTGTTTACGACTGGGAACACATCAGGTGATACTGTATATTGTCTGCACATCAGATGAGACCACCCGGCAGCCAATGGCATACAGTCTAAATGTGGTCATGAATTACATAGCACACTGCAAAATATATTGTTCAGTGTGTGCGTGGACGACCGACTAATAGTTACATTGGTCTTCCCGTTGGCCAGGAAGGAACTGCATTGTTTTGATGTGTACCTGGCCTAACTTTCCACTTTATCATTCTCCATATCTATGGCATATTGTGACCCAGAGGCAGAACTCTGGGAGGCAATGGAGTCATCTGCCGCCGGGCTCCTGCTCCCAAGAGGGCACCTCTCCAACCATGCAAGTTTCAATCAGTTCCTTGAAAGCCATCGATATCGCTGCTGTGTCTGACTTCCTCTTATAGCAGGACCATAGATGTCACACTCGGAGTCTATTCTAAACATACTATACATAACATACATACACACACATGCATACATATATATATTTATATAAGGTGTTGTGTGTGTGTGTGTGTGTGTGTGTGTGTGGGGGGGGGGCACCAATATTTATCTTGGCCTCCGGGCGACTGGGGCGAACTTACGCCACTGTTGTGACCTGTACATTTCTAAGAACAGTGTGGTGCTCCTGGCACCCTGGAAAGGTGGGCAAGTATTCCACTTTCTCTGCCAGACCCTTACCGTGTACTGGAGTACATGGTAAGTGTATTGATAGAAAGCTCTTAGACAACATAGCAAGGCTCTATGGGGGTTATTCTAGTCCATTCTTTCTGACAAAATCCTTCTTAGATGGACAAAACCATGTGCACTGCGGGTGGGGCAGATGTAACTTGTGCAGAGAGAATTAGATTTGGGTGGGGTTTTTCTTCAAAGTGAGATCTATATTGAAGTGTAAAATCATGCAGTCAGTATTTTCCCTGCACAGAAACAAAATAACTCACCCAAATCTAATTCTCTCTGCACATGTTACATCTGCCCCCCTGCAGTGCACATGGTTTTGTCCATCTAAGAAGGATTTTGTCAGAAAGAATGGGATCAGTCAAGTCCTTAAATAGAACTAGTGCCGACAAATCCAGTGTATTCGTTAAATATAATCGATATACCGGTTTCTCGTGTTAGATTACTAGATGCTTATGTTGCTGCTTTGCTACCATTCCCGCTAGTCTTGAGTGAGTTAATTGTGTTTAGCTTTAGATGGTTGGATAATCAAAATGTAAATAATTATCCTAAACATAAATAGGTATCCAGGAGAGAGGAATAGTACAGTGTGTTAGATTCAACTCTTTCTACTGCCAAACGTCTTCAGAACGAGCGGATAGAAGGTGAGAGAAGAGATTGAGGCACTGATTGAAAAAAAAGTCAGTGTAAAGAGGACACTTCTGTGTGTAGTGTTAGGTCAGCCCTGATGCCAATGCATTGCAGGGCAAAAATGCGCTACCAGAAAGTCTCTCTTAAGGCCCATACACACTGGGCGACTTTGAACTGAAAGTCGCTCAAAACACCCAGTTTGAGCGGCTTTCAGCTCAAAGCCTCCCAGTGTGTATGCCCCAGTGATGACCGCTGCTGCGCGCTCCCGCATCATTGCCGGGAAAGTCTTTCAGCAGATGAGCGGTTTTGATGACGGCTTTGCATAGCACTGCGCCGGGCAGGGGAAAAGCTGCTTAGTGTTTATGGACTGAGCGGCTTTCCCCCCAGCGATGAACGCGATCATCAATGTCCATTCATGCTGGGCATAGTCGCCCAGTGTGTATGGACCTTAACACTAGAAAAGGATAGACAATGTATTGAACATAAGTTACATACAATTAAAGCATAAAATGTAACAATATAATATAATCAGAGAATATCTGAGGCAGACGGAATTGGTGAAAATGATGACTGACAGTTACAATTGTGTTTATATGCACGCTGCAAATCTTCTAGATTGGATGTTGTAACATTGCAAATAAATCATAGGTTTCCATTGCTGCTATTGGCGTTTAGGTCATGTGTGTAGTTAAGTTTCCTATGTAACAACTTAATATATCAATGTTGTCCCCAATCAGACAGGAAGTGTCACTTCCATCGCCGCTCTCCTCTCTATGATTAGATCTTTCCTATCAGATCAGAGACATAATTTGCACCATCAGGTTAAGCACTGTCACTGCTACATGGGAAAGTACCTGGGTTTCCTTGCTGTGCTTTCAGTACGTACTATGTAAGACATAACATCACAGATTCTCCTAGCGCACAATGCAATTGCAGCTGGATCCTGTCATGTGACTTCTTGTCTCTAATAATAACCAGCAAGTTACAGGAACAATGGAAGCTTACACGCCAAGAATTGGGTGAGCAGCTTTATTAACTACTACTGTATACATTGTATATGATGTACACAGTACTGTATGACAGTACAGCAGCTGTATCTAGAATCTCACATAAAATATTACAACACATACATACAGGGGTATCCAATTACTTGTGATGAATCATCGGGAGCAAAAAAACTGGAGTTTTTCACGGTGTTTCACCATTTTTTTTTCAGGGTATCCCATTAGATCTTGTGAAAAAAAAAAAAACTGCCACAAAAAGATAGCACTTATCGAGGATTTTGCTTCACCTGCCTAATGGCATCAGGACCAAAGTGGAGATAACCAACCAATCAGCTTCTGTCAGTTTACATGCTGTATTTGAAAAATGACAGGAGCTGATTGGCTAAGTGTAAAACAAATTTCTAACAAAGAGTACATGGAAAAAAGACAAATACAGAAGAAACTAGAAAACTCTTTTTATATCTTTCCTACAACTTTTCTCCAATTAAACTCCTCATAAGCCCATAAAGTGAAACTAACCAGATGTCTCTTCCTGTGATGTCAGGTGAATGTTATTTCTGGAAAAGCACCATTACATCAATGCCATTAGAATAGTTTTTAATCCACTGTGGTCTGTTTCTGTGATATCAGAGCTATTCTATAACAAATATCGGTCCTTATTCTTGTCCGTTTCTGGCCGATGTTTCTGATTTGCTCAATGCGCATTTCTGTGCATGTGCATGAGCTGGGCGCGTGCATCCACGGCGAACAGACTGTTCGCTAAGTGCCTGCACCCAAGATAGCGGGCAGGGGGTGGAGAGGGGTGTGGGGCAGTCCATTAGCATATGGTCGTTCATGGTCGTTACCATGAGAAATCTGGGCAAAGCCTGCGAGGAAATGCCTTTGTGAGTTTCACACTCGCCGGGATGTTTGCTCCAGAAAGAGCTATGGCGTCTCACCCCCTATTTTAAATAGGGACAGCATGCACCAAAGTTGCACATGGCCAAAAAAGAACATGGTATTGTGGGGGAACGGCCACTCAATAGTACCCTCAATTCAAATTATACTACTACGTAGTGCCCCTTACATTACAATGCATAGTGGTGTCCCTTATTCACATTATACCACACAAAAATGTTCCTTACACATTAGTAGTGCCCTTTACATGTTCTGCCCACACAGTAGTATTGCCCCTTACACATTATGTCTACTCAGTAATGGTGCCCCTTACACATTATGCCCACATAGTAGTAGTGTCCCATTCAGGTTGTGCCCACTGTAGTTGTGCCCCTTACATGAGATGCCCACAGTACTAGTGCCTCACACATTATGTAGTAACCATATATATATATATATATATATATATATATATATATATATATATATACTTTAAATAGCTGCCCCCTCCCCCATACATATAACACTATATAGCTATACCCATGTCCCTGCTCTCACTATGGCTATGCCCAGGACAAGGTACCACTAACGTAGCACGTGACAAAATAACCTATTATGTCATCTTGTTTACCATCATCTTATTTGAATGAAGACACAGGATGAATCATTTATTATACTATACTGTATTAACATATTACAATACATTAAATTATTCATCCCGTGTCTTAATTTAAATAAGATGACATTATTGTTTATTGGTAACCTGTTACATGAATAGTACTTTGTTGTCCTCGGTTCTGTAAGGATACATTTATTATACTTCTAATGCCCCGTTACATCACAACTCCCCCCTCTCCAGCACTCACATGGCTGCTGTCTCGTACCCCCAACACCCTTTCAATTATTGTAATATTTAGGCATTTCCTTATTGCCACTTTTCTAACAGGATGAAACCTGAACAAGTGTGGAATTCTTTATTACAATTATTATTAACCTGTACAATTAATAGAAAAGGAATAATGCATTGCTATTGCTACAAAAAAGTTCAAATATGTTGCACAAATAAATTACTTTAGGCCATGACATAACTTTTGTATATTGCTCTGATCTGCAAGTCCCTGGCAATGAGCAAAAAAACAAAACACTGGCAATGATTTCGAAACCCCCTGGCTATGAGCATGTAACCCGTGGCAACGAGCATTTAGGTTAAAAGAATTATAGTAAATGTATGGGGGTGGGGCAACGGTAGTTTTTTGTGCAGGGGGCACAAAATTTCTATTTACACCACTGAGATTTTCCTGTACGGACACTGAATCCATAATGTGATCTTATGTTGTTAATCGGCCAATGTTGGTAATCGGCAAAAAAAAAACAACGTTCTAGTGTGTGGGCACCTTTAGAAGCTGCTCTGCCAATCACAAGCTTGGGGTAATGCAGGACACAGTCAGTCAATGATTGGTGCATTGTTACCTTTACAGCATGTCTGTGAGTTGAGTTCAGTGTCAGTTGGTAAGTGGTTAACAGTAGACTTGGTTGTTTTTCTTTAAGGCCCCCATACACTAGTGTGATTTGGGCTTTTTTTTACTTGATTTCGATGCATTGGGGTGATAATGGAGTGAAATGTGTCAAATCGTATGACATTTACTTACGATTACAATGCGTGATCCTGTGCGCATCAGATTGGATCAGTGCTGCAACACGGTTTTATGGCATTCCCGGGCGTGAATTGGATTGCATGCAATACATCGTATTCAAAGTGACCGCATATGATGGATCCCGATTATTTATTTATTAAGTTTCTTCCATAGCGCACACATATTCTGCAGCGCTTTACAAATTATAGTTGAACATTCACATCCATCTCTGCCCCAGTGGAGCTTACAATCTATATTCCCTACCACATGTACATGCACACACAGACATTCTAGGGTTAATTTTGTTGGAAGCCAATTGATCTACCAGTATATTTTTGGATTATGGGAGGAAACCGGAGTACCCGGAAACCCACGCAAGTATGGGGAGAATATACAAACTCAGTTAAGGCCATGGTGGGTATAGAACCCATGACCTCAGCGCTGTGAGGCAGTAATGCTAACCATTATGCCGTCCGATGCTGGGGAACTGCCAGTTGAAGAGGTATCATGTGCGGGTTTTGCATGCGATACCTCATATTGGTGTATGGGCACCTTACGTTTGTGCATACTGAGCTTTAATGACAACCTTTCATTTACCTTACGTGATCTCTATTCCTCCTCCAGAGCCACCACCCAGCATCTCCCTGCTGATCCTCAGCCCCCTGGCACTATGGCACTATGCCTTACGCAGGTGTTCAATAAAGACAGAACGTTTCGTCCGAGGAAGAGGTTTGAGCCGGGGACGCAACGCTTTGAACTTTACAAAAAGGCCCAGGCATCACTGAAATCCGGCCTGGACCTCAGGACGGTGGTCCAGCTGCCACCCGGGGAGAACATCAATGACTGGATAGCTGTCCATGTTGTGGACTTTTTCAATAGGATTAACCTAATCTATGGAACCATGTCGGAGTTCTGCACAGAGAGGAGCTGTCCCGTCATGTCTGGGGGGCTGAGATACGAATACAGGTGGCAAGATGAGCACAAGTATAAGAAGCCCACCAAGGTGTCTGCTCCATTGTACATGAACTTGCTGATGGAGTGGATTGAAACCTTAATAAACAATGAGGACATATTTCCAACCAGAATGGGTAAGTCTTGTTCTGTTTCTATGAATGGGCAACAACTGATCGCAGTGATTTAGAGAAAGAGTCCATTTGTGGCCAGATGCCTATGGCTAGCAGAGGTGAGGTTGTTTCTATACCGGTCCTGGCCAGTAATGTCGGATACACACTGGAACCGACCGGCAATCAGGCCATTTTAACATATGTATTATTCATATGTATGTAGATGAGATTACGGAAATGCTGTAGATTGTTTTTGGGTTAGAACATAGAAAGTCTAGATATTGTCCATAGATTAGAGTTTAGATAGAGGCTGATTCTGAGTTACGAGTGAAGCAAAAAAGAAACAGAAATGCAGTAACACCATGCTGCACTGCAGGGGGTCAGATGTAACATGCACAGAGAGATGTAGTGATGGGAGGGGTGTGTCCCAACAGATGAAATTGCAGTGTAAAATGAAACTGTCCAGCACTTGTGGGCTACAGGCAAATGCAGCCAGTATCATACCTCTCAACATTTTTGAATCTGAAAATGAGGACCCTTGGCCTCATGGGAGGGAACATGGCCTCATGACACATCCCGGTGTCCACATACATCTAGCTTTCTTGTGTGCTAAACAGCCCTTCTAGTCATGCCATGCCTTGGTGTGATTCGTTAATGCTAAGCATCTTATTCACAAAGCACAAGCAGCTTCTGCTGATTAAAATGATATCCACCATGCCTATATTCTTTGTGGGACTGCTTCCATACCTGCATACACTTTTCTGGATAACACTTTAAAGTACAGTAGCATTTCTTATGCAGACACAGATCTGCAATATAACAAAGTCAAACTGAGGTCATTTGGCCAAAAATATGGACCCATCTACCCCAACCAGGTGGCCTCATCTGGGCCCTTATTCTGATCGGTGCGGCCGGAGCCGATTATGCGGCCAGGACCGTGGGTGCGAAACCCCGCCTTCCATACGGATCGCCAACTCCGTCCGTATGCGGTAAGAAGCTGTCCGAACGGACCGCACGTGTATTTTTCACGGAATACGCCTCCTCCATCTAAGGGAACCTCCCCCATCATTCGATGGTCGCAGACCATCGAATGCAGGACCGAGTGCTCCACCAGCACCCGCAACCTCAGACCACACGGACATTTTTCCGTGCAAAAGCAGGGATCTGGGCGGGCAGCTGACATCCGGCGATGTCATATATCCGCCCCCTACACGTGCGTCACGGCCGCATTACCATACGTACGCCCAGCGTTTTCATGGGAACGCCCATGAAACGCGGGGCGTATGCATATGGTAATGAGCCCAAATAGCCCTTCACGCCCCTCTCCACCCCCTGTTCGGAGTGTTCACATATCATGCGGGATTTGGCCGTACGCCCCGCCAAGAGACGCCTCTGCACATGCGCAGACACAAAACATCGGCGGGCCGAACGCACGCGGATATATCCGCACCGATCAGAATAAGGGCCCTCGTGGCTCCCTGACATTCCTAAGGTTCAAAAGCACTGGACCCCCCAGGCCAGTACACGGGATAGAAGTATAGGAATGTATATGGGCATTCAATGTATGAATATACATATTTTCTGCAAAAGTAAAGAAATTTATGTTTTGATTGTATTTTATATTTCTTGCAGTTTAAATTTTGGGATCAAACCAGCAAAGCTGATGTTTATTACATCTAGCCGAGAATGTATAAAAGTGTTAATCAGACCAGATACACTTGTTCATGTTTCTCTCTGACATTCACCTTCGCTTCCTCTATGAGAGTTGCCTTCAGTGACGCAGATGGTTCCTTCCTTCCGTGTCACAGGGTTTTTTCACAAATGTCCTCTTTTGAAGTGGTTTGTTATCTTATAGGGCTGAGCACTAAATACACATGAAAGTGGAAACAGTGCTGTGTGCTGGATAACTATATAACAGTCTCTTAAGAGAAAACCATTGTGGATGCATTTACCTAAGATCCCTGCAATAAGGTTTTCATTTCAGTACTTGTTGAATCTATATTGCAGCACTTTGTAGTATGTGAATAGATGGCTGTAGTACATTGTGGGACACGGGGCTGTAAGTCTAAGCCCAGCCAACCTGCCATCTGTAAGGGCCATATAAGGAATTGGAGGCAAAACATACTTAAGCATACAGTACTTGCCTACCTGATCCTCTCCATGAGGAAGAAAATGCTCTGTTCCTGGACTTCCCTGGTAATGTAGGATCAGTGGTGTAGCTAGGTTTTACGGTGCCCGGAGCAAGGGCATGTTTCGTGCCCCCCCCCCGATTTGTACTAGGTGGGACCCTTGCGTGGCAAAAAGAGGGCACGCCTAAGATTATACCACTTACCGTAATGCCCATTGCACATTTTAGCGAATTTTGTAATACCCATTACACATAAAGCCAAATGCCGTAATGCCCATTACACATAAGGCCACACATGATGCCCATGATTTGTGGCGTGGGTGGGGGAGTGGTCGGTGCCGAGTAACTGCAGTTGTCAGGGGGGCAGATGTGGGGTGGGCGCAGGTGTGTGAGAATAATACAGGTTGCCATAACCCAGTAGTGGCAATATATTGTAGATAGGTCAGGACTGGTACACGCTGCCATTATACTGCAGATAATGCCGCCCCCCCCCCCCCCCCCAACAAGTCCCTACTACCAGAGTTGGGAACACACAATAATTAGCCATTACACACTTGGTGGCACACACTTTTAACAAAATCATTTATATGCACTTACTGTTACAAGGGATGCAAACAGTTAAAGTGCTCCAGCAGTGGCGTAACTAAGTTTTGGGCGCCCCCCCGCCGTTAGTTTTGCCCCCCCCCCCCCGCCGCCGCCCCTCCAAGCACCTCCAATCCCCCGCCGCCCATGCAAACCCCCCCCCCCCAATCCCCTGCAGCCTTACCTATCGCGCTGGTCCCGGCGGCTCTGTTCTTCTTCTGCTGAGGACCACCACAAAATGGCCGCCCCCATACAGCAGACAGTTTCAGAGAACTGTGTGCTATATGGGGGTGGCCATTTTGTGGTGGTCCTCAGAAGAAGAACGGAGCCGCCGGGACCAGCGAGATAGGTAAGTCTGCGGGGGATTGGGGGGGGGGGGGTGTAACTAAAGCACCGCAGCCCCTGGCGCCCCCACATGCACAGCGCCCCCCCCCCGCGGTGGCGGGGGCTGCGGTGCTATAGTTACGCCGCTGTGCTCCAGGCACATTCAGCTTGCTCCGTGTAAAAGCAGCGTGATGAGTAGGGAGGGCTCCGTAATTTGAGTGCAGTGCAGGACTGTGGACGGCTCCGTTGTATCAGGCAGTCAGTGTCAGTGTCTGCCCTGTATGCTCTGCTCGGAAGGGAGGAGGGATGGAGGGGACTTCAGGCTGCCAGCGCTGCTGCCTGGAGTGGGATAGCTTAGGTACAGGGGCAGCAGACAGCAGCGGAGCTGAGCAGGCACAGCTGTGGGGATGGAGAGGCTAGAGAGAGCTCCCGTCCTCCCTGCACTGAGGAGCGGCGGCCCCTCTGTAAAAGAGTAAGTGTCAGACAGTGACTGACACGCTGGAAGGTGCCTGGCGGCTGGGGAGCAGGTGAGCAGGGCGGGGGAGCCGGTGGCAGAGCTCCGACGCCAGGTGACATGTCTGCGCCTGGAGCAAGTGCTCCACCGGCTCCACCCTAGCTACGCCTCTAAGAAAGGTGTTTTACCACAGGTGCTGACAATCATACATTACCAGGGAAGTCCAGGAACAGAGCATTTTCTACCTCATAAAGAGGGTCAGGTAGGCAAGTATGACACACGGGGGCAATTTCAGCACCTATCGCTATGCAACCATATTGCCAGTGATTTCATGTGCTGTGGGAGATAAATCCCCGGGAGCGTGCCCCCGCGGCCTGTCCCTTATGGTCTCTGGTCCCAGGAGCATGCTCCTCCGGGACAAACTGTAAAGGTAACAATGCACCAATCATTGACTGACTGTGTCCTGCATTACCCCAAGCTTGTGATTGGCTGAGCAGCTTCTAAAGGTGCCCACACCCTGTCGATAAAATATGTAATATTATTTTGAAGACGTTATGTTAAAAACTACTCCAATCCCTTTAGTTCACTTTATTTTTTTAGTGATAACATTGCATTTCCTTTAATTATAATGGGAAATGCGATCTGGCTGAATTTACTAAGAAAACGTGAAAAAATACAGCAGTCTGCCCTGTGATAATAATGCCAGCTTCAGACAGTGTTATCCACGGGCTCTATAGACCTCTCTGCCAGGCAGAGCAGAGTCGGGAAACAGTGCATGCGAATAGCCATGTGTGTCTAAATAAAGTTTTTTATTTACCTACAGGCCCCCAATGATTGGTGTCCCGGTGAACTCCTCCGTTCCTCTGGTCATCTAATTGCTGGCTCCTTGCACTGTGACCCTGTCATCTGATGTATACCGGCATTTCAGTTTACAGCAGATGTCAGATGACGGGGGCACAGAGCTGGAAGCTGGCGATTTAATGCCCGGAACGGGAGGAGCATACCGGGACACCGATCACCAGCAATAGAAGAATATCTTCACATGCCTGGCATCATGTGCAGCACATTCTGCTGGTATCTTGCGTGAAAAATATACCCGAGAAGACTGCTGAGCAGGGACAGAGCTTTCTCGTATAACATCCAGGGGTTAAAGTGAGGGGGAACGGGGTGGAACTGAGTTCCACCACCTCTAATGGTAGGGGGAACGGAGTTCCACCTCTACCATAGTCCTGAAAAGTAATTCCATCAGAAAAGCCTGTCCCAGCGTCTTCTTCTTCTGGTATGGAGTATGTAATGTAACGTTAAGATGAACAACTGTGGACATTATGTGTATAAGGGGCATTACTGTATGATTTAATAGGAATCAAGGGCACTACATGCGGTGTAATGTGTACACGATTGTGCTACCATGTGTTGTGGGACCATTATCCCATTATGGGTGGTAGGGCACAAATTCCCTGGGGGGGGGGGGGGTCATTGTTAGGGGAACGGATTTCTACCACCTCTCCAGGACCACTTTAAGCCCTGATAACATCCGTGTAGTCATGGCGGATGGCGATATGGTCACTGTCTAGAAGCTGCATGTCGACAATCCTCCCATGTTGGCGTAGAGCATGTCCGCCTAACATACCATAGACATGTCAGATCCAGCATATGGCACCTGAAAGTAAAACATGGCTTTTTACCTGATGTAGTGAGCACAATGGCTCCTATAGTAGTGACCGTACGTAGTTCTTCTTTCAGCAGTTGCTATGTACATGTGTGTCCTAACAGTCCTGTGTTATTGTCCATGTCCACAGGCGTTCCTTTCCCAAAGAACTTCCAACAAGTTTGCAACAAGATCCTGACCCGGCTTTTCCGCGTGTTTGTTCATGTGTACATTCATCACTTCGATGGGATTTTAAGTGTGGGAGCCGAAGCCCACGTCAACACCTGCTACAAGCATTTCTACTACTTCATCACAGAGTTCAGCCTGGTGACCCAGAGGGAGCTGGAGCCGCTGGTAAGAGACAATAATGGCGGATGTGCGGTAACTTGTGATACAGGTGTGTGACCCGTACGTTGGGGTTCCGCTATGTATAACAGACAGAGATTATTGATGGGAGTCTGCCCATGCCACAATTATGGCAATATGAACAAACTATGGAACTATTTAGCACCAATGGGTGGCTACACATTGCATAATTTATAGGACTACAATACAAAGATTATAATACAGACAAATAAAAAATATTATTTCCCCCATCATGTAATTACTGTAGATTAGGAAAATGAGCAGAAGTTTAAAATGAAGAGCAGACGGCAGGCTCTGTTCTGCTCTATACGATGATTAGATGTCATTAGAAAATTTTGTGACATGAAATGCCTTTATACAGGTGCGTATACTCGACACAAAAAGTCACAAATGGTACGGAACACAGTTGTATGAAGCACACTAATGTTCCAATATAAACATAATTGGGTTCAAAGTTTGTATTAATTAAAATATATATTTTAGTTAATTCAAATGAATAATATGGCAAATTGGACAAACACGAAACACAAATCATGGGATGTGCGTAAGCAGGGTACCTACACCAGTCTGGGTTTGTACAGGTTATAGAATGTGCATATAATGCTGCTTTCAGACCGCAAAACTGGGTCTGCAAGCTAAAACCCCTTTCAGACCGCATGTCTTTAAACCAGGGGTGGGGAACCTTTTTTGTGCCGAGGGCCGTTTGTATGGGGAAAAAATCCTTATGTAAAAATGTCTCTTACGAATTGTCCTGCTGCAGCCGTCCCACGCTCCGATGGCTGCCACTGAATCCTGTTGATTAAGAGGAATCTCATGAGAACTACCGACCTCTCGCGAGAATTCCCCTATACTTGACTCCCGGCAAAGCCGCCGGGCGTGTGGGAGGGCCACTCAGACCGGCTACGGGGGCCGGATACGGCCCGCGGGCCTGAGGTTCCCCACCCCTGCTTTAAACGGTATTTCAATGCAGTTTTTGTTCCTTCACAACACTGAACCCGTTTTAACCCATAGAAAACAGTGGATGAAAAAACAGGTCTGAAACGGTTAGGACCCTGCTTTATTACCGTTTAAAAATACTAGTTCAATAGAACCGGTAAGTTCACTCTGTACCTTTCAGACTGCACAAATTACCATTTTAAAATGGTAAAAAAACGGCAAAATAATAAGAAGTGCGGTCTGAAAGGGGCATAAGTGGGTGAGAATATAGAAAGGGGTGGGGATTACCCAGAGGAGTGGGAGAAAATATGAATATAATAGTTTCATGGTGAATCTATAATTCACACAGATAAAACTATGGGGCAGCATGGGTAGCATTACTGCCTCACAGGGGCAGGGACTGATGTGAGTGTTCAAAATACTCTGTACTGTAAAAGCACTGTGGAATATGGACCTTATTCAGGTTCATTTGAGAGTGGGTATGCGTTCACACAGGTCCAATGTTTTTGCACTGCTCCGGGTGCATGCGGCCACGGCAAACAGATTGTTCGACGGGTGCATGCACCAAACATTGCGGCCATGGGGGCGGCGGGCCGGGGGACTCTACCCAGTGTTTCACGAGCATTCCCATGGAAATCCTCCGGTGGCATGGCCAGGCAGCTGACATCACTGGATATCAGCTGCCCCCCCATTTCCTCCTGAATGTGACCTGAGAGTCACTTTTGTTATGCGTGCACTGACCACATCTTTTGATGGTCGGTGACCATTGCAAGATGTGGGAGTCTCCCCCTGACATGCGAATGGATGTTGATGTAAAACATCCATCTGTATGCCTTGAGTGCCAACCCGCGGTGCAAGGGCGGGTTCTGGTGAAATTCGAACCCCCTGTGTGTGCGCTATATAAATACCTGGTAATAAATAAAATAATAAATAAATATAGATTGCGGTGTGTGAGATATGGGAACAATACTGTATGCACCCGTATATAACCTGATCTTCTGGAGATGGGCACGGATTGGTCACCTGTGTATATAAGTAGATTCTAGGGGACAGGTGGAAGAAGCCAGTCGCTCAGACATCGGCCTGGACATCGGTAAAAGTCCATAACGATGAATGAGGGAATAAAGCGCAGACTGTATAAAGCTAGGCCACAATGCAAACACACAAACCGGTCACCATTGTGTTAATCTGGGTGCAAACTACTAGTGACCGAGCCGGTATAACAGGTGTATTAGCCGTAGATCATGAGACCAGCTGCATACTGCACACGTGTGTCCACTCGATGTATCCGGATTATGTAACGGATCTATCAATAACACCATGAGTCAGCCATCCTATCAGATGTTTCCGGCTGAGCCGTGCCGTAGACGTATTGCAATATACTGATAACAGAGAATATTCCACAGCGACATTAATGTATGTTTACTATATGATGCAATATCAGTAACTGTATGATGCAATGTTAGTATAGGGATCATGCACAGGTTGATCACACACAAAGAGTCTTGCACTTCTACGTTCCATTACATATTGGGCCTGATTCAGACCAGTTCGCATGTGAGTGCACCAGTAAAAAAAACATTCAATGGTCACTCACCATCGAATGATTTTTCATTGGTTGGCAAATAGTAGTTTAGACTGACTTTTATTTCCAAATTTGGCCGAATTCAGGGTGGGCACTGATGTCATGTGATGTCAGCCGACATCCCCGAGCAGGCACCGACACGCCTGTGTTTCGCAGGAAAACGCCCAGCGCTCCCCTGCTCTGGCCCCCTGCCGAAGGCGTTCGCACAGAGGGTCTGCACATCCGCATGTTCGCCCACGCGCATGCGCAGACCCGCACCATCACCCGGGGGAGTGATTTCGGACCTGGCTAACCAGGTTTGAATTGCCCCAATATGCTTAGAATGGTGCAGTCTGGGAGAGATTAGCAGCTGCTTCTGATTGGCTGATTGCATATAGTTGCTGCTGCTGTCTGTTCTCATTCATTGCTACCTGTACTTGAAATGAAGATTTGCATTTGGTTTTTAAAGAGGGTAACTACAGATGTTTGCAATGGCGGCTGCAGTGCAGGGGGGATTGTAATATATATATATGCTGGCTGGTTTCCCCAGGGACTGGATGCACTAAATGTATCCGGACTGGAGCTGTGTGGCGCCCGGAAATTAAAGATGGCATTGGACCATCGATGATTTGAAATCATTGATGGTTTAGGGCCGACGTTTAATTCTTTTGCCATTGATGTGGGAGAACCAGATGGTTTCCCTACATTGATGGCACAGGAGAAACGATGTTTCTGTTTTTTTGTTTTTTCCCCAATGTGCTGGGACACAGAGCATAGCTGATAACATGTATGTTCATATGTGCTATGCGTTCCCCCCTCCCCCCTACACGATATGATCATCTCTGCAGCCCAGGGACTGGATGTTTGTACTTATTTGATTGTAATTAGTATGGTTTTTGTGTAACTTTTTCTGTATTTAATTATATTTTGCATTGTAATTGCCACATCTCCAAGTGTGCTGCCAACCTTGCATACTGTATATAATATATTACTGTTTTGGTATGGCAAATGTAATTAAATGACCTAGGGTCGTCCAACCCAAAAAGGGGTTTAGTTATTTGTAGAATATGATTACCTAAAAATACAATAAAAAAATAATGACTTTGTCACCCACTTCTCATATGTCACTGACACAAATACACAGGGGTCCATACAGACAAACACACACATGGGGCTAAAGCACAGATGCTGAATTTCAGACTGCCCTATCCGGGATTGGCCAGCCAAGTCTATGTAGAGGGAGGTGGTGTGGGGGCGTGGCTAAACATAAGCATCAGTGTGGGGTGCCTGTGGTCTGTGCATGCGCAGTTAGCACTGGCTCCACTGACTGCACTGCCCCACCAGCTATAATGGGCTACCACCATCTCAGAATGGCAGGAGCCCGGGACCCAATGCGATACTGCCCGATATTGATACATCAGGCAGCATTGCATCCCCCATAGAAACCTATGGAGGATGCGGCTGCCTACAGGGCAGGAGAGATCGCAGCAGGGATTGGAGATTCCTGCTGCGGTTCCTTCATCTTAAATTCGGGGATACTTAACATTTGTGGCTAAACCCTGAAAATGGGCCCCTAGATCGCAAAAAATGTAACCCGATTCAGGTACTAGGCCAAAACAGGTTAATCACTTTTACCAATGGCACCCAAAAGCCCAGGGGGTACGAGGGGAACAACAAGATTGGATCCAGGAGTTACCCTGCTATGGAGTATTACCCATGTTGTGCAGCTTGGTGCTGGTTTTCAGAGCACTGCTATTGAATTGGTGGTGCCATATAAACAATGGTAATAATCCTTGACTATGTCATTATAAGCTGAAGATCGTTTACCATTTTCCTAGCGGACACTGTTCTATACTCTGATATGTTTTCCTTTGTTTCCATAGAGAGAAATGACAGAGAGAATCTGCCACTGACACGGACCCAGATCTCCGTTCTTAATGTGACCGATCCATTCAATGTGAATCCCATAAGAACCTCAATATGACCGATTCATGGATTTGCCGCAACCAAGAGGAGGACCTGATTTATTTATGAAATAATTCCCACGTGATCAGATCACAGACTGACTTTCAGGGAAATAACCTGGGAACAGCATCAATGCAAATCCCTGATACTGAAGGGATGACAAAAAGGCGGTATGAATGTCTTCTTGGACCAACAGATGTCACATTTACTAAAACTATCATGTACTTACCCATTCCATTTACTCACAGTGTGGTGAAAGCAAATGGTCCTGTGGACCAGATTTCCCAGTTCCTAACATAACCATGATACTATCACTTTATATGAACTCCCAGCATCCAATAGTAATATCCTCAGTGTTGGCTCTACCAGTAGGCAGCTGCCTATTGGCTCCAGAATCTGGGGGAACTCTATCACAAATTTAAGGATCTCAGAAAGAGGCATCCTTGTTGAACTTGATGCAAAGGCAGATGTTAAACCTCTATGGCACCACCTTCACATGTTCTCCCGAGGTTCTGGAAAGTCGATATTGGTGTGTGGGCGGTGGCACCAATAAGCTGAGGTTTTGCCTAGGGTGCTTGAAAGCCTTGCGTCGGCTCCGAATGTCCAATAGAATGTGGTGTTCTTGTAGCAGGGTAGTCTGCTATTGGCAGTTACGTCTATATTATGTTCTCAGATCATTTCATCCTCCGAAATCTGGATCAAGTGCTGTGACATCTATTCTACACACATTGGGCCGTGTTAAGAATTGCACATATTTAGCACGTTTGTCTGAACACAAGATTGCTCAGACACTACTGCGCATTCGTGAGCATTTGGAAAAAATGGCGCAGCAGCCATTTTTCCAGGACTTTGCAGGGTAAGTCTTAAAGAATGGGTGCAGTGTGGCCCCCCTGGGATTCACTGCACACATTGCACCCATTATATATACGCCACTGGTGACACATTTTGTGCACTTAGGTATCCAGATGGCAGACATACGGTCAACAGTCAATAGGTCAACATTTAGAATGCCGACGTTAACAAAAGATCGACATTAACAAAAAGTCAACATGCGCAATGTCGATATTGACAAAAAAAAATGACATTGACAGAAGGTTGACACAAGCAAAATGTAGACATGGCAATGATCAGCAAAGGAAAATGTTGACATGAGTTTTTACAAAAAAATGTTCCCGTTATTTGGACTTTTTCATGCTTTACCATCCACATACATGGAATCCGATTGGGAAAGGATAAGTGTGTCGAACAAAACGAGACACGCGAGGTTACGCTGTTCACTATTTGTGGGCCACATGATCAGATGTCAAAATTGTCACAAAAAAACATAAAAACCTCATGTCGAACTGTCATCGTTGATTTTGTACATGTCAACTTTTTCGTGTCGACCTAGAAATTTTCTGTGAACTGTTCCACCCCCATTTTTAAAGTAGGCATGGCGATTCGGTTGAGCCACGCTTTCACCGAATGCTGAATGTCCTATCTCAAAGGGCAGTATTCAATGAGAAAAATTCTCCGTGCTTTATGGCGAGTTTGTGCTTTTCTCGCGTTGGACGGAGACTTTTGCTCTCAAAAAGCGAGCAACCCTATTCAACGTGCACTTCTCGCCGTCTTTCTAAGTGATTTTCGCCGTGTCTCTCCGTGTAGCAATTCTCCATCTTTTCATGGAGAAGTGGAATATGAACTTTTACAATAAAAGTTTTTTTGTTTTAATTTTGGTGTCAAAAAAATCAGGAATTTTAATCTGTGAAAGGGCATGCTATTTTTATTCATGTGCTTATAGCACATGAATATATATTTAATTTAAAAAATATATATATTTTTTTTTTTTACACAGAGCAGCCAGCAGGGGGCCGGGAGCCGAGCCGCTCATTAGATATTCATATATTAACTGCACCCGATCATTACATATGCACGATCGGGTGCAGTGAATACCCGGCCCCCTGTTGGTTCTCCCGGGGGGGCAGCCTGTGCTGCCTGGCTCCCGAGGAGCCCACCTCCCCGCCACATACGTTCTGGGGCAGGCAGGGAGACTTCCATCTCCCTGCCTGCCACCGTCCTCGGGCTCCCTGCGGCGTCACCTCATACGCCAGATTGGCTGATACTCGCCGCGAGGGGCGGCGAGTATCAGTCACATTGAATAGTGTATGAAGTGCCGTGACGGAGAGTCTCCAAACATGGAGAATCTCTGCAAAAACACGGCGAGTGCATGGCGAGTGAAAAAAAAAACGCTCGCCATACACGGAGAATAATCACATTGAATACTGCCCAGAGCCACAATATTTGCTTTCCAGGCATAAAAATTATAATAATTCTACCAACTAGTTTTTTAACCTGTCATTTGCCGGATACCCTGTAGAACAGACCACGTGACTCAACCCACTGACTGAATGCCCGGTAACATTGCCTCACATGATAATTGTTCCCCTTAACTGGGTCTGGAGTCCCAGTAACCAGACAATGATGCTGCTCCAATTTATCCTGCTGATATAGTCTGTAATACAGGACAGTCATCATTGTGGGGAAATGTTTGGAGCAAATACTGTCTTATAAAACACAACATTCACCCTCCACACAATACAGGATGTCTCTGGAAAAGAGGGGAGTGGTCTACTAAGAAGGCCCCACTGAAAAGTCATTTGTCGTGGACATGAGATCGCTCCAGCCAATATAAAAGCAGGTGCTGCACGTTTTAGCTGCAGGGTGTAACCTTCAGCATCAGATGTATTAAGCCTGGAGAACAGATAAAGTGGAGATAAAGCACCAGCCAATCAACTCCCAACTGTCATTTTCAAACACAGTTGATTGGCTGGTGCTTTATCTCCTTTCTCTTTACCTCCAGTTCATCTCTTCTCCAGGCTTATTGAGTAATCTGTGCCTTACACGTGACTCTCTCTGTTTACTAACCTAGTGCCACGGAACCCAGCTGGATGTATGGAGACTTTAGGTCAGGACAGATTCTAAAGGATTTCTCTGTTGGATTTTATGGTGATGAGATTACCTGGGTTACAGGACGTCTCTGAGCCATTTCCTCAGTTGTACAATGTATTTCTTGTGATATGACATAGGGCTGATTGACAGCTTCGCCATATATGTATTTTTATCTCATTCATAATATATGTGAGGCTACAACTGTAGACTCATCATGTATAGAATATAGGGGCAGATTTATTAAGATCATTGAAGTGATAAAGTGTCTGGTACTTTTCCTGCCGGCCAATCAGCCCCTAAATGTTACGATACAGGTTGATTTTGAAAATGACAGTTATGGGCTGATTGTTACCGTGTAACATCCATTTGCAGGCCCCTGTGAGCGAGTCGCCCATGCGAATGGTTGGCTGCTGCGGGTTTGGTTGATTCACATACGAGGACAACCAGAATAACCCCCATTGAGTACATTCATTTGCAAGGTGGGATTTCACTTTACTAGGGTACTTGATCGCTGGATGCTGCTAATTCGATCAGGTCTGAATTACCCCCATACTGAGTACATTCTACAGGATGGAGTGCGTGGACACAATAAGACACCCCTCCGTTCTGTGATGGACCAACTAAAGCTTTTCTGTGTTAGTTTTGTTACGTTCTATCTGTTTTATTCCGTTCTATAATCTTCTGCCGTTCTCAGCAGTGAAGCTCGGGGAAAATGGTCTCACAAGCCAACAAATAATCACAAAACTATTTAACGTTCTAATGCTTTTTGTCTGAACGTTGGGTCTCATCCAAGCAGCTGGGTCCGTTTCCTGTTCCACTATTCTATTTTGTCTAGAAGTATATTTGTTTTATTGTTTCGGCTATTGTTATATTTTTATATATAAAAAAAACAAAATGTCTTCTATTGTTTCATGTCATCATTTTTACCAAAGACCGTCCAAGAATAGGTGATTTTTGGGGGGAATTCTGGCGCTATAATGCGCTGCGGCTATTGCTTTACTAACATTTCTTTATATAGCGCTACCATATTCCGTTACAATTAGGAAGAAAACAGTAATAAAACAAGACTGGGTATTCACACACAGACGGAGTGTTTGCCTTCGTTTCTGGCAATTCTGGGGGTCATTCAGAGCTGATAGGACAGCGGACAATTTGGACAGCGATCGATAATCAATAAACAACTGCCCATGCGTAGGGATTGCAGTACGCATGTATGAGGCCAAAAACCGACAAAAAACTATGAAGAATCTATTCCTCATTACCTTCCCAACTTGACTAACAGGAAGCCGCTGTTTGGGGGGGTGATAACCGGGCATTTTCTGGGAGTGTCGGGGAAAACCCATATGTGCCCAGGGAGGATCTGTGACATCAGTTCCGGTCACAATCAGCTATTACGGAAGTGCTAGGATGGGGAACAGTACCAATAATCAAGGGCGTAACTAGATATTTGTAGGCCCAATTGCAAAAGTTGATAAGGGCCCTTATATAACAACCAATGGTGATAAATGTATATTACACATGTAACTTAAACAGTGAAAATGGCCCCCTTAAGCTCTGGGCCCCTTAGCAGATGCACCCCCTGCGCCTATGGTAATTACAGGATTGCTGGGAATAGGAGCAGTACCAGCTACTATGGAATTGCTAGAATAGCTAGTAGTAACAGCTACACAGGATTGCTGGAATGAGGAGCAGTATCAGCTACACATGATTGCTGGAATGCAAAGCAGTACCAGCTACACAGGATTGCTGGGATGAGCCAGGGAGTGCTGGAGATAATTGCACTGAAGTCACTATGCAGGTGTCTTGCTGTGAGCATTCCCAGCAAAGAACTCAGCTTGTCTACCTGTGGACAACAAAGCTCTGCCCATGGGGGTTATTCTGGTTCACTCGCAAAGGCACAATCAATCTCTAATGGACAAAACCATATGCACTGCAGGTGGGGCTGATGTAACATGTGCAGAGAGCGTTAGATTAGGGTGTTTTATTGTTTCTGTGCAGGGTAAATACTGGCTGCTTTATTTTTACACTGAAATATAGTTTTCATTTTGAAGTACAAACCCATCCCTCCCAACATGACCCTCTCCAGGAGGGACACATTGCCCTGCCCCTGGACATTCCTCTTAATGCGTGATTACATTCATCTGTGTTGAACAGGTTAATGGGTCAGAAAGGTGCTTCACCACAGGTGATGGTACTCATACATTAAGAGGGAAGTCCAGGAATAGAGCATTGTGTCCCTCCTGGAGAGGGTCATGTTGGTAGGTATGCAAACCCCACCCAAATCCTGCAGTGCACATGGTTTTGTCTATTATGGAGTGATTGTGCCTTTGTGAGTGAACCAGAATAACCAGGAAGCATCCTGAGAGGCGAACGTGTCAAATGCATAGAACTTTGTGAAGGTATGAACAGATGAACACGTTGCCACTTTGCACAATTGTTCTGCGGATGCCCCATGGCGGTCCAGTGGACCTAGTAGAATGTGCAGTAATAGAAGCCGGTATCGAACGTTTAGCTTGTTCGTAAGCCTGCTTAATTATCAGTCGTATCCAGCGAGCCAAAGTTTGTTTGCTAGATGGCCAACCACGTTTGTGAAATCCATAAAGGACAAACAATGCTTCAGATTTTCTTATTGAAACCGTACATTGCCCGTAGAGTTTTACGGTTCGAACCACATCTAGGGAACTTCCATTGGAGATAAATCTCTAGAATTGATAGCAGGAACCACAATTTCCTGGTTCATATGGAACTTGGAGACCACCTTAAGTAGGTGTGTAGGTCTCGTTCTAAGGACAGCCCTGTCCATGTGAAAAATAAGAAAAGGAGACCGGCACAAAAGTGTAGTAAGGTCATATACACGTCTGACTGATGCTACGGCAAGCAAAAAGACTGTCTTTGCAGTGTGCCATTTCAAAACCACAGTTTTTACAGGTTTAAACAGGCATTTTCCTAAAGCCGCCATGACCTCCGTTAAATCCCACGGGCCCGTTGGAGGAACATAAGAAGGCTAAATACATATTACACCTTGAAGAAAAGTACGTATATCAGGTAAAGAAGCTATTTTTCTTTGAAATCATATTGAAAGGGCCAAGATATGAACCTTAAGAGAGTCCAATCTAAGACCCAAATCAAAACTTATTTAGAGAAATGAAAGTATTCTTGCTGTCTTGAAACTCTTGGTGTTACAATGTCTAGAAGCACACCAAGAGAAGCAGGTATGCCATAATCTACAGTATATCTTCGCTGAAACAGATTTTCGGGCCTTAATCATAGTTTGAACTATGTTTTCCGAAAACCCTTTTTGCTTCAGGATAGCAGAGTTAAACGCCATGCCGTCAAAGACAGACACTGCAGATCTGGATGCAGGCAAGGACCTTGGCTGAGAAGTTCCGGCCCACTGAAAGATGATGAAGGTTGGGAAACCAATGATATCTGGGCCAGGCAGGGGCCACTAATATGAGGTCTCTGACTTCCTGTTTCAGTTTCTGAAGCACTTGCGGAAGAATGGACACTGGAGGGAATATGTATGGAAGCCTGAAAATTCCATGGTACTGTATGGTCAGTGCGTCTGTGAATAACACTTTTGGATCTTGGGACCGTGACCCGTAAGCAGCCACCTTGTGATTGCAGCGTGATGCCATCAGGTCCACATCTGGATGACCCAGGGTTCCACTAGAAGCAGGAACACTTCTGGGTGAAGTGACCATTCTCCCGGGTAAACATGTTGGCGACTTAGGAAGTCCGCCTGCCAGTTCAAGATTCCGGGAATAAACACCACCTACAACGCTGGGACGTGTTATTTGACCCAAGTCAATAGTTTTGATACCTCCCTCATGGCTCTGACACTGAGTGCCGCCTTGGTGGTTTATATAAGCCACTGTTGTGGCGTTGTCTAACCGTACCTGTACCGGTCGGCCCTGGAGAAAGTCCTGTGATTGGTGTAGTGCATTGTACACTGCTCATTGTACACTGCCCACAGTTTTCAGAATATTGATGGGTAATTGAGCTTCTGCCCAAGTTCATTTACCTCGTACAGTTTATCTTTACGGCCATCGCTATGCAAGTTATGTTAGCCAGCTATTCTGAAAACCACACCACCCTCCTGTTACAAAAATAGAAAAAGCTTGTGGGATTGCTCCAGGCCATCCCTGCTGACAATAATGGTGTACCAGCTTCCTGCAGGCACCAACAAAAAACTGATGAGCTGAGCATGGAGGCGGGGTTATATGGGAGAGGAGCCATGCATCCTGGGATGCCTCAAAGCTTTGCTGATTGGTGCCACGGTCCCCTGGATCCGCCTACAACCCCCGATGTTATCCCTGTGGGACCATGAATCCCGAAGAAGAAATAGAAATTTCATCTTAATAAATTTCCCCCTAAAGGCCAGATTTAGACCTATTAGCAAAGCTGTGAATTTTGCAGATGGACAAAACCATGCTGCACTGCAGGTGGGGCAGATGCCGAGAGAGTTAGATTCAGGGTGGGGTATTTTGTTTCTGTGAAGGGTAAATACTGGCTGCTTTATTTGTACACTGCAATTTAGATTTCAGAACACACCTCCTCCAAATCTAACTCGCTCTGCACATGTTACATCTGCCTGACCTGCAGTGGAGCAGTATGGTTTTGTCCATCTGCAAAAATTGCAGCCTTGCTAACTGGTCTGAATCAGACCCCGCTTACAACAACAGGTTCTGACACCAGCATGGAACTGCTTACTAAGCAGTTTTGCAGCTGCAGCTCCTCTTTGATAGATAATCCCTCTTCTGCTTACTAAGGATAAAGGACTACTGTGGTAGGGTGAGCTCAGAGACCCAGGGATGAACTCACAACAGCCGGAGAACAGATAGGCATCTGCCTTTATCTGGTGGTCACAGGAAACAAAGCATGCATCTTCAGGAAGCAAGATAACCTTTATTCACTCTACTAAAGTGTCTTTAAAAAAGCAGCATTGCTGATAGGGACACGTAGTATACAGATTCTACAGCAATTTGTTGTTGCACATTCATCAAGATGAGACACATACTGTACACTGTATGGGGCTCACAGAGCTCACTGTATATAATGTACCAGGCTAGCTCATCTTTAATGTAAATCAATTTGGGTATTCAGATATGCATATTTCGGACAAGATTTGGGATGGCCAATGACTGTCAATGAACCAAAAACATTGATGATCTATATTCTATACCCATTGTTGACTACTTTTACCATTGATGGGGGAGAACATTTTCTTTTGCCTCCAAGACGCCAGGACATCTAGGAGTCTAACTGGACCCTCCCCAACACACCCACAAAGCCACACCCCCAGGTTATGATTGGCCTGCAGCTCAATGAATGGTAAAACACGGGACACCATTGGTGGGTGAAACCATTCATAGTTCCCTTGCAGTAGGGATAGCTATCGGTGCAGTCAGCATCGATGGTTGCCATCGGTGGCAATTCTGTAACCAGCAATTTATAGTTACAAACTATGTGGTAGACAACCATCAATAGTTTTAGCTATCGATGGTCATCCATTCTCTATGACTGACTGGCCCATAAGCCAATCAGAACTTGGGATCAGGGCTTCAGGGTTGTCAGGGGGTGCAGCTATACTCCATGTCCCAGCACTTTAAAAAAAACAAAAAAAAACCATTGTTTCTGTTGTGCCATCGATGGCAAAATTATCCACATTGGCCATAAATCATCAATGATTTTGAATCAGGGCTCATGTTGAAGGATCTGCTGCAGTGCTCTCCATGGACAGCTGGAAGGAAATAAAGGGATTTTTGTAAGAACTTACCGTTCGAATCCCTTTCTCTGATATGGTCCTGGTGACACAGCTCAACACTGGGATGTAGGAGGGTCCGAAGGAGCCAGGCACCTATCCTAAAGCTTTAGAGGGTAGGCTCCTCCCCTACTGCATCCCTGGACTCTTCAGTTCAACTTTCAAAGCCACTGGAATACATTAACTCAGTACAAACACCTGCACATTATCTGCACATTTTATAACAGAAACTGTTAACTTTTAACCATTTTAACATGAACATCATGAAATTCTGGCATACTTACTGAGCGTAAGGGAGGGATCGCTGTGTCACCAGGACCATATCAGAGAAAGGGATTCGAACGGTAAGTTCTTACAAAAATCCCTTTTTCTCTTTCAATGGTCCTGGTGACACAGCTCAACACTGGGACGTTCCAGAGCCGGTCCTTTGGGAGGGTACGCTCAGGTCTGCAGCTCTCAGCACTGCTCGCCCGAATGATGCGTCCTCCGACGCGAACTCATGGAATCTATAGAATTTGGCAAATGTGTGAACAGATGACCAAGTGGCAGCTCTGCAAACCTGCTCCGCTGTGGCCCCATGTCGAACCGCCCAAGAGGTGGCAACTGACCTGGTGGTATGCGCATTTATTTTGGCCGGTACTGGTCTACCCACTTTGGTGTAAGCAAAGGCTATCATAGACCGCAACCACCTAGCAATAGTCTGCTTAGATGCAGGCCAACCAATTTTGTGTACGTCATACAATACCAACAATGTGTCAGTCTTCCTGACACTCTTCACTCTGTCCACATATATGCGTAAGGCACGCACAACATCCAAAGTTCTCAACTTGTCCCTTTTCTTAGAACCCTCTGGGGGTTGAAACACAGGTAGAACAATCTCCTGATTTAAATGGAAGGTAGATACCACCTTCGGTAAAAACTGAGGCACTGTTCTTAAAACAGCCCTGTCATCATGAAAAATTAAGAAGGGAGATTTACATGATAAAGCTCCCAACTCTGAAACTCTTTTAGCAGATGCTACTGCTAACAAAAACACTAGCTTCCACGTAAGAAACTTAAAGTCAGCCGACCTTAAAGGTTCAAAAGGTGCCTTTTGAAGGCATTCCAAAACCAGTGATAGATCCCAAGGTGCCACTGGTTGCTTGTATGGAGGCTTCAACCTGGATACTCCTTGTAAAAAAGTTTGAATTTCCGGCAAAATGGCTATCTTTTTCTGGAAATAGATGGACAAGGCCGAGATCTGCACCTTCAGTGACTGAAGGCTTAGGCCCGATGAAAAACCATCTTGTAAGAATTCCATCATTCTTGATAGCTTAAAATGAGATGTATGAGCCTTTCTTCTCTCACACCATCGAATGTAAGTCTTCCAGACTCTATAATAATTTGCCGAAGATACAGCTTTTCTGGCCTTTATCATCGTCTGTACTACTGCGTCAGAAAACCCTTTTCTTTTTAAAATGATGGTTTCAATAGCCAGGCCGTCAAAATCAATCGATCTGAATCCAGGTGATTGCATGGGCCTTGTCTTAGAAGGTCTGGTCTCAGAGGTAGACGCCATGAGTCCACAGACAACCTCTGAAGCCTCGAGTACCAGGATCTCCTTGGCCAATCTGGGGCCACTAAGATCACTGGAACCTTCTGCCCTTGTATTTTCTTCAGAAGTCTCGGTAACATTGGTACAGGTGGGAATGCATAAAGGAGATCTCCCTGCCAGTGAATAGTCATGGCATCCACTGCCTCCGCTAGTGGATCCCTTGTTCTGGCATAGAACCTGGGCACTTGACGGTTGATCCTGGATGCCATCAGGTCCACATCCGGAGTTCCCCACCTCGAAGTGATTTGGTGAAACACCTGAGGGTGTAAGCTCCATTCCCCTTCCTTGAGCTCCTCCCTGCTCAGGAAGTCGGCTTCTATATTCTCTATCCCTGGGATGAATATAGCCGATACAGCTGGAACATTCTGTTCCGCCCATAGGAAGATTCTGGACACCTCCCACATGGCCAATCTGCTGCGTGTACCTCCCTGGTGATTCAGATACGCCACAGCTGTGGCATTGTCGGTCTGAATCCTCAAAGGGAGGTTCTGTAACCTGTCTCCCGCCAAGGAAATCACTTTCCAGACAGCTCTCAGCTCCAAGATGTTGATTGGTAACGCTGATTCCTCTGCCGTCCACAGGCCCTGAAGCCTGAGATCCAGGACTACTGCCCCCCAGCCCCTGAGACTGGCGTCGGTAGTTACTATCAACCAGTCCCAGGTCTGTAATGACCGACCCCACTGAAGGGAATCTATTTCTGTCCACCACTTCAAGGATTCTCGGGTGTCCGAAGACAGCACTATCATCTCGGATTTCATGGTCAAAGCGTTTCCTGACCAGGCTGACAAGATGTTCCATTGGAACCTCCGAGAGTGGAACCTGGCAAATTGAAGCGTCTCGAATGACGCCACCATCTTCCCCAGGAGCTTGAGGCACCTCCATACTGAAATGCTCTGAGCCCTGAGAATCTCCTGGACTAGGGTGACCAGATCCCTGGCCTTTACCTCCGTGAGGAATACCCGATGAAGATGGGTGTCTAGTATGACTCCCAGGAATTGGAGCCTTTGCGACGGTACCAACTGAGATTTTTGCAAATTTAAAATCCAGCCGTGAGCCTGCAAAAAACTGATGGCCTCTGCCAAGTGACTCTGCAGCATGACTGCTGACTCTGCTTTGAACAGGAGATCGTCCAAATAGGGTATGACTGTGATTCCCCTGAGCCTCAGCACCGCCGCCATTACTGACATTATCTTTGTGAATACCCTTGGCGCGGTTGCTAGCCCAAAGGGTAACGCCCGGAATTGTAAATGCAGGTCTCCTATGGCAAACCTCAATAAGGTCTGATGCTCCGGGTGTATAGGAACGTGCAAATATGCGTCCTGGACATCCATGGACGCCAAAAATTCTCCCTGGTCCAGACTCAGGAGTACTGACCGTAGGGACTCCATTTTGAAATGGTCTACCCATAAATGAACATTTAGGGATTTCAAATTTAGTATTGGTCTGAAAGACCCGTCTGGTTTGGGCACCAGGAACAGCGTGGAGTAAAAGCCTTTCTTCCACTCTGCCCTGGGGACTGGTGTAACCACCCCTTTCTCCAAAAGGGAGTGAGCTGCTCTCACAAGAGCTGTACGAAGCCGTGCCTCCTTTGGTAAGGATGTGGGGATGAACCTCTTCGGAGGCGGCCCTCTGTAAGGGATTTTGTAACCCTGTGTTATAATATCTAACACCCAGGCATCCTGGCCTAAAGCAGTCCAAGCGTCCCTGAAGAGTGTGAGACGCCCCCCCACTTTTGTCACTGTCGGGCGAAGCCCCTGACAGTCATGCAGAGGGTTTATCCTCTCCTTTTGTGGCTGGCTTCTTGTGAAAAGAGCCAAATTTTGACTTCTGTGTCTTGCCTCTAGAGGACTGAAACCTTCCCCTGAAAGACTGTCCTCGAAAGGACGCACCACCTCTAGGGGAGGGCCGAAAGGGCGGCTTAAAAGCAGAAAATCTTGACATCTGCTTTGCTGAGGAGGCCGGCAGGAATGTACTTTTGCCGCCCGTGGCCTGTTTTATAATCTCCTCTAGCTCGGTACCAAAGAGTACCTTTCCTTTGAAGGCTAATGTTTCCAGAGCCTTCTTGGACTCATTGTCTGCTTCCCAGGCTTTAAGCCAAAGCACTCTCCTGGCATTAATGGAGACTGTGGACACTCTGGTAGCCATTTTAATAGCTTCCTCCTCTGCTTCCACTGCATATTCTGCTGCTGCCTTAATCTTTTCTGCAAGCAGTAATGCACCAGGGTCAGCCTGCAGCACGGTGCATAATTCACCAGCCCACTCTATCATGGCCTTAGAGACCCAGGCTGAAGCAATAAGGGGCCGTAAGGTAAACCCCACCCCTTCAAAGATAGCTTTGAGGTTTCCCTCCAGCTTTTTATCCACAGAATCTTTGAAAGCTGCACCGCCCTGTACTGGTAATACAGTAGCCTTGGACAAACGTGCCACTGAAGCATCCACCACTGGGACCTTTTCCCAGAGCTCCGCATGAGACTCTGGCATGGGGTACAGACTAAGGAATCGCTTAGGCATCTGAAGCCTCTTATCAGGAGTTTTCCAAGCTCCTTCTAATAATTCCTGTAACCCCTCATCTGAAGGAAAAGTAACAGCCTCCTTCCGCTGTCGCTTAAAAACACCCTTAACAGGAGTCTTATCCTCCACAGTCAGCTTTAAAGCCTGCTTCACAGCTACAATGAGATCCTCTATACCAGCAGCAGAGTTCTCTTCCAAATCATCACCCTGATCCCAGGGGATGTCAGTATACTCTCCTTCCTCTTCATCTACCACAGTAGTTAAAGCATAAGACCTTCTAGGGGTCCCTGCCACATCATCCATTTTGTCCAGCATTTCACTGAACCTGTTAATCCCTTTTGCAGTATCCTGCATCACCTGAATCAGTGCAGGATCTGCCTGGGTAAGAGGCAAGGAGCCAGACGACTGCTGAGATGATGGCATAGGTCTCTGTGATTCTACCAGCCCATCACTCTGCCTGTCCAAAAGCTGCACCAAAGCGTTTACTGACCTGCCTAGGGCCCTGGCCCACGCAGGTTCCATATGCTCTGCCCTATGGGGATCGCTGCCCATGGGTCTCACATCAGCGCAAGTAATACATAAGCCCCCCTTGGCCATCTGCTCAGGGACAAACTTTTGTGTGCAAACATTGCACGCGCTCAGTGCATTAAGGGCTCCCTCCCCCAAAACCACAGCCTGATGCTCAGACATGATGCAAGTGATAATTGTATATCTATCAGTATATACAGTGCAAACAATTGTACAAGCGCTTATACAAAGTCAATGCACCCAGTCACTTAGCTGTCTGTAGGTTTCTCTGCGGGGAAGCGATGCCCAGGAAATCCAAGTCACTCTGCCAGGATCAATTCGCCAGCTCAGCTCCGCTGCAAGCGTTCTGAAAGGCGCCAAAGTCAGAGTGAAGGAAGAGACCAAAGTCCCTGCTGCTGCGGGGTCCGTGACCTTTTGGCGCCAACCACCCCCAGCTAGCCGCTCCTTAGGTAGGATTTCCTTGTTCCAGTGTCTCCCCCTCAAATGGGGACCACTTGGAACATGCCTGTCACAGCGCTGCTGTCCTCTCAGTCAGGAGCTCAGCGTGTAAGCTCCGCATAAAATGGCCGCCGCCATCACGGAGCGCCTGTCCCCCATGATCCCCACCTAACTGTGGAGCCGGTTTCAGGCAGCTCCGGAGCCCAGGCAGCCTCTTAATAGAGGCTATGAGCGCAGCACAGGGAGACCAGACAGCGTCTACCCTGTGCACAGATAGCTGACAGGACGCGCTTCTGTCAGCTCCTGCTGCGCTAGCAGTGTGAGGATTCACTATGAAAATCCTCACACTGTGCCTACCTAGCTAGGGTAATAGTTAATAAAATAATAAAAATCCCCTAACTACTCTAATTCTTCGGCTGCTCCTGCAGCCCTTTAGAATAGCACCCACTCCAGTGGGCACCTAACACGAACTGAAGAGTCCAGGGATGCAGTAGGGGAGGAGCCTACCCTCTAAAGCTTTAGGATAGGTGCCTGGCTCCTTCGGACCCTCCTACATCCCAGTGTTGAGCTGTGTCACCAGGACCATTGAAAGAGAAACACCATCACACTGTGTAATACTCAGGTCCCCCACTTCACTGATGCCACACAAAATGCTGAGTATAGGAAATCACAGTTTATAGCAGGCATTCCCAACCACGGTCCTCAAGGCACACCAACAGTGCAGGTTTTAGTGATATCCAGGCTTCAGCACAGATGGTTTAATCAGAATCACTCAGATACTAATTAAGTCCCCTGTGCTGAAGCCTGGATATCACTAAAACCTGCACTGTTGGTGTGCCTTGAGGCTTGAGGACTGTGGTTGGGAATGCCTGGTTTATAGTGACTGAGAAGAATCCAAACACGCGCCATTATGCACT